>NC_142868.1:159201000-159503250 GCF_051225735.1 Oryctolagus cuniculus | reverse complement strand
TGTCTTCTCGTCTCCCACTGGCACTTCTGTTTGGGAGTCCTTGAGAGTTGGTCAGAGGCTGCTAACCTTCTCCTGGTGAGAAGTATCCAGGATTTGCAGACAGCCTGTAGATCTAAGAACCCCATGGTTTGGGAGCAATCCCAGTACGGGCAAGGTTTTAAAAGTGGATCAGCAGATTATCTTCAGAGCTGTGCTAGCGTGGGCTGTCTTTGTTCTTCATGCTGTCAGGTGAGCGTGACAGGTGGGAAGACCTGGGGAAAACTCGTGTCCAGCTTCCCACTCACCTGCATGATACGTGGACTGTCAGGGCAGGTCAAGGGGCTACTGTGGAGTGAAAAGACAAGAAGAGAAGCTCATTGTGAAAGCACTGAATAATAAACTGTTTCTGGGAGCCTGGCTGTGTAGGTGATTCTGTGCATCTGTAGGATTGACTGGTCAGTGGAGGTGGAAACATCCGTCTGCGTGCTCTTGGGGCCAGTGCAGCATCCTGTACTGCTGTGTGCTCTCACGGGCCGCCAGCCCCCGAGGTCATCTTACCCTGCCCTCTCCTGGGGAAACTTGGATTTGCTAGCCATTATGATTACTTTTATATCTTTTGGGAATTTCTTGGCCTTCCTGGAGTTTACTAGTTCATATTATTGTTATTTTGTCTAATTGTACACATACACACACACACACACACACATACAAAGTCCTGTTTATTGAGATTGTGATATTGGGTCTTCTCACCCTGTTTTTATTCAGAGGAGTGATAACTGGTTATTTCCCCTATGAATATCTTATATACTGTTGCTGAATTTAATTCCTATAGATATTGTTGCTAATTTAACTGATATCCTTTTTCTTATTTTATTTATAGGACCATGCCTGATATTTGAATTTTACCCCAGGATCCTAGCTGGCTTTTCTTATTAGTTCTAATAGTCTGCATGTAGATATTCTTGAATTTTCTGTGTAGACAATCACAAAATTACAATCCTTCATCAGAAATTGTCCACTCCTGTGACTCCTACATCTTTTTCTTGTTGCAATGGGTCGGCCCTCCACAATGTTTGATGGTTATAGTGATGGAGGGCGCCCTGGGCTTCTTACTGCCTTTAGTAAGTGCTCTTAAAGTTCCTCTGCTAAGTCTGCACTCTGCTTACAGTTTCAGTAGATGCTGTTTAGAGATTTTAGTAATAATTTATAATTATTGATTATAAATTAAGGAATTTTCCTCTATTATTAATTTTTTTAAGATTTATTTATTCATTTGAGAGGCAGAGTCATGACAAAGGGAGGGAGAGACAGAGATGTCTTCCATCTGCTGGTTCACTCGCCAAATGGCTGCAACAGCTGGAGCTGGGCTGATCTGAAGCCAGGAGCCAGGAGCTTCTTCTGGTCTCCCACGTGGTTGCAAGGGCCTATGGATTTGGGCCATCTTCTACTGCTTTCCCAGGCCATAGCAGAGAGCTGGATCGGAAGAGAAATAGCTGGGACTAGAACCAGCGCCCATATGGGATGCGGGCGCCTTGCAGGCAGAGGATTAACATACTGCACCACAGCACCGGCCCTGCTTCTTCACTTTCAATCCAGCTTTCTGCTAATGTGCCCAGGAAGGCAGTGGAGGATGGCCCAAGTCCTTGAGCCCCTGCCCCCAGTTTGGGAGACCAAGATGGAGTTCTTGGTTCCTGGCTTGAGCATGCCCCCCCACCCCCCTACCCCCCCGCTGTTGTGGCCATTTGGGGACTGAACCAGTGGTGGAAGATCTTGAGATCTGTGTGTGTGTGTGGCAGGGGTTGGTGGCGGCTGTCTTTTCCCTCTTTCTGTCACTCCGTCTTACAAGTAAATAAGTCATTTTAAAAAGCGTGATAAAATTCATTGTGAAATCACCTGAACTGATGGATGATTTAATGTCATGATTGATTATTGATGAATGCGGGTTTTCTGTTTCTTCCTAACACCGCACTCAGTGACGTGATGACGCGAGGTTGCTTTCTGCAATCTTGTGAAGTTCAGGATCCACTACAGAGACTTTCAAGGTCCATGAGTAGGTGAACATGCACATATTCAGCTTGGACCTGAGACATGCTGCTACTGCGGGAATCAGGAGCGAAGAGACCTGGGTACCAGTGTGCACCAACACCACCTCACAGGCCCTGCAGCCTTGCTGTGGTGTTGTGTTCTCTTTCTGGCCACATTTTCTCGGTCTGGAAGGGATCTGAATTTCCCAGATTTCCAGTCTTTAGTACTGCCCTTCAGGTTCTCTGGGGTAGATTGAAATCTCCATGGGAAGGCTGCAGAAAGCACCGTCACATCATCTCATCTGGGAGTGGTGTGAACATCCCAGCGTCTCTGTGCAGACACGCCCTGTGGCAAGCTTCCTGTTCCCCCGGGTGTGTGCAGATGATGCTGTCTCTGCTGGGCAGCATGTTTGCTTGGGTCTCCAACAGTGCAGAGGGGTTTTCCTTGAACAGTGGATTCTTGTGGCCAACACCATCCCTGGGATAGAAACTGTGAAGAACAGCAGAGCCTGCTTGGAATAAAGAAATCTATAGAAAGAGATCTTCCTCATCTCTCCCAGTGAACTCTGTTCTTTTAAGGAAACTGAACCAGTGACAGTCCTTGGCCTTGCCCTCTGGCCCTAACTTCAGCCCTGAGTAATAACGGAAGAGAAATGGGCTTTGGAGTCCGGTCATGGATGCATGCATGGCCTGGGGCAAGTTGTGCACCACTGCTGAGGCTGAGTTTCCTTCTCTATAAACCGGTAGGAACGGAAATCTCCCTCAAAGGCTGCTGTGAAGATTGAGCGAGGTGGGGGCGGGCATTTGGCGTGGTGGTTAACACGCTGCCTGGGCCACCTGGGTCCTGTGTTGAACACCTGGTCCTGGGTTTGAGTCCTGGATCAAATGATGCCAGCTGCCTGCCAGCGTGTGCCCTGGGAGGCAGCAGGTGGTGGCTCGAGTACCTGGGTCCCTGCCACCCACATGGGAGACCCAAGTTGAGTTCCTAGCCCCCTGCCCCTGCCTTGGCTTCAGCCTGGCTTGGCTCTAGCTGTTGTGGGTATTTGGCGAGTGAACTAATGAATGGGACATTCCTCTCTCTTTGTTGCAAAAAAAAAAAAAAAAAAAAATTAGTAAAATAATAGGAAATTGGCCGGTGCCTCAGCTCACTAGGCTAATCCTCCGCCTGTGGTGCCAGCACCCTGGGTTCTAGTCCCAGTTGGGACGCTGGATTCTGTCCCAGTTGCCCCTCTTCCTGTCCAGCTCTCTGCTGTGGCCTGGGAAGGCAGTGGAGGATGGCCCAAGTGCTTGGGCCCTGCACCCCATGGGAGACCAGGAGAAGCACCTGGCTCCTGTCTCCTGGCTTTGGATTGGCGCAGCACGCTGGCTGTAGTGGCCATTGTGGGGTGAACCAACAGAAAAGGAAGACCTTTCTCTCAGTCTCTCTCTGTCTGTCTAACTCTGCCTGTCAAAAAAAAATTAAAAAAAAAATAAAGACAGAATAGGAAATGCATGCTGGGCATGCGTCATTGCTTACAAATGTTGGTCTTTTCAAAACATCTCCCCTCCACTGCTCAGATTTTCAATTAGGGATTGTGTTTCAGAAGGTCTAATCAGGGAGACTTCCTGGAAGAGGAAATGGGTATACCTCCTTTTTTTAATTTTTATTTATTTGACAGATACAGTTAGAGAGAGAGACAGAGAGAAAGGTCTTCATTCTGTTGGCTCACCCCCCAAATGACCGCTATGGCTGGAGCTACGCCAATCTGAAGCCAGGAGCCAGGAGCTTCCTTCTGGTCTCCCACGCGGGTGCAGGGCCCAAGCACTTGGGTCATCCTCCACTGCCTTCCTGGGCCACAGCAGAGAGCTGGACTGGAAGAGGGGCAACTGGGACAGAATCCGGAGCCAATATGGGATGCCGGCGCCGCAGGTGGAGGATTAGCCAAGTAAGCCATGGCACCGGCCCCAGGTATACCTCCTAATATCTTAGGTTTTCTTGGTAACATTTTAGATTTTTCCTGCTTGAGTTTCCGTAACATTTGTGTGTTGCCATTTTGTGGCCTTCTCAGTCTATTGCTGGATCTTTCTATAGAATAACGATGTTGTTATGTAAGGAATAAATAACGTCTTAACTAGAAATCTTTCTCTGCTTTATTTGTTGGTGCTCTGGTCCTTTAAGGGAGACAGTGCCCTTCATTTAATTATTAGAGATAATGTTCGAAATGCAGAGACCCCAAGCTGCAACTATTCGAGCTCCTTCTGAAGACTCTGGATAATGAGTAGGTTGGGGCAGGACATCCACAAAGAGGAGGTGGCCGCAGGAGATGAAAGAACTGCAGGTATCACGTTAGAATTTTCTAAGACATAAAATCTGCCTGTTTTACAAGAATCATTTACCTGAGTCCTATGGAATCTGCATTTGGCTCAGAGTGCGTCACTTTTTGCAAGTGTCTTAGAAACAATAGTAATGATGATAGCTGTGACTGTTCTTAAGTAGAGGGAAAGAGCGTGCTGAAACCGAAACCTGATTGGACTTGCATATGTGCCTCCATATAAATCTCTGTGGCTCAGGGCACGAAAATAGCTTTTCCATTACAGAGCGAAGCCACGAGTCTCACGGAAGCAGCGGGGAGAGTTTAATGTAAAGCAGCCTGGCCCAAAAATTCAGAGGCGGGGCTGCTGCATCGGGCTGCGTTCATTCCTTGGACTATTTTTTTCCTAGATCATGGTGGCTCCTATTTGGGACTGGTTTGGAGGGCCTGGGAGATAGTAATCAACGCTACACACCTTGCTTTTGTTGGCTTCAGTTGAATGTTACCACAAACACGGAGAAATGTTTTCATCTCGAATCTTTGCACCTGAGAACCTCCCTCAGTGCGGCTCCAGGCCTGTTGCTTGTTTGTGGCTGGAAGCCAAGTCCCGTAAATTTTGTGAAAAATCCAGCAGCTCTGTAAGTGATGGTGTCAGTGGAAGGTGCCCCGCTGGGGTCATGCTCACGCGCACACTGGTCAGGTGCTCTGCATTTTCAGAAAAATTATCCTGTAAAAAAAAAAAAAAAAAAAAAGTGAAGCAGCTTTGCTGGGAACCAAACTAGGTGGTAAAGTCAGAATCCTCCAATTGCAAGAAGGCTTAGGCTTGGCTTGACCAGCATTTTCCCCCAGTAAGAAAAGAAATGATTATTTTGGGTTTTGACATCATCCTCTTTATGGGTCAACTTTGACTATCAACTCCCAGAGCATGGCTCCATTGCACACCCGATGGGGTTTTGCCTGCTTTAGACAGCCCACTGCTTGTCGAGATCTGCCTACTTCTCGCCCACGTGGTCCCGCTCCGGCTCCCGCCAGATGTTCCCGCTTAACGGCTCACACATGTGCTTCCACGTGGGCCAGCCCTGCTGCAAACCCTCACCACGTGTGGTCTGCTTGTGCCTGCGTGACCAGAGGGGCTGCCTGTCCAATTCACAGCAGGGCACTGGATCGACTCCTCCAAGTGGCCTCTGCGTGTGGAGCATGCGGCATCTCCCCACCGGAGACAGGTGCTGGCGGCTGTTCTCCTGGTTTCCTAGCCTGCGTTCCCGGGCGTCTCATCCCCTGGCACTTGGTTTGCCTCCCTTGGGCGTGGCTTCCTGGGCTATGACCTTACTTGCTGGAGGACTTCGCCCCAGGCCTCTTTCCTTGTGCACTCAGTCACCACTTCCTGAGCAGCGGCTCTGTTTGCGACTCCTGCATCTCACAGTGGTTGTGACCTCGGGGCCACCAGGTCCCCGTGCAGAATGATGAGGGTGGTGGCTCAGTACTGCACAGCTTTGGGGAAGTTGCCCTGTGCCCGGAGAGATGTATGCACAAGACAATTTCCTCTCCCCTATTTTACACCTTAAAAATAACCGTAGGGGTGGGATTTGGCCTGGTGATTAAGATGCACACGTTCTACATCTGAGTGCCTGGTTTGATCCTGGCTCCAGCTCCTGACTCTGGCTTCCTGTTAATGCACACCCCGAGAAGCAGCAGAGGTGGCTCAGGTAATTGGGTTCCTCCCATGCACATGGGAGACATAAATGGAGTTTCCAGCTCCTGGCTTCAGCCTCCAACCCAGGCTGTTGCAGGCATCTGGGGAGTGAACCAAGGGTGGGAGCTTTCTCTCTCTGCCTCTCAAATAAATCATTTTTTTTTTAAAGTGCGCATGAGCAGTGCCATCAGATTCAGCCCTGGTTGCTTATCCGAATCCTGAGTGTAACTTCCTATCTGCTTTGCCTGCCTTTGGTCTTACCAACCTCCAGTTTGTCCTTTGCTCTATCACAGTTTACTTTCTAAAATTCTGATTTGCTCCTGTTTGTTTTCTCTATTATAATTTTCATTACTTCTCATTTCCTTTGGGATAAAACCAAACTCCCCAGCAGGATGCAGAATGGCTTCTAGGACCTCACCTGGTGCCTCGCCTATACCAACTGCAACAGTAGCTCCTGGCTCCTGCGGTGCCTGTCCACCTGCAGGTCAGGCTCAGTGCTGCCTGCCTGGCTCGGCACACACACTCGTCTCTCTGCGCCTTGTTCTGCCTGATCATTTATACCAGCCTCCGAGATTCAGCTCGGAAGCCTCCTCTTCCCGGAGCCCTTTTCAACCCCCCGGGACCAGCTGCCCCAGCACCCTTAGGGCATCTGGCTTTGAAGCCCCCAAAGCTCTGCCTTCAGCTTTCCCACCTCAACATAGCATTTGAGGATCGCCCCACTGGGACAGAGTGCGCTGGTGGAGTGCACTGTGGCTCTTCACCTGCGGCAGTGGGAAGCATAGTTTTCAGAGTGCTCAGTTACCATTGTTGAATGAGTGCATACAGGCATGAAATAAGTCACACACGTGCACACTGCGGGGTCACACTCCCCGAGGCTTAGGTCCCTCTGCAGAGTTTCATACCAGACTGGGAATATTCAGAAAGCACATAGTAGGTGCCTTGTGAATGCTGCGTCTGAAAATGAGTATACAGGTACGCACACTGTGGTGACGTGCCCCAAAATGTACTCAGAAGAGAGGCTGGAGCTGGCCTTGTTTGCCCTTGACTGCAGTGGAAAGAATGTAGAAGTGAGGAGTCAGAGAGGTCAGGCTCTCTTAGCTGTTTCCTGCTAGCATTTTGCCTCCCTGGACTTCCTTTGCTCACCCGTCCAGTGAAATGCTAGGGAAGAGAATAAGGAGAAACAGCAAGGCCCGCCGAGCATTCCAGCCTTGTGCAGCCTTGGCCTGAGACAGACAACCAGCTGCTTTCCATTAAGTGCCATGCACTGGGCACTTCTGCTTGTTTGGCCTTGTCACGGAAAGGCTCATGGGGAGCTCTTAGCACCAGGTAGGGCAGCCGTGCCTAGACCAAGAGTCTCAACTGTGGGCAGGAACCAACACCTGCTTACAAAGCAAACTCAGAGGCAAGGGGATGAGACACCCCGAGGCAGGCAGATGCAGCGGTCAGCATCCTAGCAGCCTGGGGCTCAAGCTGGCCCAAGGTCATCAGGAAGGGAGCCTGGCCCAGGCAAGTGTGGGAAGCCCCAGTGCCGGTCAGGTTATCTGAAGGATGCTTGGGGAGCAGTGTTACCTGGAGTCCCCCAGAGCCTCGATGAGAGCCCCAGGAAGCTAATGTGGGGTTAGGAGAGAGGCGTTTAATGCTGTCCGGATGATAGTGAGATGAACTCAGGAAGTAATGAGGCCTCCATTGCTGCAGGAGTTTACATGGCAGCTGGGTAATCCCTCATCAGGGATGCTGTGTTAAAAATTCCTAGATTGTGCAGGTCGGATAATACTGTTTCTAAGAGAAACACATCCTTGCTTCTCACGTCCTCATGAAATCTCTCTCTCTCTCTCTCTCTGTGTGTGTGTGTGTGTGTGTGTGTTAAATATTTATTTAATTTGAAAGGCAGAGTTAGAGTGAGGGAGAGAGAGTATCTTCCATCCACTAGTTCTCTCCCCAGATGGCTACAGTAGCTAGAGCTGGGCCAGTCTGAAGCTAGGACACCTTCTTCTTCTTCTTCTTCTTTTTTTTTTTAAAGATGTATTTATTTATTTGAGAGGTAGAGTTACAGAGGAAGAGACAGAGATAGAGATATTCCATCCACTGGTTCACTCCCCAAATGACCACAATGTTTGAAGCTGGGCTGATCTGGAACCAGGAGCCAGGAGCTTCTTCTGGGTCTTCCACATGGGTTCAGGAGTCCAAGGACTTGGTCATCTTCTGCTACTTTCCCAGGCCATAGCAGAGAGCTAGATCTGAAGAGGAGCAACCGGGACTAGAACCGGTGCCCATATGGGATGCCGGCATTGCAGGCAGTGGCTTTACCTGCTGTGCCACAGCACCAGCCCCACCAAATCTTGCTTTGGTCAATACTTTGCCGTCTCGTGGCTGTGATCACACAGCTTACCCTGCTGGCCTGGGAACCTGCCTTTGGGAGCTATAGTCTTTGTCCCCATGAAAGCTGTGTTCCCTGAACTGGGCCTCTTTGGGGGATGTCCGCGGCTTGAATGGGAGTGGGCCTGTTCCTTCCTCTCTTGATCCATGCTGAGCTGTGAGAGCACACAGCCGTGAGCCGCTATTGCTTCTCACCAGCGCGGACCCCCTCGGATGATGGGAGACTTCACTTCTTCCCTTCCCTTCCGTCTGGCCCTGCTGCGGCCTCTGGGGTGATGCTAACCGGACTCTCATGCGTGGGAGACTTTCTGAGCTGGAAGCTCCCCTGGCACTCCATCCTTTTCTCCCACCCCAAATGTTTGCTTTCTCTCCCTTCTTCCCCCCTTTATTTGTCTTCTTAAAATCTGTTCTTTTTCCACTCTCCCTGCTTGCTAAAAACTGCAGTATTTTCACTTGTGCAATGATTTTCTTTGCAAATTCTTTGCCCTCCTGGCATCCTGCTGAATCGGAATGTGTAAGCTCCGTTGTGCTTGTGAAGAAAACGTCCAGAGAGGTTAAGCGGCACTTAATTCACTGGCAGAGCCAATGAGGCCGGAATCCGGGTTCCGGGGCTGCCCTGCCAGCCTCTGTCCTGGAGGTCACACTGCCTTTGCTAATGGTGCTGGAGTCACAGAGCACATCAAGTTTCCTTTGTGTGTGGTCATCACGCCAGAAGAATTTCCCCCAGGAAACAATCCCAGGCCGCCAGAGACTCACAGTCTGAGCCCACAAGAGAAACAAGAGCAACAGAACTCACGGGTTCATAGTTTTCACAGAAACTTCCAAGGCCGTGCCTTAGACGATGCCTGCCGAGGCCTGCGGTAGGAGAGCTGTAGGACTCTCCCTGCACAGCTGAGGGTCAAGGAGGGAGTCCAGGCTGGAGAGGTTGGCTCCTGGTTCTCACCTCCTGTGTGACCTTGCTTCAGGAAAGTAAGGGGTGTGTGTGTGTGTGTGTGTGTGTGTGTGTGTTTCCCTGCTTGATGTCGAAGGTGGTAGAGACCCTGGGGGCAGACCTAGGTTCTGGTGTCGGCAGTAGGTCCCACGTGGGACAGGGTTGGTGAGCAGGCTCCAATCCTTGGGATCAGTCCCACTCCAGCTGAGTAGATTGGGAAAAAATAAATGTCCAGAGGAAGGAAGAGTGCAGGCCTGTGGAGTGTTCGTGAAGCCCTAAGGGAGACAGCCTTGGACCCAGCAGATACTCTAGCTGGGGATTCCACAGTGGAGAGAGACCTGCTGTCACCACATGGGAGTCTTGTTATAATCCTTAAAACTTCTTCTGGATCTCCTATGTGGGTGCAGGGGACCAAGGACTTGGGCCATCTTCTGCTGCTTTCCCAGGCCAAAGCAGAGAGCTGGATTGGAAGTGGAGTAGCTGGGACTTGAACTGCCACCCATACGGGATGCCGGTACTGCAGGCAGTGGCTTTACCCGCTACACCACAGTGCCAGCCTCCATGTATGTATTCTTATGTGCATATATATATATATGCACATAAACCATGGGGATACCTACTATTATTCTCCACTCTATAGATTAGGAAACTGAGGCTCAAAGAGGAGAACTGGTTTGCTCAAAGTCTCATAGTTAGAAGTTGAGTCAAGTACAAAGCCATCTTTTCTGAGTACTTTCTCAGGTGCTCGTAGCTGCTTTCCACATACTAAGCAGGACCTAGACGTCAAGTGTATGCCTAGAAGAGGCATAGAAACTCCTTCAGAATTCTTGCTCCAGGTTTCACTTGGTCTTTAGAGGCTGGAAAAGGTCCATGCGGAGTTGACATTCACCTTGAGTTCCTTTTGCTAAACTTCCAAGTGGGCATCCGTATGCTTGGTCTAAGAAGCAGGGACAAATCTTCTTAGACCTGGCATCGGTGCCCTGGTGCACGCTGACCAGTCCAGCACCCTGGTTACGGGGCACTTCCAAAAGTTCATGGAAGATGGAACTAACAGATCAATTCATTTTGCCCCCCACCCCAAATTTAAATTTATGCATTTTTTTTTATTTCCAAAACATGCATTTTCCACGAACTTTGTACAGACGTCTTGGTTGTGGCCACGTGGGACAGTGCAGCAGGCAGACTGGGTTATGCTGTAGACAGGGGTTTCTGGGTGAAGCGGTTATGAGTGGGAGGGCTGGGATGCAGGGAAGTCAGCTACCTGGGCTCCCCTGCAGTGAAGAGAGGCTGTTCCCAAGCTCTCAGAGCTCAGGTGTGCGGTCAGCTCACCATTCAAGTCCCTTCTCTACCTTTGGCCTGTACCAGGACCAAGGCCAAACCTCTCGGAACCCTGTCCCTCCCTGTCATGGGTACATGAGGCTCTGCTGCCCCTGTGCCCTGGGAATTGGTTGCTAACAAACTGAGCAAGGCTGATCCCTGTGAGACCTCATCCTGTTGGCCTGGCCTGCTGCCCTGCACACCTTCCCAGCCAGGCCTCCAGCCCTCCAGAAGGCGAAGTCTCTGCTCCCAGGCGCCTGTCTGCCTGGGTCTCGGCAGGTGCTTGGGTGGCGATCCTAGCTGTCTAGCTCAGAGTCCTGCTGTTGCTTTCTCCGCCTTTCCTGTCCAGCTAGAAGCCCTCGCTCCCCGTACTTTTCTTGGCACTGTTCTGGCCCTGTGGGAAACATGTGAAAAACTCTGGAATGAGTCAGAACCTGGCAAGAGTCTCAGCTACCTTTACCAAATGCTGATGGGACTCCCAGCCTGCAGCCTACATCACAGCTGGTAACCAGGCGTGAATCAGACCCAGCCACTCTCTGTTACGGGGTTGCGTCCTGCCTAGAGTGAAGACACTAGGAGACAGCCAGCCTGATGTGACAAGTGCTGTCTGGAGCTCCAGTCTGGATTCCTGGCCAGGCACCAACTTTACCTCCCTGGAGGTTGAGCGCCCTGTGCTCTGTGTTTCTGCCAGACTCTAGGCCATGGCCTCTGCCTGGGGGCCTTGCTCTGCTGTCACATAAATACATTGACCTCTGTCCCCATTCTCCATTACTAGAGAATAACCACTTCAAGTTCTTCATCAAGAGATGAATGGGCATGGCTGACACTGTGGCACAGTGGGTTAGGCCACTGCTTTCAGTGCTGGTCTCCCATATGGGCACCTGTTCAAGTCCTGGCCATTGCACTTCTGATCTAGCGCCCTACTAATGCACCTGGGAAAGAAGTAGAAGATGGCCCAAGTGCTTGGGCCCCTGTACCCACATGGTAGGGTTGCAGCCATTTGGGGAGTGAACCAGCAGATGGAAGCGCGCGTTCTCTCTCTCTCTCTCTCTCTCTCTCTCTCTCTCTCTCTTTCTCTCTCTCTCTCCATCCCTCACTCTGTAACTCTGCATTTCAAGTAAATAAATAAATCTTAAAAAAAAATAAATAAATGAAAGACACAGAGAGAGATGAATGGACAAGCAAAATGGTAGTATATCCAAACAGTAGAGTATTTTTATTTTTGAGCTTTGTTTATGTGAAAGGCAGAGTTACAGAGAGAGAGGGAGAGGCAGAGAGAGATCTTGTATTCGTTGGTTCCTTCCCAAATGGCGACAGTGGCTGGGACTGGGCCAGGCTGAAGCCAGGAGCCCAGACCTCCATCTGGGTCTCCCACGTGGATGGCAGGGACCCAAGTGCTTGGGCCATCTTCTGCTGCCTTCCCAGGCGCGTTAGCAGACAGCTGTGGAGACCTCACCCGGAAGGACCTCTGTGTTCTCTGAGCAGGAAAATGAACTCTGGTGGAGAGAGGAGCGTGGGAAGAGAGAGGAGCCGTGGGAGCTGCCCCGTGGCGAGCAGCCGGCACCGCGGAGGCTGGGTGAGCCCTTTTCTCTGCTGTGCTGGATCCCTAGGGAGTTTGTGGGTCTCGCTGGGCAGTTTGTGCACAGGCACCTGGATAGCCCTGGCCCTAGGAGGGTCTTCTTGAGGAGTCTTGCAGTTACTTCAATTAGAATCAGGATTGGGAAGAAGAAGAGAGCTGGAGAGGGAGAGAGAGATTGATCTTCCATACCCTGGTTCACTTCCCAAATGGCTGCAATTGCCAGTCTGGGTCAGCCGGAAGCAAGAGCCAGGAACTTCATTTTGGTCTCCCACATGGGTGGCAGAGGTCCAAGCACTTGGGCCGTCTTCTGACGCTTTCCCAGGTGCATTAGCTGGGAGCTGGATTGAAAGCGGAATAGCCAGGACTTGAACCAGTGCTCAGATACAGCCAATACTGATCTTCTATAACTGGTTTGTAAATAGGACCTTAATCAGTGATTAAAAAAATTT
Organism: Oryctolagus cuniculus; assembly: GCF_051225735.1. Taxonomy (NCBI): domain Eukaryota; kingdom Metazoa; phylum Chordata; class Mammalia; order Lagomorpha; family Leporidae; genus Oryctolagus; species Oryctolagus cuniculus. The sequence goes on along the minus strand of NC_142868.1, from coordinate 159,490,611 downwards.
TTTTCCCCTCATTTTGGAATTGTTCAAATTGTTATATATAAGAAATCTTTAGGGGGCAGTGCTGTGGTGGAGTGGGTTAACACCCTGGCCTGAAGCACTGGCATCCCATATGGGCGCTGGTTCGGGACCCGACTGCTCCACTTCCTATCCAGCTCTCTGCTATGGCTTGGGAAAGCAGTGGAAGATGGCCCAAGTCCTTGGGCCCCTGCAGCCATGTTGGAGACCTGGAAGAAACTCCTGGCTCCTGGCTTTGGATTGGTGCAGCTCTGGCCGTTGCAGCCAATTGGGGAGTGAACCATCGGATGGAAGACCTTTCTCTCTCTCTGCCTCTCCTCTGTCTGTGTAACTCTGACTTTCAAATAAATAATCTTTTTTAAAAAAGAAATCTTTAAAAAGTTCATGGAAAGTGCATACTAAGAAAAACTAGACTTGGATTTCAGCAGATGGAAGCGCGCTGTCTCTCTCTCTCTTTCAAAAGATTTATTTATATATATATAATTGAAAGTCAGAGTTACACAGAGAGAAAGAGAGGCAGAGAAACAGAGAGAGAGAGAGAGGTCTTCCATCTGCTGGTTCACTCCCCTGATGGCCACAACAACTGGAGCTGTGCCAGTCCGAAGCCAGGAGCCAGGCGCTTCGTCTGGGTCTCCCGCATGCGTGCAGGGGCCCAAGGACCTGGGCCATCTTGTACTGCTTTCCCAGGCCATAGCAGAGAGCTGGATCAGAAGTGGAGCAGCCGGGACTCGAACCGGTGCCCATATGGGATGCCAGCATGGCAGGTGGCGGCTTTACCCGCTACGCCACAGTGCCAGCCCTTTAACGAGCATCTTAATTGCTTGGCCAAACGCCTGCCCTGAGGTCTCACTTCTTAATACTGTTGCATTGGAGGGCAGATTTCAGCATATGAATTTGGGAGGGCCCATGTACTCTGACCACAGCAGTAACTAATGTTAGCTTCTTTTCACACCTGCAAAATCCACGGGGTAGGCCGTTGAAGTGACTTGCTCCATGTCACATGTAAGTGTCAGGGCTGGGACTGAAACCCCTGGCCCAGCGCTCATCTGTGTGCCCTGTATGCTGCTGATCTCAGGACCTGGCACTTGGGAGACGCCCTGTAACCACCCATGGAATGCTAGGCAGCGGCTGTGTGGTACAGGAATCTGCATCAGACCATTAGGCCAGCAGGAGCCTGGCATCCAAGGGTTGAGATCATGGGCAGCTGTCTTCGTGGGCAGTGACCCCTGGCTTCTCAGATGGGCCCTTCCAGTCTGAGTGCAGCTTGTTTAGTGTGTGGGAAGGAGTGAGAGCTTAGAGACCTTTATGGGCCAGTTAGCTACTTGTCCTTTCTCAAAACATTAGAAGCAGTCACGTGGTAATTGGGATAAATTACTTGACCAGTTGTCACAGCAAAGTGGTTGATTGTGGTTATCCCTGCAGGAAAGCTGCAAGTGCAGAGAGACCCCTTTTACAGGTCTTTGAACTTGCAGGACTTTGTCTTACCATCGGAGGTACAGTGGCCCCTCAAGGGGGAGAGAAGCAGATGTGCACATTTAAGAGCGAGCCCAACCAGGCCCCTTTTACCCCTTATCATTTGCAGGGTTTCCCTCAGGTCAGCATCTGGGAGGCACCATCCCTTGTGGAATAATGCCCATTCTCACTCCACTCCCTCTCTGAGGCCTTGCTCTTTCCACTGCAGAGCCCACGAAAACACAAATGCCACCGGGCAGTCCTGAAAGCACGCCTTGTTTGCAGGCCCCCGCCCAGGCCCAGGCTCGCTGGTCTCCTCCTACTGACAGCTGGGGAGGCCGAGTGCTTTGGAGAGTGGGAAGCCTGGGGCCCACTTTATGCTGCTCCTAGGAGCAGGCTGGCCAGAGAGGACCAGACCATGATATGGGAGTTTCCTGGAAGCCAGTGTAGAAACCAGTGTCCCCAGGAAGCACCCCAGCACCCCCGCTGCAGAAACCTGGGTGGAGTGACATGGATGGGCAGGAGCCTGGCCTCTGCTGTGGGCCCCAGCCTCCACCTGCTGTCTTTGCTTCCAGACTGGTAGCCTGGCCGCAGCCCCGCTGACTGCTGAAGCTGTCTCCACTGTAGTCCCCGCTGACTTGCCCTGTGAGGCAGCTCATCCCTGCCCTGGGATTTTGAGTGAAGGCCCTTGGCCTTCCTGGCTGTGTCTTTCTCCTCTTCATGACATCTTCCTGCTAATGCCTCCATCTTTAGCCATGGGTACTCGAAGACTTTGCCCATTCACCTCTGAGCTCAGCTCTCACCCGGCCCTGAAAAACCCCAGCTCAACCCCGCTGCTCCCTGACTGTCCCGTAAGGGGCCGTCTTTCGCGTGCAGCTTCCCGGCTGCACCTGAGACCCACGGTGTGTGTAAACCCAGCTCCTCCTCTGGCGCTCCTGGGGCTCTTCTGTTGCGAGGGCCAGACTCCCCCTTTTCCTTTGCCTGCCAGATCACATGTGGTGCCCAGGTCTTGCCAAGTAACATCCCTGCACCCTCAGCTGCAGCAATCAAAAGTCTCTGGACACCTGCAGAAGTCCCCTGGGGAGTTAACTTGCTCCTGCCTGGGAAGCACTGGGTTGCAGTGAGGTTGAGTCTGGGGTTGCAGGTGATGAGCCTGGGGCTCGGTTTTAGGTTTTATCCTCTCAGTTGCCAGCCACAGTGAAGGGCCGTGCTACTCTTGGTCAGCCTTTCTTATTACTTATGATGTCCTCGGGGACCATGCGGACTCGCTTGCTTAAGTAGTGCTTTTCACCCCAGCACACACTGGGGTTGCATCTTGATTTTTCTCTTGCTGGAGAACTGGTAGACTTTTCTGGGACCCCAGGGACTGTCACTGAGCGCCCCCTGCAGGCCTTGGCTGCAGCCGCGCATGCAGATTTGCCAACACTGCACATGTTAGCGCTCTGGTTTTGGGGGTGCCCGCTGTGTGGCGTTTTACTAGCATTTAACTTCTTTGGTCCTTATGAAGTAGTTATGATTTGTTTTCAGTTTACAGGTGAGGAGTGAGGCCGAAAGATGCTAAACCACGTGCCTCAGAGGCAACAAGACAAGGGACGGGAAGGGGGGGGGCTGGCGGGAGAGCCGGTGCCGCCACCCCTCCCTGCCCCTCCCTGCTCTGCCATCTTGTGGGCTGAGCCCCCTGCTTGGAGGAAGACAGGAGCCTGTGAAGGAGGAGCTCCTCTCATCCAGAGCTCAACAGGTCCCAGCTAGGGATGCGGAGGAGGTGGTTGGTTATTGAGGCTGTGGGCCCAGCACTGGGTGTGGCACAGAGGAGGCCCCCCATTCCAGCCGTTTTCTCCTTCACAGCTTGGACAGATCTTGCTTGTGCAGTGCTGGGTGCTCGCTTTCCCCGGAGAGAACAGCCCAGGAGTTTGTTCAGATCACAGAGGGGAAGCTTCAGAGCCCGAGGTGCTGTCTTCCTGACCCTCCGTGGTAGGAGACCGAGGCGAGTCCCGCAGGCCTGTGAAGGGCCTGTGCGCAGGCTCAGGGACTTGGTGGAGTTGGAGGGAACGGGGCGTGGCCCTGTGGCCCCTGGCAGAGCGCCCACAGACTGCGTCCTACCGCACTGCCGGCTCCCAGCCCGTGGGAGGACTGAGCCCTGTGATGCACTCCTGACCTTGGCTGGGAGAGCAGGGGCTGGGGGTGGGAGGCTTTAGTGCTGACAGTCAGAGGGGCAGTGATGGGAGCTGCCTGGAGGATGTTCTGGGCGAGAGAGCCCTTGCGCTTGTTCACTGAGGTCAAGGTCAAAGGCAAGAGTTGATCTCAGCTGGGTCCTCTGTGGAAGCTGTTGGATCCTCTGTCTGGGGCAGCCAAGGTGGAGAGGACCCATTTTGAGGACTGCGGGGGTCCCACGGAAAGAACTCAGGGCTGCTGCTTTCCTGAGAGCCATGCTGAACCTGCTAAGTCCAGGAGGCAGCTTCAGGCCCAGAGCCAATGCTCGTGGTTACGACAGAGAGGCTGGTGAGAGAATGGCAAGACCAGGGAGGCCAGAGTCAAAGGCAGGCTGCGTGCCCCCTGGCTCCAGGCCTTGACCTCAGCAGCGTGTCCCAGGGCGTCCTGAGGCACACCTCCACTGGGATGTAGAGGAAAGCTGCCTGGTTCTGTCCCGTAGAGGCCCCAGAACCTGGGTGTCCCATAGGCCGAGGGAAACATGGCCATGGGGAGAAGCTGTCAGCCCTTTCCAACCAGGGTTTCTCCCATGTGTTTCACCACGGGTCTTTTTAGGCCATCTTCTGCTGCTTCCCTGGGCACATTAGCAGGGAGCTGGATTGGAAGTGGAGCAGCCAGGACTCTAACTGGCTCCTATATGGGATGTTGGCGTCACAGGCTGTGGCTTTACCTGCTGAGCTACAATGCCAGCCCCAGTTGGTATCTTTTCATATTGTTGCCAAAGATGACACACTTGGACATGAGTTCAAGTGGTAGGAACAGATTTCTATTGGTCATAACTATTGCAATAGAGGAAAGAGCTTGGTGCAAACTGAATGCAGCTTTGATTCGTACAGGGGTGAGGAGTGTGTGTGTGTTTTTTTTTTTTCCAAGATGTATTTTTTATTTATTTGAAAGACGGAGTTACAAAGAAAGGAGGAGAGACAGAAAGAGAGAGAGAGAGAATCTTCCATCTGCTGGTTCACTCCCCAAATGGCCACAATGGCCAGGGCTGAGCCAGGCAGAGACCAGGAGCCTGGAGCTTTTTCTGCATCTCCCACATGAGTTTCCCAGGCCATTGGTTTCCCAGGCCATTAGCAGGGAGCTGCATTAGAAGTGGAGCAGCTGAGACTTGAACCGGCACCCATATGGGATGCCAGCATCGCAGCGAGAGGCTTAACCTGCTGTACCACAACACCTGCCCCGTGAGGGGTGTTTTAGAGGGATATTGAGCTTAGCAGTGTGAGGTGGAAAATGACAAAAATAGGAAGGGGCTTTGTTCACGCAGAAACCCATCTAGGTTTGCATACTGGGCTTCATAGAAGTTAGGTTCCTACTCTCCCAAAGAGGCTGGGAGACAGGAACCTTATCTTCAGGTGTTGGCTGAAACAATCAGGAAATTCCTTAGGCAGCCTTGAGTTTTCTTGGGCAGACACTTTAAAGGGGGACTAATATCATCATCCCCGGGTGGCCTTGAGCCATTCCCAGCGATGCTAGCATTCTTGCAAGTCCTCATAGGCCCAGGATGAAAGGCCTGTTCAAGAAGTAGGCTGTGAGCTTGGCCAGCATTTGGTCAAAGACAGTCTTTGTTACTACACTCTAAATTTAGGATATGAAAAGATTATGAAAATAAGGTTTTAAAAAAATAGCTGGCACCCACATTCTTGCTGGAAAAGGGAAGAATAAATGCCACAGACGAGGGGCCAGGAGTTGAGCTGGAACCAGCAATACTACTTGAAGGCATGGGTAGGTTTTGCTGTGGTTCAGTATTTTACAAATGGCATTTCCTGTCTCATAGCTGCGCCGAATGCCGCATGTGTTTGTGACCGAGCACTGTGGGCTGCAGATCAGACCCGCATGTGCTAATAGTGTGGTGCCTGCCGCCCTAGGCTGTTCTCCTTGACCCCAGAGGGCCATGAAGCTTGTTCAGTTTCCTCAAGGTTTTGTGCTGTTACCACTCCTCTTTGCTTGCCCTTTCGAGGGAAGACGTCTACAGCAATAAGCTTTGAAATTCTGTCCTAGTTCTTCCTGGATGCGTTTTTACCCATGGGCCTGGCCAGGACTCTGGCTTCGGGTCCAGGGTCTGCCTCCTAGAACAGCAGGGAAGGCCACTGGATTGCAGCACTCCAACTGCACAAAACAGAGGAGGCTTTGCCACAGTCTGAGAATTTCTTATTTGGGGAGCAGCCAGTGCAACCGCACAGATGCCAACGAGAGGACGTTCTCTCTCCACGTTGTGCCGTGTAGTTACAGGACTGCAAAGTCACAGGCAGGAGGCACTGAGTTCAGCCCTCTGTGGAGGGGAAGGTGGTCCTGGCATGGCCACTTGCCGAGAGCTGGCTTGGGGCTGATGCCAGAGGCTGCCCAGAGAAGCCGGCCTTTTGGGAGCACAGCGGGGGAGGTCAGGTTTCCCATAGACACACCGAAGCGGGGACTTCAGTGCAAGTGACCTGGCGTGCTTGCTGCGTCACCGACCAGGTGCATCCGATCTGATTCCAAGCGTGAGGAGAAGGTAGAGCTTCGGACCTACATCTTCCTCCCGTGGCTTCTGAAGACAAACACAGAGAACAGCAGCTGGGGACCCCCGAGACCCGAGTAGGCTGTGTGGGGCCGGGGAGTTAGGCAGAGTTTGGAGAATTAGGATGCCAGGATTGCTGCTCTAGCAGAGGGGGCACCCAGGCATGTTAGACGAGTTCTGAGAAATGGCTCATTTTGAAGGGTCAGTGGCCAGAAGACACCGGAAATGGCGTGGGCCGAGTGCGGCAAGCCGTTCTCGGAAGTGACTCGACTGCTACTGAGCTGTTGGGTTCTTGAGCAACCTGGGGGAAAATCGTCTTCCCACAGCCTCGTGTCCAGGGCCAGACCTGTGGGCTGAGCTTGGTGGGGGAATAAGCTAGACTTGAGTGAGAACTGCATCTGCAATTTAGAGAGTTCCTGGCCCCAGGAGCGGGCGGCCATTTCCTGGGTGGAGGGAAGTGGGTGGGAAATGCTCACAGATGGCAGGACAGTGCCACCAGCCAGTCACAGAATTTCCCTGGGTCTCTGCTCTGGGGGGTGGGGGTGGACTTTGAGTTCAGACAGACCTGGTCACAGTGCAGGCTCTGCCTCTTCTGGCTGGGCCGCTTTGGGCAAATTGCTTAACCTCTCTGGACCTTATTTTCCTCTCTGCAAAAGGTTGATATTGTTATTACCTTGTGACTTTTGTGTGGAATTAGGTCAGGCACACACAATCCTTAGCTTACACATGGTATTTGATAAATGCTTGTGTGATTAATTGAACGGAATGCCATCTTTTCATCATAACTGTAAAATTCAGCGCTTCTTTGAAATGAGGATAGTATAGAGATTTGCTTTATGGAAAAGACCATTTTAAATGATTTGATCAGCAACGTGTCAAGCTGCATACTTGTGTCAGGCATTGTCTCTGCAGTGTGGAAACCGTCCTTATGAATGGTCCTCCTTGGCAAGGTTCGCTGTGACTCTCAAAGAACATATGGACGTGTCCTGTGATAACCTGCTCATGTTTAATCCTAAATCCCACTTGCTGAGGGCGCTTCCTGATTCCTAAGGCTAGTTTGCAAGTAATCTGTGATATTTTACCTTTTAAAGCACTTTTTAGTCATTTCATGAAAACCTTCATCATCCCCTGCAGGGATCCCCACGTGACTCTGAGCTGGAAGAGAAGAGCCGAGGGCAGGTTTGGAAGGGCAGTGCCCTTGCAGGTTTGCAGTGACCTTGTCCCCTCCTGCTGTTGGCCCACGGCTTAGAAGGGTGGTGAGGACAGTTCGTACTTCTAGGGTTTCCCTAAATACTGGACGGGGGTGGTCAGCTCTGGGTGCGTCCAGGAGCAGTGCAGGGCTCTTCAGTGTCGCCGGCCGCACCTGGAGCACCGGGTTGATGGCCACAGTTTCCCATGCCTGGTGTGGACAGGCCCGTGCTTCTACTTCTGGTTCGTTCTTGACTCCAGTGTGTTCTGCTGCTCTGACGGCTGCTGAAAGGAGAGACTCTCAGTCTTATGAGCAAGAAGCAACTCCCTAGACACCTCCAAACCTCAGAGGTGGATTTCTAAACGTTTCGACTCTAATACGTTTCCCTTTCCTGTCTGTGCCTCACCCAGAGTCTTGGTGTCTGCCCCTGACCTTGGATCCTGTCTGGAGTTGTCTTCTAGGAGTTGCAGGATAACACGGATGGCTGGAAACAGAGCTGCAGAAGGCACGGGGTGTGCAGCGTGGGGTGCTCTCCGCAGCTGAGGACGAAGCTTGCCAGGGAGTCAGGCTGGGGAAACCCTTGCCTCTGAGCAAGGCCGGCTAGGGACTCAGTGCCCGGAGGCCGGGGTGCCCAGCTTGGTGCTGGCTGGGCCCTGGCCTTGGGGAAGGCGGCTGGATGCTGTGGTCTGCTCTGGATTGCTGTGGACTTGAAGTGAGCGGGCCTGCGAGTTGTGGGGTCCTGGGCTCTCTGGGAGTATTAGAACTGAGGGCTTTTGGATTCTGATGCTGGGGGACAGATGGGGTGAAGCAGCAATTGCCTGACGGGAGATGTGTGCAGACTGCTCTGAGCCCTCGCTTCTCTCCTGGAGCCTCAGTGGGCTTCTGGCAGACCGAGGCTCTGGGTGGGCCCTGGCCCCCTTTCCCTGCGAGGGGGTTAGGAGGGAAGGAGAGGACCAGAAAGAACTGCATGGAACTGCATGAAGTTGTTGAATTTGGCTCAGGGAATCCAGGGGGGCTGTGAGACCAGACTGGAAGGGTGAGGTCATATAGAGGGAGGACAAGAGAGGAAGAGCAGGAGGGAAACGGGGTGAAAGGATTGATGAAGAAAGGCGGCAAGAGAGCAGAAAGAGGAGCATGCTGGGAAACAGCGTGGGGAGCCAGGGGTCAGCCGCTCCCTCCAGGGCAGCTTCAGCCTCCTGCCTTTGGAGCAGGGACGAGGGTCGGGCTCCACCGGGCACAATGCAGGTTCCCATCCGTCCTAATTAAACTCCCATCCCCTTTGCATGTGCCTCCCATGGGAGAGCCTGCATGGGGTGGGTGGGGTGCAGAGGCGTGCCCTTTGCCCAGATTTGGGTCGGCAAGTTTGTGTAAAGTGTGCTTTGTCTGGCTGACGGAATTCAGTCTGTCTCACAATGAGTGAACGCTGAGGAACGCAACGCCACTGTTCTCAGTTTGGAAGCTATCAGGAAAACGGATGAGACAAAAATGTTTGGCGTGGATCAGAGCGGGATTCGGTGGGCTCTTGCTCTTCTCTTTTTCCTTTCTTTTTCATGAACCTGACTGGAGTAAATATTTTCACGGTCTCGCGCCCTGTCTATATAAGGAGTTACTTTGGCGGGATTCCTTCTCACAGGGTGGGCTGGGGGTGGGTGAAGAGATACTGCTGCGGCTGAGCCTCCTGGCGGGCTCTCATTGAAATGCTGTGCTCTCTGCTCCCAGGGGGAACGTGTGCTGTGACCACTTCAGCCCGGGGCAATGACAGTGCAGGGCCCTCCAGAGAGCCTGCCAGGCGGGGCTGCTGCCCGGTGTTGCTTTTGTGACACCAGGAATGTGTGGACGCAGCAAATGAGAACACCGAGCTCCCTGGCGCCCGCGGAGCCCCGGGCCCTCGCTCTCTTTGTGTTGGCTGTTTTCCAAGCCTGAATGATCGCATCGGCTGAACCTTCATTATCCACTAGGGGAGACGTGACAGCAGGCTGGAGGCCCAGGCTGGCCCGTTCCCAGGGGCTTGATTCCAGCAGGTTTTGAGTTTTCACATCAGTAGATTTCATGGGGTTTTACTTTCTGTCACTTTGCATGTCTGGGTCCATGTCCCAGCGCTGAGCCCCTGCACTTAGTGGTAACACAATTTCTGTACTTGAAAACATTTTCAATTGGCTGTGGACCACCCAGAATTGTCGTAGGCTTGGAAAGGGACCCCAGATATCATTCTGAATGTGCCGGGAGGTGTGCACACAGCTGGCGGGCGGCAGAGCAGTGCCGTTCATCACCCAACTCCAGCTCAGTGCTGGGACCCCAACAGCTCACTGCCTTTGGGGTAATTAGAACGAGTTCAACACCTGATGTTGTATCGGAGTGGGATGAAGGGACTTGGGTTCCAATCCCATTTCTTTCCACCCCTGTATGTATACTCAAGAGAAACGATGATACAAAACTTAAATTCAGATGTTCATGGTGGCGTTATACCTTAATGAAAAGTCAAAGCAAACCAGATGCCATCCATCAACTGATGAATGGCTAAACAAGTATGGGTATAACCCACAGAATGGAATAGTACTCCGCCATAAAAAGAAATGGAGGACTGATAAGTGGTAACACATGGATGAACACTGAAAACACTGTTGGGTGAAAGACGGCAGATGCAGGAAAACAATCGTATATTGTATGATCCAGTTTTTATGCAGTTCCAGGATAGGCAAGTTCATAGACTCAGAAAGTTGGTTAGTGGTTCCCAGGGCCTGGAAGAAGGAGAGAATTGGGGTGGAGGCAGGGAGGGTAACTTATAATAGATACAGGGTTCATTTTATGGGTGATGAAAACGTTCTGCAATTAGATAATGGTGACAGTTGCACAACACTATTCATATACTAAAACCCAGTGAGTTGTATGCTTTTTTTGAAAGGGTAAATTTTATGGTGTATGAAGCGTACCTCAATAAAATCTGTTATTAAAGAAAGTCCTGGTTCTATCTCTTACTGGCTGGATGGCTTTAGGCAATGAAGCTAAACCCAAGTAATTTTCAGCTACAAAATGGGAATAATGATATACACTTCACAGGGTCATTTTGATAAATGAGATCATGAATTTGAAAATGTTTCTAAACTATAAAGCTCACATAATTTTGTGCTGTCAGTGGGTTATGAGTTTATTATAAACTGGATTTTTTTTTTATCTTATTCTGTATTTTGCACAGCACTAACAAGGTCTGGCTACATAATAATCACTCAAAGACCTACTGGGTTGATTCAAAAGTATTACAGTTACTGGGTTAAAAAAGCATGTAACATGAAATCTATCCTTCTAATACATGTTTAAGTGTACACTGCAGGCTAAGTGTAACTATGAGCACACTGTTGCACAGCAGATTTCTAGAACTTCTCTGCACCACTGAGACTCCATACCCAGAGAACAGCAGCTCCCTGTTACTCTCCCCAGTCCTTGGCAACCACATTTTGCTTACTGCTCTGTGAGTTTGACAACTTTAGATACCTCATGTGAGTGGAATCATACAGTGCCTTGCTGTGATTGGCATATTTCATTTGGCACACTTTGGTCAAGGTTTATCTATATTGCAGCCTGTGTTAAAATTTCCTACCTTTATAAAGGCTGAGTAATATTTCTTTGCGCGCGTGTACCATATTTTCCTTACCCATTCACTCATCAGGGGACATTTAGGTTGTTTCCGTTGGTTGGCTATCCTGGATAATGGTGTCAAACATTTCTTCAAGATTACGCTTTCAATTCTTTTGTATAAATATGTAGCAGTAGGCTTGCTGGATCACGTGGTTGTTCTATTTTTATTTTTTTGAGGAATTTCTATACTGTCTTCCATAGTGGGTGCACCAGTTGACATTCCTACCTGTATTGCACAACTGTTTCAACTTCTGCACATCCTTACCAGTATTTGTTATTTTCCTTTTAACAAATAACAGCCATTCTGACAGGATTGAGGTTTTGATGTGGGTTTCTCTGATGATTGCTTGAAACTGACCAACTTCTCACATACTCATTGGCTATTTGGATATCTTCTTTGGAGAAATGCCTATTCAAGTCTTTTGCCCACTTTTTAATTGGGTTGTTTTCCTGAGGATGAGTTGTTTGAGTTCCTTTTATATTTTGAATATGAATCCCTTAACTGTATGGCTTCAAGTGTTTTGCCTCACTCTGTATATTGCCTTTTTCTCTGTTGATGTTTCCTTTGCTTTGCAGAAGCCTTTTAGTTGGAGGTAGTCCTGCTTGCCTATTGTTGCTTGTTCTTTGATGTTGAACCCCAGAAATCATTGCTAACAACATTGAAGATTTCACTCTGTGTTTTTCTTTTTCAAGATTTATTTATTTATTTGAGAGGCAGAGTTACAGACAGAGGGAGGGAGAGACAGAGAGAGAGGTCTTCCATTGTTGGTTCACTCCCCAAATGGCTGCAGTGGCTGGAGCTGGGAGGATCCCAAGCCAGGAGCCAGGACCTTCTTCCAGGTCTCCCACAGCACTTGGGCCATCTTCTGCTTTATTAGGCCATTAGCAGGGAGCCGATCAGAAGAGGAGCAGCCGGAACTTTAACTGGTGCCTATATGTGATGCTAGCATTGCAGACAGAGGTTTATCCTACTACGCCACAGTGCTAGCCCCTCACTCTGTGTTTTCTTTGAGGAGTTTTATAGTTTTCGATCTAATGGTTAGGTCTTTTATCCATTTTGAGTTGATTTTTGAGTATGATGTAAGAGTCTACTTCCATTCTTTTGCATGTGAATATCTAGTTTTCTGAACACCTTTGTCATCATATAATCTTGGCACCCTTGTCACGGATCATTTGAGCATTGATTTGGTGTTGGGTTTCTTTCTGGGCACTTTATTCTGTTCTGTTGGTCTGAATGTCTATCTTGATGCCGGTAAGGCACTCTTGATTACTGTAGCTTTGTAATATGCTCAGAAATTAGGAAGTGTGGCACCTCCAGCTTTGTTCTTCTTTCTCAAGATCATTTTGCTATTTGCTATTTGAGAATCCTTTGTGTTCCCATATGAACTATAAGACTTTGTTTTCTACCTTGGAAAAAAAAGAAGGTCATTGGGATCTTGATAGGAATTCCATTGAATGAATGTTAACATTTTAACAATATTAATTCTTCCAATCCATGAACATGGAGTGTCTTTACATTTATTTGTCTTCTTTAACTTTATTCAGTGACATTTTATACTTGCTGGTATACAAGTCTTTCACCTCTTTGGTTATGTTTATTCCTAAAGATTTTACTTTTTTTTTTTAATAAATGGGTTTGTCTTTTTAATTTCCTTTTTGAACGATTCATTGTTAGTGTATAGAGATGCAACTGAGTTTTGTATGTTGATTTTATGTCCTGTGACTTTGCTGAATTTATTAGTTCTAACATTGCTTTTGGTGGAATCTATGAGCAGAGATAATTTTACTTCTTCAATTTTGGTTTGGAAGGCTTTTTTTCTTTTTCTTGCCTAACTGTCTTAGCTAGGAATTCTAGTACTGTGTTTAACAAAGCACTTTGTTTCTTATATTAGAGAAAAATTTTCAGGCTTCCAACACTGAGTATGATGTTAGCTGTGTGGGCTATTCATATATGGAAATTATATTAAGGTAATTTCCTTCTATTGCTAGTTTGTTGAGAGTTTGTTGAGTGTTTGTGTCATGAATGGATGTTGAATTTCATCAATTTTTTTTGCATCACTTGAGTTGATCATGTAAATTATATCTGTCATTCTGTTAAGATGGTATATGGGCCGGCGCCGCGGCTCACTAGGCTAATCCTCCGCCTAGCGGCGCCGGCACACCGGGTTCTAGTCCCGGTTGGGGCGCCGGATTCTGTCCCGGCTGCCCCTCTTCCAGGCCAGCTCTCTGCTGTGGCCAGGGAGTGCAGTGGAGGATGGCCCAGGTGCTTGGGCCCTGCACCCCATGGGAGACCAGGAAAAGCACCTGGCTCCTGGCTCCTGCCATCGGATCAGCGCGGTGTGCCGGCCGCAGCGCGCCAGCTGCGGCGGCCATTGGAGGGTGAACCAACGGCAAAGGAAGACGTTTCTCTCTGTCTGTCTCTCTCACTGTCCACTCTGCCTGTCAAAAAAAAAATTTAAAAAAAAATATGGTATATGACATTGGTTGATTTTCCAGTGTTGAGCCATGCTTGCAACCCATGGATAAATCCTACTTGGTCACAGTGTGGGGTCCTTTTAATGTGCTATTGAATTTGATTTGCTAGTATTAGAAAATGAGTTTGGGTGTGTTCTAGCCTCTTCATTTTTTTGAAAAGTATTGGCATTAATGTTTTTCTGAATATTCAGTAGAATTCAGCTGTGAAGCCATTTGGTCTTGAGCTTTTCTTTGTTGAAGGCTTCTTGATTACTGAGTCAACCTTCTTACTAGTTATGACAATTCAGATGTTCGATTCCTTTATGATCCAATCTTGGTAGATTGTGTGTTTCAAGGAGTTTCCCTGTCTCTTCTAAGTTCTCCAGTTTGTTGGTAAGCGACTGTTCATGCCATCCCTTATAATCCTTTTTAGTTCTGTGGCATCAGTTGTCTCTTCTTTTATTTCTAATCTCATTTCACTCTTTTCTTCTTAGTGTAGCTTGAGTTTTGTTGATTTTGTTGAGCTTTTTGAAAAGACTCTCACTGTCATCGATTTTTTCCATTCTTTGTCTTATTTCTTTATTATTATATAATTTATTTGAAAAGTGGGGTGGGGGAGAGAGACAAGAGGGAGGAGGAGGAGGAAGAGGTGAGGGAGAATTTTCCATCCTCTGATTCACTCTCTGGCTGCAACCAAGCATTTGGGCTACCTTCTGCTACTTACACAGGCACATTAGCAGGAAGCTGGATCACAAGTGGAACAGTTGGGACTTGAACTGGCACTCTGATATGAGATGCTGGTGTTGCAGGCAGGGGCTCAGCCCACTGCACCACAATGCCAGCCCTATCTCATTTATTTCTGCCTTAGTCTTTATTGTTTTCTTCCTTCTGCTAAATTTGGGCATAGTTTGTTCTTTTTTGACTTTCTTGAGGTGTAAAGTTAGGCTATTTCTTTGAGGTCTTTTTTCCTTTTTGAAAAAAGTATTTATTTTCAGTTTATTTGAAAGGGAGGGAGGGAGGGAAGGAGGGAAGGAAGGAGACAGAGATAGAGAGGGAAGGAGAAAGGGATTGAGAATCTATCTGCTGATTCACTCCCTGGATGGCCACAATAGCCAGGCTTGGGCCAGTATAAAGGCAGAAGCCTGAAACTCAATGAGTCTCCCAAGTACTTGCACCCAAGTACTTGGACCATCATCTGCTGCTTCCCAGGGTGTGCATTAGCAGGAAGCCGGAAGCATAAGTGGAGCAGGAGCAGATGGGATGCAGGCATGCCATGTGGAGGCTCAAATGCTGTGCTAAGTGTTTGCCCCTTTCTTCTTCTTTTTTTTTAAGTGGGCATTTGTGACTGTAAACTTTACTGAGAGTTCTGTTTTTATTGCATCCCATATGTTTTGCTGTGCTGTTTTCATGCCATTTTTCTCAAGATATTCTCCAATTTCCTTTTTGATTTCTTCTTTGACCCACTGGTTTCCATAAGATTATGTTTAATTGTTTAATTTCCATATATTTGTGAATTTTCCAGTTTTTTTCTGCTATTGATACCTGTATAATTTTAGTCCACTTAAATTTGTTGACTTGTGGGATCGGTGAGGTGGCCTAGCTGCCTTCAACCCCCACATCCCATATGAGCACTGCTTCAAGTTCCCACTGCTCCGCTTCTAGTCCAGCGTTCTTGATCATGTGCCTGGGAAACCAGCAGAGTTGGTGCTTGTGCTCTGACCCTTGCCACTTATGTGGGAGACCTGGATGGAGTTCTGGGCTCCTAGCTTTGGCCATTTGGGCAGTGACCCAGCAGATGGAAGATCTCTTTCTCCCTCTTTCTCTGTCACTTTCCCTTTCTCTATCACTCTCTTTGTTTCTTTCACACACATACGTACACACATGACTAATTTTGTGACCTACTGTGTGCTCTCTTCTGGAGAATGTTTTGTGTGCACTTTATTTTATAAAGATTTTATTTATTTATTTGAGAGAGAGAGAGTTACAGATAGAGGGAGAGACAGAGAGAAAGGTCTTCCATCTGCTGGTTCACTCCCCAAATGGCCACAACAGCTGGAGCTGGGCTGATCCTAAGCCAGGAGCCAGGAACTTCTCATGGGTCTCCCCTATGGGTGTGCTATGGGGAAATGTCAGCGGAGAACATATTATTACCTCAGTTCTTTGTTCCACGTGGAAGAAGAATTTCCAAGCGGACATGCAGAGAGATTTAAGAGTCAGAGACCTCCAGCCAGGGTGGCGTGGAGCTGGGGCTTCCAAAGTGACTTGTGTCAGTGGGTTTTTAAGCACAATTTTGGAGAAAAAAACTTGACAATCAGATTGACATTCAGTTACAGGGCCGGACGAAGCCCATCAGACCCGATTCACAATCTTTATCCTATCTGGCTTGCTCTTATCTGAAGAAGAGTGGGCTGGGTAACTTGCTTACGGTAAACTGTGAGCTCAGGAGGAGGGAATCCCCACTCCCTTGCTATTCTTATGGTAAAACTGGAAGCCTTCAAGGAGGGCAGGCAGGCACTTTTTGACCTTGCTGAAGATAACCTGTTTGGGACAAGGAAGCATCTTGCAACCCCAATTTTCTACCAGCTGACCATCCTGGCTGCCTATTAACCTATTTGTCTCCTCACAGGTGCAGGGGCCCAAGCACTTGGGCCATCTTCTAATGCTTTCCCGGGCCATAGCAGAGAGCTGGATTGGAAGTAGAGCAGCCGGGACTTGAACTGGTGCCCACATGGGTGCAGGTGGAGGCTTAGCCAACTATGCCGCAGTGCCAGCCCCTTCCAGGCACTGCATTCTGTGGCTGTGGGTGGAATGTTCTGTAGTACGTCTGGTAGGTCCATTTGGTCTATAGTGTTCTCAATTCTCTTTCTTTCGTGATCTTCTAGATGGATGTTCTATGTATTTTTTGATAGTAGAGGATTGATATCCGCTATTGTCATTGTATAGCCATCTGTTGCTCCCTTTAGTTCTGTCAGCGTTTGTTTTGTGTATTTGAGTGCTCTGATGTTGGGGTCATATGTCTTTGTAGTTGTTACATTTTCCTGGTGAATTTCCCCTTGTATCATAACTATCTTTCTTTGTCTCTTGTGACAGTTTTTGACTTAAAGTCTATTCCATCTGATGCAAGTGTGGCCACCCCTTCTCTGCTTTGGTTTCCATTTCCATGGGATATCTTTTTCCATTCTTTCACTTTTAGCCTACGTGTATCTTTAAGTCTAAAGCAAATCTCATGAAGACAATATGTAGTTAGAGCTGGGTTTTTTTAAAGTCAACTATCGAAAGAGTTATCACTTTTAAGCATTTTTTTAACTCAGTTAATCTGTAAATCTGATTGCTTTTACATTGGAATATTTCTTAGAACCAAAACCGTCTAGTAACTTGAGTTTTCCCTTTCGTTTTATGTCCCCATTTTCTCTTCCTCCTTTGACAGAGAGAACATTCCCAATTCCCTGAGAAGACCACAGTCTGACCGCAAAGATGTGCTCCATGAACCCAGGCAACTGGGTCACCTTTGACGATGACCTTGCTTTTCAATCTTCTCAAAAGCCAAAGAGCTTACCTCTGGAGAGTCAAGGTGTCTGTAGACCCAATGGGCTTAAGCTGAACCTTTCTGGCCCAAAGGAATTTCCCAGTGGAGCTTCTTCTACCAGCAGCACCCCGCTTTCCTCTCCCATCGTAGACTTTTACTTCAGTCCAGGACCTCCAAGTAACTCTCCTCTTTCTACACCTACCAAAGACTTCCCAGGTTTTCCTGGTATCCCCAAAGCAGGGACTCATGTACTTTACCCTATTCCAGAATCTTCTTCAAACAGCCCACTCACAACAGGTTCCTCGTTATCGCCTACAAAACCAACCTGTGTATCCCATGCTTTCTTACCCAGCGAGCACTCAGATGCACATCCAGCTCCCAGAGGAGGCCTAACAAATGAAACCAGCCCTCACCAGGCCGAAAGCCAGGAGTGCCAAAGTGATGCTCCCCAGTTTCGGTACTCTCATGAGGACTGCGCTTTCTCAAGTCCGTTTTGGAAGGATGAAGGCGGTGCTCCCCAGGTCAGCCTTGACCTCCCCGGAAGCAGAAAGACATTCTCATCAAGGGACAAGGAGATGCCTATTGACCAAAAAAGCCTCAATAAGTGTTCACTCAACTACATCTGCGAGAAGCTTGAACATCTCCAGTCAGCCGAGAATCAAGAGTCCCTTGGAGATTTGTCTGTGCGGTGTCTGAACGCCGAGGACGCCGCCTCTTCCTTCGTCCCCCGTTCCCTCTTCAGGAGCCAGCCCAAAGCTGGGTGGGCGTTCATGCTGAGGATCCCCGAGAAGAAGAACGTGATGTCCTCCCGGCAGTGGGGACCGATTTATCTGAAAGTTTTACCTGGAGGGATTCTGCAGATGTATTACGAGAAGGGCTTAGAGAGACCTTTCAGGGAGCTGCAGCTCGATCCACAGTGCAGGCTCTCTGAACCCAAAGTTGAGAGCTTTAGTGTGGCAGGCAAGATCCACACGGTGAAGATCGAACACGTGTCGTACACAGAAAAGAGGAAGTACCACTCTAAGACAGAAGTGGTGCATGAGCCCGACGTGGAGCAGATGCTGAAGCTGGGCACCACGGACTACCAGGACTTCCTTGCTTTTCTGACCACTGTGGAGGAAGAGCTCACGAAGCTGCCAGCCCTTCCAAAGCCAAAGAAGAGCTACGAGGAGCAAGAGCTGACCCTGGAAGTTGTGGACAACTTTTGGGGGAAAGTCACGAAAGGAGAAGGGAAACTGGTTGAAAGCACAGTGATAACACAAATCGGTTGCCTCTGCTTTGTGAATGGGAATGCGGACTGCTTTTTAACCTTGAATGACCTTGAGCTGCAGAAACGAGATGAATCCTATTTTGAGAAAAACCCCGAAAAGAGGGGAATTGATATTCTTGAATACCATTTTCATAAGTGCGTGAAGGTACAAGAATTTGAGCAATCAAGAATCATTAGGTTTGTACCTCTGGATGCCTGCCGGTTTGAGCTGATGCGTTTCAAGACCTTGTATAACGGGGACGATCTTCCATTTTCTGTGAAGTCTGTCGTGGTTGTCCAGGGGGCATATGTGGAACTGCAGGCCTTCATCAACATGGCCCCGTTGGCTCAGAGATCATCCCCGGCCGGCTCCTTGATGTCCTGTGACAATGTGATGATTCACTTTCCTGTCCCGTCGCAGTGGATCAAGGCTCTCTGGACCATGAACCTCCAAAGGCAGAAGTCCCTGAAAGCCAAGATGAACCGCCGGGCATGTCTGGGGAGTTTACATGAACCTGAATCTGAACCTGTCATTCAGGTCACCGTGGGCTCAGCCAAGTACGAGAGCGCCTACCGGGCCGTGGTGTGGAAGATAGACCGGCTTCCCGATAAAAATTCTAGTAAATATTCAGCAGTGCCCGTTGGTTTGTGTGGGAAATTGCCTAAACGTTTGCATTCTCCTCAGGTTGAACGAGGCAGACACAGATGGCAACCTGTCGGCTGAGGCCATGCTTGCTGAGTTATTGTTTCCTTTTGCACCTATTTCTACCAGATGAGTTTAACCTTTTACATTTCTTTTGCTATCATAAGAAATGCCATCTTCAGCTGGGAGTTTGTTGTGGATGTGGCTGGCAGTAAGGGAAGATGTATAAACATCCGTGGGTGAGCTCCTTGACATCAACCCATCCGCTGAAATGCTAACCAGGTTTCTAACATAGCTCAATTCCCTGGTGCATCTGTAGGACCCATCATCCCTGAGCATCCCTGAACCTCCGATACTCTCAGCCAGAACCACGTCTTTAGGTTTAACCGCCTGTTCCTTGAACTAAAGCTACTTTTTTTTTTTTTTTTCATTTTGACTCAAACTTGGTTCTTTGTAGAGGGCAGGAATGGGGTTCCATACTTCCCCCAGCCCCTCTGTCCCTACTGAACCCTCTGTGCTCCTCTCTCAGAGCCATAATTCTTCAAACTGATACATGAACTACATGTCCCAATCCCGGTGGCCACCTCTAGGACCAGTGGAAATCCCAGGAGTCAGCTTATCACTCAGGCCCCAGGAGGTCCCGGGAGACGTTCCAGCCCATTAGACTGTCTCCACTGGTTGTTTTAGAATTAGGCAGACATCTTGTAAGCATTAAAAATTAACTAAAAAAATTACAATTAAAACATTCTAGAAGTCCAGAGCTTTGAGAAGACAGTCCCAGCAGCACGTGCATTTTTAGAATAGTGAGATAGGAGAATATATTATGATAAGGCAGGGCATGATATAATGTGGCAAAAAGGCAAAATCTGCAGTTAGCACTGTGCCCTGTTTCTGTTGAGTTTTTTCTGGCAGAACACTGGGCTGAGGAGCTGGACTGGGGGATGTGAGCCGATGTGTTCATTCATTCATTGATTCAGTGAACCCTTTAGTGGGCATGTGCTGAGTACCTAGTACTGCGTAAGTACCGGGGTTAGAGATGAATCAGACCTGATCCCTGTCTCCAAAGCGCGCACAGCTGCTCTAGCCCTGGAGGGGGATCTAAGCTCCCCTGCGACTGAGGCGTTCAGAGGAAGCGTTGCTATTGGAGGTGTCCATAGAAGTTCCTGCGCCCTGAGTGTGCCTTCGAGTAGCCTGAGAGCTTTCAAATAGTCGTGATGTTCAGGCCCCTCCCCATTCCACCTGGACTGGCATCGCTGGAGGAGGGCCTCGTGTCCCCATAGGTTTTAAGAGCTCCCCTGGTGAACCTAATGTGTATCCAGGGTGAGGACCATGCAGACGTCGGAGCAGGAAGAGCAAGGCCCAGCCCGCGGTACACTTGATGGGCATCATGGATGGCAGCCTGGAGGCCATGGACCCTGGTGTCACATCTGCCAACTGATTGACGAGTGAGCCATGGGCAGGGTTCAGCGGGTGAGAGACACAGGCCTCTGTGTGGCAGGGATGACCCCATGCTGTCTCCTCCCTGATGCCCACAGCCTCCTTCACTCAAATCAGTTCCACTCTGTGGCATTCTCGTGACTCCAGGAACAGCAGGAACAGCAAGGCCAGGTTAGACCTGGGGCAGGGCGAGCTGGGGATGGTGTGGCATGGTCACCATGGATGGCCTCCAGGGGAGCCTGCTGGTCAACCCCAGTGTGAAAAGCGCAAGGTCAGCCTCTTCCAGGACGTAACCCGCAGAATCACGCCTCCTGCCTTTTTCATGGCTTGGCTGGAGAGGCAGTGTAAACACCTCTTAGGTCATCTTCATGCAGGGGAAATCAGTTCTGAGGGCTTGAGGTTCCAGATGATTGTTCTGGAAGTTCTTTGTGCTGCAGTTAGGCCAGAGGGCTTAACCGAATTGACAGCATTGGCTTTCACTCTGCTAAACAAGAAGAAAGGTAGGCGGTCAGGCGGGTTGGAATACCTGGGGGGACCCTGTGGCACTAGAGACCTCCCCGGGCCCCAGTGATAACCTGACTCCCAGAATTTCCCTTTGGTTCTTTTTTTTTTTTTTTTTTGATAGGCAGAGTGGACAGTGAGAGAGAGAAACAGAGAGAAAGGTCTTCCTTTGCCGTTGGTTCACCCTCCAATGGCCACCGCGGCCGGTGCACCGCGCTGGTCCAATGGCAGGAGCCAGGTGCTTTTCCTGGTCTCCCATGGGGTGCAGGGCCTAAGCACTTGGGCCATCCTCCACTGCACTCCCTGGCCACAGCAGAGAGCTGGCCTGGAAGAAGGGCAACCAGGACAGAATCCGGCACCCCGACCAGGACTAGAACCCGGTGTGCCGGCGTCGCTAGGCGGAGGATTAGCCTAGTGAGCCGCAGGCGCTGGCCTCCCTTTGGTTCTAGAGATGGCTGTTGGCACTGAGATAAAAGGCCAGCCGTAGTTTTTTGCATAGGTTTGCAGTAAGAATTACGGCTCTGAGAGAGGAGCCCAGAAGGTTCAGCCTGCTGGCTTGTGTGGGTGGGGACAGAGGGGCAAGAGGAGCCCACTGGGAGCCCATCGCTGCCCTGTGCTTGGAGCAGGAGAAGCTAAGTACTCAGCTAGACCTGGCCAGGGAGCTGCACGTACTTTTCCAACCGAGAACCCACACCAATGATCTCTGTAAATTTTCTATGTAGAACAACATAGGAAGCTCCTTGGGAAGATGATCCTGTCGATGATAGCACTGCGTTTTCCCAGAATGAATGGCGCAGTTGGCTGATTGAGTCATCAAGAATTTATTGAGAGGAGGGCTTGCTCATTTACACATTCATTCCACAGCCGTCTGCTACATCTCTCGGTGTACGGTCTGTGCTGATGCGGGGGAGACAGAAACTCAAACATGAGCCCTGCTCCCCAGCAGCCTAACAGTGCAGTAGGTGAGGCGGCCCCAGCAGAAACTCCCCAGGCACCCAGCGTGCTGTTCCTCCCTGCTCCAGCGTTCACAGCAGGGATCCCAGACAAGGGGCTGGTGGTGCCCTGGGACTACGGCAGGCATTGCTGCAGAGCTGGTGGCTGAGCTGGTGACTAGCTGGGCACGGAAGAGGCAGGAGGATTCCACCAAGGGGAGCAGCCTGAGGGTCTGCGGAGTGGTAGAGAGGAACTAGCGCATCTTCAGACCCTGTGAGCCGTGCTGGGGAGGGGTTTGGCATTCCACAGGGCTTGAGGGTGTCTCCGGGAGCAGCTGAGAGACTCCTCTCTCGCTCTGGGAAGGCAGGCAGAGGAGGAGCGCCTGGGCAGTATCAGGGAGGCTGGCAGAGCA
Source organism: Oryctolagus cuniculus (assembly GCF_051225735.1). Taxonomy (NCBI): domain Eukaryota; kingdom Metazoa; phylum Chordata; class Mammalia; order Lagomorpha; family Leporidae; genus Oryctolagus; species Oryctolagus cuniculus. Next base: position 159,468,462 of record NC_142868.1, on the reverse strand, counting down.
AGGGCAAGGGCAAGAGCAGTGGAGCTGTGAGCAAGGGCGGTGGGGGCGGGGAGTCCAGACGGGGAGCTCCTGGGTGAGGGGGAGAGGACCGCGCTCAGGGCACCTTGCTTTGGCGAATAGGTGGGTGATGGTGCCGTAAACTGAGATGGCCAGAGGCCCACGTCATTCATTTGTCTAACCTCTAAGCCAGTTTCTCAGGCTTGGCTGCATGTTAAAATCCTTAGAGCTTGAAACATAAACAAGTTGGGCACCCTGCTCTGAAAATCTGAAATCAGAAATGCCCCCAAATCTGAAACTCTGAGACCAACCTGACACTGCCAATGGAAAATTCTGTGCCATGGAACTTTATGTGCAAAATTATTTTTAAATATTGTATAAAATTACTGCCAGGCCATGTGTACAAGGTATATGTGAAATATAAATATATTTTAGGTTTACACTTGGGTGCCATCCCCAAGATCTCTCATTGTATATATGCAAATTCCCCAAATTAAAAATACTTGAAATCTGGCCAGCGCCGCAGCTCACTTGGCTAATCCTCCGCCTGTGGCACCGGCACCCAGGGTTTTAGTACCAGTTGGGGTGCCGGATTCTGTCCTGGTTGCCCCTCTTCCAGTCCAGCTCTCTGCTGTGGCCCGGGAAGGCAGTGGAGGATGGCCCAAGTGCTTGGGCCCTGCACCCGCATGGGAGACCAAGAGGAAGCACCTGGCTCCTGGCTTTGGATCAGCGCAGCGTGCCGGCTTTAGCAGCCATTTGGGGGGTTTAACCAATGGAAGAAAGACCTTTCTCTCTGTCTCTCTCTCTCTGTCTAACTCTGTCTGTCAAAAAAAAAAAAAAAAACTTGAAATCTGAAACACTTTGTTAGTCATTCACACAAGAAAGAATTCAGACATGAGACAGAGAGCAGTGGTAAGCAAGGTAGTAGGTTTAATGGGGTAGGGCATCCCTGAGAATGGATGGGACAGAATCCAAGAGCGAGTGCCCTGTCACTCAGACATGGTTTAATGGAGAGAATACACCTGCCAGACAGTGCTCAGGAGAGAGCTGAGAGCTGAGCACACAGTCTGTATTCAGACTGGGCTTTTAAGGGAATGGGCTCTAGTCCACCCCCCCTCCACCCCAGGACTAAGGGTTTGCTGAGTGTGCATTAGGTGAAATTCCTCCCAGGGTTTCACTACTCAGTGCTGTCAGAGTGGGGAGCCCATCTGGGCTGGGCAGAGGAGCCTCCCCTAGAGGGCCTGGGGAAGGGAAGGATGTAAAGGTTCTATTGCTCAGTGCAACCCCTTTGGAGAAAAGATTATCCTGGAGAGCTTTCCCTGGGGGAAGGCTGAGACCACCTGGAAAGTGATCAGGGCCCAGGCAGGACTGTGTAGTGTAAAATACGGGGCTGCTTCCCAAGGGAGCTTCTGCAGGTGCTGCGTTTCCCTTAGGCCCCTCTCGCACCCACAGGCTCATTTCTGACTTCCTACCTCGCACCTTCTGGATCAGGGACACTCAACCTGTACCTCCTTTAGGGTCAGACTTGGGGGTGAGGCCCCCGGGAAGGGCTCTCCCATGCAGCCAGGATGGAGAGCTGCTGACCTGCTTGTTCTGTGCAGCGGGGTGTGGTCCCCTAGGCAGACTCATTCCTCCGCTCCTCTGCCCAGCCCAGATGGGCTCCCCACTCTGACAGCTCTGAGTAGTGAAACTCTGGGAGGAATTTCACCTAATGCACACTCAGCAAACCCTTAGTCCTAGGGGGGTGGTGGTGGTGGTGGTGGGTGGTGGTGGTGGGGAGAACTAGAGCCCATTCCCTTAAAAGCCCCGTCTGAATACAGACTGCGTGCTCAGCTCTCAGCTCTCTCCAGAGTACTCTCTGGCAGGTGTATTCTCCATTAAACCATGTCTGAGTGACAGGGCACTGGCTCTCCATGGGAGGGATCACTGGTCCTTTAAACGTCTCTCCTACCAGCTCCTCAGTCTTGCAGCTCCTTCAGCAGGGGGTGGTCTTTCATTTGCCAAAGAGGATGGCCCAGGCTCATTCTTACTAAAGTGTGAAGGACTCCAGAGGGGGCTAGGCTTTGTTGGGGGAAGGGAGGAGAGAAAGAAGGAAGGAGAGGGAGAGGGGTAAATAGTGGCTCAGAATTAGACAGTTTCTGACTGCATCCATGTCTGACTGACCCAGTTGCCTCTGCTCTGTCGTCAACGCATTGGTTACTTCTCTCCTCTCCCCTTGTGGCGTTCTCTGACCACTTATGTCCTTCGGCCCTCAGCGGTTGTTTCAGATGTGACGGATTTTGGTTCAATAAGGATTGGATAGCAAACAGTCCTAAGATTTTGTGATTTGCCACCCCTGTCCTAAGACCAGCGGCTGTGGTGGGAGTGTAACAATTACCAAAGCCCGAGTGTGCCCCCTGGTGGTCAGTCTGGTCACATGCTTTTCGCCTGTCTTAACTCATTTAATTTGTGAGTTAATCAAATCTCTGTTGCGCTCCAAACATGCCAGACATTGTACTAGGGACAGCCATGATATCTGTTCTCACGGAGCTCAGAGTCCAGAGGGAGCGTGTTATTATTAGACACTGCAGAGTATTTAGAGTTTTCAAAAGTCATAAAAAATAAAACTTGAAAGGGAAAAATGCTCTCTTTTGTCTTTTACCAGTTTTTTAGGAAAGCAGCAAAAGATTTTTCTTTTGAAGTACTATGTCTTCAACTGGGGTTGAATTTCTTTTCTTCAGTGTTTGCTGCAAAACTTCCAAAAATTGTTTTTCTTAAATCAGATCATCTCCAATCTAAATGTGTGGAATCCACAGTCCCTTTATTAGAAAACTTAGAGTAATTAAAAAACACTAGCGGGCTTATAGATGAATAGCACTTGCAGAGTGACCCTGTGTGCCAGCCTGTCCGTGCTGGAGGAGTGTGTCGCTCTACACCAACTGCTCTGTCCTCACAGCACCCTTTCAAGGGCTGTCACCCTCGTTTTTGGATGAGGAGACTGGGGCTTGGGGGTAACACAGCCCCTAAGCAGTAGAGCGGGGACTGGACCTGGGCAGTGTGGGTCCAGGGTTTTGTTCGTCACCATGGGGCCCTCACAGGCCCAAAGCCTGCGTTAACAGTGTGCAAGGACTTGGCAGGCTGGGAAGGTGATGGCTTGTGGACTTGGGCACATGTGAGTGTCAGTGAAGTTACCACTGCAGAGGGCCTTGGAGGCCACCTTGTCCCACCCTGGGCATTGGAGTGGAGATGGCTACTGAGCGTCTGCTGCTTCGTTGATGGATGACTTCTCAAGGCCTTTTACAGCCATAGAATTCCATTAGTGTCTCGACAAGAAACGGGTTATAAATAATGAAAGGCAATTTATCTTTTAAGAATTAAGTGAAATCCTCTCAACTCTTGTTTTTGTGCCTAAAGCTATATTCTGATGAAAATGTTCTTTCTTGAGATGTGTCAGTGGTACAATAATTTAATATAGCTTTTGAAATGACTGCCATCTCATATTTATTTAAGTGAAGACAGCTGCATTGGGTATGTAGATGCTATGAACCATGCAACAGGATCATGGATCATTTATAAAGTCACTGCAGTGCTCACAGTGAAGATATTTTGTGTTCCATTATAACACTCACACATTTTACAATTCCACCTAAAATCAGGGTGTATCCAGTGTCGCCGGGTCTGGCCCAGAGCCTGGCCTGGCATAGTCTGGATGCTTGACAAATGGCAAGCTGAATGGAGTGGAAGCAAATATTACATTGAAACACTGAAGTCCAATATGCCCATCTCTGCACTGTACATCTGCTCCAATCACAGCTTCTCAGAAGGACGGATGAGAATGACAGTGCTGAAACATAGGCTGTCCTAGTGAAAGAGAAAATTCTTGACCCAAAATATTTTCTGAAATATAATAAAATTTCATTAAGTTTTCCACTTTTAAAAAACAGAATTTTTTCATAATATGACTTAATTTGGGCTGAAGATTGTCTTTGCATTGTCTGCAAATAAGCTGCATGGTAGCGTAATGAGTTAATAAAGAATTCTTGGAGGGGTTCATTCAGGCTACTAGAGAGAAAGAAGTTTCTGCAGGCCTCAAGCACATTGTTGCCAAATGTGCTTATTATAAATATTGCTTTTGTATTTTAGTTAAAACTTTATAATACTTAAAATTGAAAACATATTAGGAGTTAATTTATGCACATATACAGTAATAAGATTATACTCTTTTTTTAAAAAATCTTTTATTTATTTATTTATTTAGACAGGCAGAGTGGACAGTGAGAGAGAGAGAGAGAAAGGTCTTCCTTTGTCTTCCTTTGCCGTTGGTTCACCCTCCAATGGCTGCCGCGGCCAGCGCACCGCGCTGATCCCATGGCAGGAGCCAGGTGCTTCTCCTGGTCTCCCATGGGGTGCAGGGCCCAAGCACTTGGGCCATCCTCCACTGCACTCCCGGGCCACAGCAGAGGGCTGGCCTGGAAGAGGGGCAACCGGGACAGAATCCGGTGCCCCGACCGGGACTAGAACCCGGTGTGCCGGCGCCGCTAGGCGGAGGATTAGCCTAGTGAGCCGCAGCGCCGGCCGAAGATTATACTCTTTTAAAGCAAACATTTAAGAAATACAGACTCCCTTCTAGTTTGTACAAAACTGTGGATTTTGGTGGGATGTTGTTTAAATGGAATTTGTCCCCCTGTGATGCTAATGGAGTTGCTTATTAAGGAGGTGAGTGCTTGTTACGTTCTAGAGCAGTGTTCAGTGGCCATGGAAGTATTTTGACCATTTGATTTCTTTTCTCCCCCGAGGTCCTGATCATCCCCATTGTCTGTCCTACAAACTAGAACTTGGGTCAGACCAGGAGATCCCCTCTGACTGGTATCCATTCGCTACTGTGCAGTTTGTGATGCTTGACACCTGTGCCTCCAGGACAGAGGTCCGGTCTCTAGGGGTGGAGAGTGATGTCCAGCCACAGAAACATGTCCACCAGCGAGCCTGCTACAATGTCCAGGTACGCCCACAGACCCTGGGTTCAGGTGGGGGCTCTCAGAGCTCTCACTGCTTTGCCCTCTTACACGACCTTGTGTGCATATGTGTGAGTGTGCATGTGTGTGAGCATGTGTGTATGTGTGTATATGTGTGCACGTGAGTGTGTACATGTGGGTGTATGTGAGTAGTGCATGTGTGTGTGAGTGTGTGCATGTGTTTGAGTATGTGTATGTGCATGTGTGTGAGTGTGCATATGTTGAGCATGTGTACATGTGTGTATGTGTGTATATGTGCATGTGAGTGTGTACATGTGGGTGTATGTGAGTAGTGTGTGTGTGAGTGTGTGCATGTGTGTGAGTGTGTATGTGCATGTGTGTGAGTGTGCATATGTGTGTGCATGTGTTGATCATGTGTGTATGTGTGTATATGTGCACGTGAGTGTGTACCTGTGGGTGTATGTGAGTAGTGCGTGTGTGCATGTGTTTGAGTGTGTATGTGCATGTGTGTGAGTGTGTGCATATGTGTGCATGTGTGTGTGCGTGTGTGATGATACCTGATTGAGACAAGAGCTCAGTCATATTAACCTGCTCACTATGGAGTATAGCTGTTCCCCTTCATTTAGAGAAGGGGGACTACTCAGTGAGGAAATAGGGCATAGAAATCAAATTCATATTTTAGAAGCAGATTTATAACGAAAGCTATCATATTAGAAGAGCGTTTGTCAACATGTGTTCTGTGGAACGTATTCCCTGTATAAGTATTTAAGAAAAAGTAAGTTGAGGAATGCCAGAAATTAGAGTTGAATGAAGGTTCTGAGAAGTCTTGTAATAAAGAAGCTTGTTAAGTAAGCTTGCTACTTGGCCTGGTTTAGTCCAACGCCGTGAAATCTTGCCAGGTGGGGTGTGTGCAGGTGAAACACCTGTCAGTTCCTTGGGGCACAGGATCCGAGGGGCATCAGTTACTCCGTCAGAGACTCCTGTGTTCACCGCTGGGGCAGCTGTGTGGGGCAGTGGTGGAGTTGCTGCTTGCCTGCATCCCATAATGCAGTGCCGGATTTGAGGCCCTGCCGTTCTGGTTCCGGTCCGGCTTCCTGCTGATGTATACTCTGGGAAGCAACAGATGGTGGCTTAAGTATTTGGGTTCCTGCCACCCACATGGGAGACCTGGACTGGGTTCTGGGACCCTGACTTTGGTTTCTCCTACCTCTGGCTGTTGGGGGCATTTGGGCGGTGAGCCAGCAGAGGGATCTCTCCATGTTTCCAATAAAATGAAAATGAGTCACTGTCAACTGATCTGCATTATTAGGCTAACTGCATTAGAGTAACATCCACCTTGATCTGTTCCCAAATTTGTGTTTTCTTTCCATCTTTGAGGTTAATAGATACCTAAGGTTAAGAGATATATTGACAACATCTGCCACACATTTCCCATCTTAAAATGATGACATACGTTGCTAGTGTTGGCTAAAAATGTTTGTAATTTGAAAATATTTCTGCATTACAGAAATCAAACAGGTGGTGGTTAAGGTTAGAATGCATCTGTTTTCTTTTTATCTGGCACATGAGCAACATTTTACACTTTCTCATAGCATTTCCCAGTCTACCTGTTGCTTGAATCTCAGTGATGATTAAGGCCATTCTGATTTTCTACCATTTATTCCTATTAAACATAGTGTGCTTGTGTAAGATGACCTTGACACCAACGGGTGATCCTAAAATATAGTAAGAGAAGCCAGAATTTCTTTTTCCTTTGTGGCCATTTGTGTAGATGTTTTGATTGGGTCTTGTGAGTTTTTTTTTCCTATTGATAATGTTAACGACGTGTCCATCTGCCCTGTGCAGCCTACCAGCACTAGTGACTGAGGCCCCAGCGGCCAGAGGGGCCCTGGCTGCAGAGGGCAGCCTTGTCCAAGGTCACGTCCCTGTCTGGAGTCAGCCAGTGTCCAGTGATGGTGTCCATCCACCAAAGGACCTCTTGGCATGACTTGGGCTAACTCTGCAGGAGCAGCCCAGCTTCAGCCATCCCGGGTCATGGACTGAAGCTTTTATTATGCGGCCTTGGCAGCACAGGCCCGCCCTCTGCCCTTCTGTTTCCTTCCCTGCCTCCACATCACTCTGCCCTCAGCAATGTAGACCCTAGCAGCCTGCTCCAGGAAGCTTTGTGCACACGAATCTCCCTCAGAGTCTGCCTCCTGGGAATCTGACCTGTAACCCTTGGTATGTAGGTATGAGATGTGGCTGAACTGGGGGTGCACATGGAGACTGCACATACACCTGCTTTCTTTTTTTTTTTTTTTTTTTGACAGGCAGAGTGGACAGTGAGAGAGAGAGACAGAGAGAAAGGTCTTCCTTTTGCCGTTGGTTCACCCTCCAATGGCCGCCGCAGCCAGCGCGCTGCAGCCGGCGCACCGCGCTGATCCGATGGCAGGAGCCAGGAGCCAGGTGCTTTTCCTGGTCTCCCATGGGGTGCAGGGCCCAAGCACCTGGGCCATCCTCCACTGCACTCCCTGGCCACAGCAGAGAGCTGGCCTGGAAGAGGGGCAACCGGGACAGAATCCGGCGCCCCAACTGGGACTAGAACCAGGTGTGCCGGTGCCGCTAGGCGGAGGATTAGCCTAGTGAGCCACGGCGCCGGCCCATACACCTGCTTTCTTAGCCACAAGATGTGCCAGTTTCAGACAGTTTCAGGGAACAGCTCAAAATTATTTAACATAATATTTTAAAAAAATATTTTCATTTTACTTAATAGGCAATATTTTAAAAAAATTATTTTCATTTTATTTGATAGGCAGAGAGAAGAGAGGGAGGGGGGAGAGAGAGAAAGAGAAAGAGAAAGAAGAGAGGGAGATCTCCCTTTGATTAGTTCATTCACCAAAAGCCTACAACAGCTGGGTCTGGACCCGGCTGTGAAGCCAGGAGCCAGGAACTCAGTCTAGGTCGGTCGGTCGGTCTGTCTCTCTCTCAAGGATTTATTTATTTATTTTTGAAAGTCAGAGTTACAAAAAGAGAGGGAGAGACAAAGGGAGGTCTTCCATCCACTGCTGCAACTACTAGGGCTAAGCCAGGCCAAAGCCAGGAGCCAGGAGCTTCATCTGGGTCTCCCATGTGTGTTAGGGGCCACACACAGAAGAGAAGAATGGGCCAGTCCTCTTCAAGAATTCACCCTAGAGGGCAGGATCTGGGGGGCTCTGTGGTGCACAGTGGTAGCAGAGTGCCTCCGTACGGGGCTGGCACAGGAGGGTGGGTGGGCTGTGTGTGTGGCCCAAGAGGGAGGTGGCTGCAGTCCTTGTCCTTGTGTATAAAGCAGGACTGAAGAGAGACTAGTGCTGCGTTGCATTTGTTAATGCTGCCTGTGTTTTGCTTTTGCGTAACAGGTTGAAATAGAAAAGAAATGGGTTAAAATCGAAGGAGAAGACCCGGATAAAGCTGGCGACTGTGTAACTCAGTAGGGTAGCAAAGGGAAAGAGTGATGTCACGCTGGTCATATCTGCAAGTCACAGAAGCCACACCAAGTTCTGCCGCTGCACCTCGGACGGGAGTTCTGCACGACAGGCTGAGGACAGACCCGAAAGCCGTGTTAGAGAAGTTTGAGACCTACAACCGAACCACCTGTGTTTTGTGCTTCTGATGTGTTTTTGCCCTAGGGGTTTGATCTAAGCTGTGTCTGTGCTTGTGTGACGCTCTGCTTCCTCCTAAAACTCAAAGGCACTGTTCTTGGACGTGTGGCCTGGCAGCCAGTGTGGCTGAAGGGTTTTGAGTTTTGGGGGCCCGGGGGCTGATTGTTTCGCAGTCCGCATTACACAGGTGCTGTGTTTAATACCCCTCAGCCCCAGTCTCTTCTTGCTATCAGCACCTGTACCAGCAGGTAAGGCAGTCCACGGAGACGCAAAGCAAGTACGTAATTCTCCCCGTGCTCGTCTCTGAAATGCGGCTGGGTGTAGAATGGTGTTGAAACCGCAGGCTGAAATGGAGAGTTGGAGGTATCTGTGGCTTTGAATTATGTATCTCCTTGTCCCCTTACCACACTGGTAGGTAACCGTGGCTGTGTTTGGGTCCCTGTCTTTCCCCTACCCTATTATCATTTTGGAAATCTGTATGGTGTGGGCTGCAAAGAAGCCATTTCTGTTGATAATACGTACTTGAGTGTGAGTCACTAAGATTTACTGCTTTTTGCGATTCCTTTCAGGATGCATTTTGGAGTATTGGCCACTACGTGAAATATTTATGTACATTAAAGATGACTTTTTAAAATTCATGGATATTGTTTTCCAAAAGTAGCGATTTCAAGACTGTATTTTGATAACGTATTATTTGTAATCAACAAAGCTTCTTTTGAGTAGAAGTCTAAATCATATTATGATTATTTTATGCTAGTTCTCTTTTATGCTAATGCTGCTTAATTTAGAGTATTTTTCTTCCAAAGATGAGCAAAGTGAAACACTAGATTATTTTACCTAGATTGCCAAGCAGGGATGTTGCTACTCTTCAGAGTTAGGTAGAAGACTAGAATTGTTTGATTTCTGATGAAAAGCCAATGGTATTCAGTTACAGCTATTTAGAGTTTCAGTATTTGCAGTGAGGGGTCAGAATTGTAAATGCTATGGAATCTATGTTCTAGGTATTTTTGGCCTGAAAAACAAATTCTTCCCTGTGGTATTAATACAACTTCCATTTATGTTGAACCTGAATTCTGAGTAAGATCTCTTTCTTCATTTACTAGATTCGTTTCTAATCAAACCTGATAGAATGTTCTTCCGATCGACATTTACTGGTCGGCCTGTAGAACTTATGTAATATGTTTTAGTTAATATTGTATTACATTCATTTCAGTCTGTTCAAAAACAGATTAAAACAAACATTTATGATGGTCCTTATCCATCAGCAGACTTGTTGGCTTCTCGTGAGTTTACTGTGAAGGCAAAGAATGCAGAAGTCAGCAGTTAAAATGAATCCCGTTGCTCCCTAACCTCACTCGGTGCAAGGCTCACATTGCCACACGCTCAAGACTCCCTGTTGATGTCTGGGAGGGCAAAGCTGTGCGTGCGCGCGCCCTTCCTGAAAATCCCACCATCTTTTAATATTGTCTGGCGTGGGCACCCTCAGGGGGACTTCGCCTGCTCAGAGCACATCTGGAGGCCAGCCCAGCGCAGCCTGCTGGGTTGATGGCTGCCCTTGCTTTCTGAGAGTGCTCCGTGGCATCTTGTCGGGGAGAGAGCGCGCGGTCTGGTTCAGATGAACGGAATGAATATTTATACTTCAAAATAAATGCAGCGAAATGTTCAGCGAATCGCCCCCCGGGCCTCGCGGGTTCACTGGTGTCTGCTAGGGTCTCAGGATTCAGCCTTGAAAACAGAGCAGCAACAGACTGACCAAAGCTCTAGAGTTGAGTTTCTGCAGCCCAGCGAAGGTTCACAGCGTTAACAGCGGGGTGCTACCGCATAATTGTTAATTTGCACATCTATTAGGACCTTAAATATTCATTACTTAGTGTTAAATTAACATTCTGTGGAAGGAGAGGCTTTTTAATACAATTCTTCTGACCGAGAAGTGGCAGGAAGTCAGACGTGGCTACTGCCATAGTCCACTTAGACTTAGCAATTAAGAAGGAGAGTCTCCCGTGGCCGAAAGCAAATAGTGAAAAACTGCTTTGAAGGGAGGTTCGTTCCTTGGGAGCTGAGGAAGAGAGCGGCCTTTCCTGGCATTTCACTCCGGATCACTACTTCAGGGAGTGGAGTGGAGTCCGTCACTGGACGGGCACTAGGGCCCAGGTGCAAGGAGTTGACCCAGTGGTGTCCAGTGGTTCTCTCCTTGTTCTGCTCCGGTCACCTGAGCACAGATCAGGATTGTCACGATGTGCTTAGTCGTGCAGATCTGGACTTCAGCACGTTTCCGAGAAGGGATGAAGGAAAGGTGCTTTCCAGCATGCAGGCAAAGGCTGGAGCTTCTTACCTGATGCGTGCAAGTTAGATGGTTCTAGGGTTTTACTTCCGTCTGGCCCTCTGCTTGTGATGCAGCCTTTGTTTTTTCTGATAAATTCAGTTAGAGGGCCTTCCTTCACAGTGGCTGTTATGTTTTGCTCAAGCTACGATTTTTGTGTCCTGTGCATACAAAGATAAAACAGATGGAGCCTTAATAATCATGTAACAAAGTATTTTGTAGATTGCATATTGATTTTTCTAAAATTAAAGATGTATTTCAAATAATTCTTGCCATGCTGTGGACTTCTAGCTTCTTTTGCAAGGCCTGGGGCTATTTTTTTTTATAAAGGTATCAAATCAATTTCAATAACCTTAAACAATTGACTTTCCGTCTGGCCTAGGTACACAGCTTCACTATTAAGGAGCTGGAGAACATGACATCTTGGCATATGCTGGAAAAATAACACCAGCAAGCTGTAATTGATGTAAATAACAAAGGATTTCTAAAAGAGGGTGTAGTCATGACTCACTAAGATCTGAAGTGAGTGTATGCCTAAGATTTTCTTGAACTCCTGAGCTAATGAGGAAACCTGAAAAATGTTAGAACTAGTTCCAATGAGAATTCGGAGATCACAGCCAAGTCGATGCATAGTAGGTCTCTTTACAGGGCGCTAACCAATCATTTCTCCATCCTAACATGGTACATTTGCAGTTCTATGGACAAGGATCATGTGCAGCTTGCAGAGTTGTAAAATAAAACTCAAAGACAATGAATGGGTTACAAGCTGGATGGATGCGCAACACAGGACTTCTGCTCTTCAGCGGTTCTCTCGCCATTTTTCCTGACACCAGGACAAACTTTGTCCACAGCAGAAGTCTGTGGAATTCTCCAACTTCAGTCAACAGTATAGTAGTACTAAAGAAATAATGTGCACTTAAAGTAAAGTTTTTTTTTTTTATTTTTTTTAAAGGAGAGGTTTATTGTCAGGTGGGGGAAACCTGACAGGCTGCCTCCCTGTGCACGAGAGAACAGCCAAAAGCGAAGTTTTTAAAGTGTAGAAGCTATTTTACACAATTGTTCAGAAATGTAGTTCACAAACAGAGTGTGTATATGGGATGGGGTGGGAGGGTAGGGGAGATAAACAAGAGCTGATAAAAACCCAAGCCAAGGATGTCACCACCCTCCTGTCTATAAGAAACACGTGGTCAGTCTGAGTCTAGCGTAGCGAGTGCTAGAGGCTGGGAGGGGTGGGGAGGATGCGGTGAGCTTGGATCACGGGGGCTGACTGCAGCCAGGTGGAGGTGAGGGCTCCGGTGTTCCACGGAACAGCAGGGCACCCGAGATGAGGGAAGTGGAAGGGCTGCTTGCCTCGGATGGTGGGTCTGTGCTGGGTATGTCTGTGCTGGGTATGTTGGTTAAAATATTGCACTGTAGACCATAAAATGTACAAGCATTTCATGTCAATCCAAAATTTAAAAAGTAAAAAATTAAAATAGAAATAGTTTAAAACAATCTGCTTTGTGTTGAAATGAAATTTTTATTTAGCTACTAAAGTTAATATTTCAAGGCCATATCACCAAGCACCAATGTTTTAGCTGTTGCTGGGATTAACATGATGTGGCTCTAGCAACAAAAGGATCAAGTGGCCTAAATGTATTTGTACCAACATTTCTCAAATCCCCATCCATCAGCACTTTCTGTTTTGTCTCGGTTCTTCTCAGACTTCCCTGACATGGACCCTGCCTGTTCTCCGTTCCTACTCCATTCCATGGACCCCTCGGGCCTTCTGGAGCGACCTAAGGCATAGGGCTCCGTGTGTGCCTTTGGCTGAGCCGTCTGCCAGTAGTTTCCATTCCTGAGGGCAATTTCATGGGGCTCAACCTAATTACCTGCCTATCTCACTGGGTAATGTGAAACAAGGACTTTTCTTGTTATGAGTATTAATAAGTTCCTGCTTAGAATTAGCATCAAAATATGAATTTTTAAAGCAAGATGGAATGGCTGGTTAGGAAGCAAATAGTTGAGTTACAGAAAAATACCATAGATAAAAAAAGCTGCAGGGATACTGTACCTTCAAAATCATGTTTCATCTGTAAGGAAAAGGGAAACTGATGAGTGTAACTGCCCCATGTTTTAAAACACTGAAGTTCATTTCTGGGGGCAGAAATGCAAATCGCCACGGTGCCTTACAGTTTGCTACTTCTGCTTCACGTATGAAAGGTCTTTAGAAAGTTTGTGGAAAATGCGTATTCTGAAAATACATGGATTCCAAAGTTATTTTGCATCAAATTACCTTTACCTTTTAATTCCATTTTCCATGAACTTTTTTTAAAAATATGGTATTTATTTGAGAGGTAGAGTTGCAGAGGGAGAGACAGATCTTCCATCTTCTGGTTCACTCCACAGATAAATGCAATGGCCGCAGCTGAGCTGAAGCCAGGAGCCAGGAGTTCCTCTGGGTCTCCCACGTGGGTGCAGGATCCCAAGACCTTGGGCCATCCTCTACTGCTTTCCCAGGCCATAGCAGAGAGCTGTATCAGAAGAGAAGTTGTGGGGACACAAACCAGCACCCTCATGTGAATCAGGTGCTGCAGGCAGAGGCTTAGCCCACTAAGCCATAGTGCTGGCCCCTCCGCGAGCTTTTTTTTTTTTTTTTTAAGTCAGAGTTACACAGAGAGAGGAGAGGCAGAGAGAGAGAGAGAGAGAGAGGGAGGGAGGGAGAGAGGTCTTCCATCTGCTGGTTCACTCCCCAGTTGGCTACAATGGCTGGAGCTGCGCCAATCTGAAGCCAGAAGCCAGGAGCTTCCTCCGGGTCTCCCACGTGGGTGCAGGGGCCCAAGGACTTGGGCCATCTTCTACTACTTTCCCAAGCCACAGCAGAGAGCCTGATCAGAAGTGGAGCAGCTGGGTCTCAAACCAGTGCCCATATGGGATGCCAGTGCTTCAGGCCAGGGCGTTAACCTGCTGTGCCACAGCGCTGGCCCCAGCCTCCACGAACTTTTTAAGGTACCTTTGTATATTGCACCACCACAGCCTTCAAAACCCCCAGAAAGTAGGGTGGATTATTCAAATCAATTGTGTAGTGTTACCATTTTCCTGAGACACCCAGAATTGCTGAGAATTCTTTGAACTGTAACTTGCAGTACACCCTTTAAACAGAAGAGGGTGCTCTCAGGCAAGCTGCTGCTACCCAGAACTGAAAATGGCCTTGGAGTTTAGTGGTGTTGTATTATGATTAATAAAGATCTTGAGGGCATTTCAAAGCATTGTGAGTCCGATGGAGTATAATTAAAATTAATGTGGTAGACAAACACTTTAAAGTATTTTTAATTCCTTGTCTAAAAATGTTGAATACACTTTTACTCATCCTGAAAATTTTTAACACTATGCTTACCTGTAACCATTTCTAACTTTAAAAAAGACAGAAATATAGTTCCTTTATTCTTCACAGCTTCCAAAGAAACATTTCCTAATGAGAGTTAATAAACTCTCAAGTCTTTATTTTAAAAGATTTATAAAGTATTATGATTAATCTATCCTGTTTTGGCAGGTATCAGGGTCAATGTAGTCTCTTAAAAATTGCAGGCCAGGATTGTGTTTTCAGACTCAGAGAACAGCAAGCAAATATGTGCTTGCAAGAGAATATTCTATTTGACTCAGGGACAAAGCCTTGCCCGGTTTCAGTTCCCAGAGAGCAATAACCGGGATTGTCCCTTTCAAGATGGCCTCTTAGCCCTCACTCAGAAATCTTGATGGGCTGATGTGGTCATTCTTTGTCAGATCACTCTCCTTCCAAAACCTAATGAGTGCAGGTCTGAGTGTGCAGCTGAACACACAAGGGATCCCTGAAGACATCTTCCACATTCCAGTGTACGAAGTCCTAAGATTATTGGCCACCACAATTGGACCCCTTGAATAACCTCAGGATTCCTTGTTGTTCCAGTTAACCACCTTGCTGATCCTTCTCATGTTTATTGAGTGCTTACCATGTACCAGTATTTTTCTAGGCACCGGGGATAAGCAATCACAAACACAGTGGATTTCTGCTCTTCAGAAGGGTCCCTAAGAAGAGGCCAGACAATAGACAGGTGTAAAGTTATGATCACTGCTGTAGATGGATGCTGCTTTAGGTACATTGTTCCGGAGATCTTCTCTGGTGAGATGATGTTCTAGCCAAGAGCTGAAAGAGGGAGGATACCCTCCGGATCCCGCAGGGACAAGTGTGTCCAGTAGAGGGCGCTGCTGGTGCACAGGTGCTGAAGCAGTAGGTTCAGCCTGCAGGAGGATCACAGAGAGCTGAGGGCTCTGGGTGGCTCTGGGTGGCCAGAAGGGAGTGAGCCAGGGGTTGGGGAGACCCAGGAGGTTGGAGGGGGCTCAGAGAGGTTGTCAGGAGAATGCCAACAGACTCCTGCAGGATGAAAAAAGCACGTTTTATTCATGGTTTTCATAGCTATTTAACAGTTTGAACTTTGTGGTTCTTTATTGCAATCTGATATGGTAATTTTCTATGTAAATATCGATACTAAGTGAATCAATTAAATGATGTATAAAAGGTACAAGTTGAACAACTGCCAAATCATCCTACTGTACTGTTTATTAATTTATCGCCTAGTTTTTTTTTTTTTTTAAAGATTATTTATTTATTTGAGAGGTAGAGTTACAGACAGTGAGAGGGAGAGACAGAGAGTTGGTTCATTCCCCAAATGGCCACATGGCTGGAGCTGTGCCGATCCAAAGCCAGGAGTCAGGTGCTTCTTCCTGGTCTCCCACGCAGGTGCAGGGGTCCAAGCACTTGGGCCATCCTCCACTGCCTTCCCAGGCCACAATAGAGAGCTGGACTGGAAGTGGGGCAGCCAGGACTAGAACCAGCACCCATTTGGGATGCTGACACCACAGGCGGAGGATTAACCTACTGTGCCATGGTGCCAGCCCCTATTTAGTTTTTTTTTTTTTTTTTGTAACATTCATTATCTTTTTTTTTCTTTTTTTTTAAACTTTTATTTAATGAATATAAATTTCCAAAGTACAGCTTATGGATTACAATGGCTCCCCCCTCCCCATAACTTCCCTCCCACCCGCAACCCTCCCCTTTCCCTCCCTCCTTCCATTCACATCAAGATTCATTTTCAATTCTCTTTATATACAGAAGATCAGTTTAGCATATATTAAGTAAAGATTTCAACAGTTTGCACCCACATAGAAACACAAAGTGAAAAATACTGTTTGAGTACTAGTTATAGCATTAAATCACGATGTACAGCACATTAAGGACAGAGATCCTACATGAGGAGTAAGTGCACAGTGACTCCTGTTGTTGACTTAACAAATTGACACTCTTGTTTATGGCATCAGTAATCACCCAAGGCTCTTGTCATGAGTTGCCAAGGCTATGGAAGCCTTTTGAGTTCACCAACTCTGATCATATTTAGGCAAGGTCGTAGTCAAATTAGAAGTTCTCTCCTCCCTTCAGAGAAAGGTACCTCCTTCTTTGAGGACCTGTTCTTTCCACTGAGCCCCTATTTAGTTTTTTTTTTTTTTTTTTTGACAGGCAGAGTGGACAGTGAGAGAGAGAAACAGAGAGAAAGGTCTTCCTTTTGCCATTGGTTCACCCTCCAATGGCCGCCGCTGCCGGCGCACTGCAGCCGGCTCACTGTGCTGATCCGATGGCAGGAGCCAGGTACTTATCCTGGTCTCCCATGGGGTGCAGGGCCCAAGCACTTGGGCCATCCTCCACTGCACTCCCGGGCCACAGCAGAGAGCTGGCCTGGAAGAGGGGCAACCCGGACAGAATCCGGCGCCCCGACCGGGACTAGAACCCGGTGTGCTGGCGCCGCAAGGCGGAGGATTAGCCTAGTGAGCCGCAGCGCCGGCCTAGAGCCCCTGTTTAGTTTTAAAACGTTTTTAGAACTCTAGCTCAAGGCTTCTTTCCTTTTTTTTTTTTTTTAAGATTTATTTATTTATTTGAAAGGCGGAGTTACAGAGAGGCAGGGGCAGAGAGAGAGAGTTCTTTCATCTGCTGGTTCACTCCCCAAGTATCTGCAACGGCCAGAGTTGGGCTGATCTGAAGTCCAGGAGCTTCTTCTGGGTCTCCCGTGCAAGTGCAGGGGCCCAAGGACTTGGGCCATCTTCTACTGCTTTCCCAGCCATAGCAGAGAGCTGGATTGGAAGTGGACTAGGTGCCCATATAGGATGCCGGCACTGTGGGCCAGAGCTTTAACCCACTGTGCCACTGTGTTGGCCCCAAAAAACTGTTTTTTTAAGGTTCAAATAAATAGGATTAAGATTCCTCTTGGGACTCTTGCATCCCATATTGGAGAATCCCCAGGTTCAGGTCCTGGTTCAGCTTGTGATTCTAGTTTTCTGCTAATGTGCACCCTTGGAGGCAGCAGGCGCTGGCTCAAGTACTTGGGTCCTTGCCACCCACGCAGGAGACCTAAATTGAATCTATAGCTCCTGGCTTTGGCATGTCCCAGCTCTAGCTGTTGTGGGATTTTGGGAAGTGAATCAGCAGATGGGAGAACTCTGTCTCCTGACTTTGTCGTTGAAGTAAGTAAAAATAAACATACCAACATTAAAAAGCAAGGAGATGATCAAAGTAGGATTTCTTGAATCATATGGTTTACTGACATGTTAAGAGAATTTTTCTTCCTAATGTTTAAATAGGGAGGAGACTATCATAAGAAAAATTCACAGGAATACATTGATAGACAAGGTACATTGAACGGCGAGACCCAAATTCTTAAAATCTAGTTGCTCCATGAGGATGGAAGCTGACCTCTGTGGAAAATGAGGTCTAATTAAAGCATGAGGTGTATCCTTAGACACGTGTTTCTTTGGAGAGGTTGCTTGAGTAACAGCAGAGCTCTGTGATGACAGGTGAGGTCCCTGAACCAGCGAGAGTGATGTCAGTGTCGGCTGGTGAGGTTCCCGAGGTGACCCCATAGGCTAACAGCATGGCCCTGCATAGCTTGAGCTATTGACTGTCCATCTTCAGGGAAGTGGCCGGCAGAGAGCTGCCTGCCACAGCCCATGCTCTCAAAGTGTCTGTCAAACTCGGAGGTTCATGCGTGCTTTCAAGTCCAGTGGTTGAGGTCCATAGCTCATCTGTGAGGTCTGAAACGATGTGATAGAACCTTCTTGAAGGGAGGGGTGGGGTGCACTCCAAGTTCTTGCCACAGCAAAAATGCTCACACAGCAAATGAGGTGAAAATGGACTAATTTCAAAGTTCCATGATAAAGAAAATTCACAACTAAGAGAGAAAACTTCAATTTTTATTTATTACTCAAATACAGCAAGCGTTTCATATACAAAGTAACCCAACGCAGCTTAACAAATAAAAATAGATCTTGAAATTCATGCTCTATTTTACTCATCCGGATTTAAAGGCAAGAGTGAAAACTCACATGATCACACAGAATGAGACTTAAAGTAACCTGTTACATTTCGTCATCTCTACTATCACTGTTTGTTATAAAGCTATAGTTTAAATCCAAGAATATGTAGCTCCCAGAGGGATGGAGACACAAGCCGTGCCTGAAACAGGTTTGAGTGATTGTAGAGCAGTGTGAATGCCCCACAGGAGTACGTGTATCTGAGCCCACGTGTGTCAGGGACCCAACTGCCTAACCGGAGTCCTTAAAATTAATGCCCATGTAAATACAACATTTGCTAAATACTGAGAAGTTAACATGTGCTGGCTCGAGTCTTTCATAGGCAATATTAAAACTGAACGGTAATTGCAATGATTTTTTAGGATGCCCAACAATAGAAAAATTGAGGGGGAGGTAGAGTATTTTATTGTGGACATTGCTCAGAATGTCAGCATGTGGTGATAATCAAAAGCAGACTGCCTGTTAGTTGTTTTAGAATTGTGTCAAATGCTCAACAATGCATCCCATTATTGTCTGTGCCCAGGGCTGACTGCCTACACTCCCGTCCTTGGCACCCCACTGGTTGGTGGGTGTTTCTGCACACTGGCAGTGACCCAACAGTGAGAGGAAAATGAATGATGTGAGGGAGAGAGTTGACTGCTAGGGCCATGTCTCTGTCTCTGAGAAGACAAGAGGAGATGGCACCCAAGGTACGGGCAGTGCGGCTGGCTTAGAGCACAGACGTTCACCCCTGCACAGGAGGGAAGCAGAGTGTATGGGACAGGTGAACACAGGCCTGTATCCCCCATGTATCATTTCTTAGCTTCTTTTCCAGAAACGGAACTGGATTCAGAGCCTTTCCATTGAGGTTCCCACATCTTTAAGGATCTTTACAGTTGACTGGCTTTGATTTTATTCTCTTGAAAATTCTGGTCACATCTTTCAATATGCTCGGTGCTGGTGTTAACCCTGAATACTGACTTTACTGACTGAAATGAGGGGGTTGTGGGATTTTCGAGACCAAGACTGTCCATTTCCCCTAACAGAGAACAAACGGTTAAGGTAGCCATGGCTTGGGAAATCTGCCCAGGTTTTCCTCTGCTCACAAGGCCGGGAGCTGCTGGGTGCAGGTGGGAGGTGACACCTCGCTGCCATGCTTGTCCTTTTCTGCAGTTTTATTTTGATATTTTCACATCTCTTAGAGAGAATTCCACCCAAAGGTCCTCAAGAGCCATGAAAAGGACAAGGAAAGAGCAGCTTTGAACAGTGCCATTGTTAAATGCCAAGAGCCTGCCTCTCCAGTGGATAATTTTGAGATATTCTGAAACACTTTTCAAAGGTTTGCTAAGTGCCCATTGTGGAAAAGGACAGATCTATATTAAACTCACGCTGTGATCAGAGATGGCCTTGGGTAAGACGGTGAGTGCTCCAGATCCTTTCCCTCCCCGGCCCCCTCGGGCTCCTGGGGTCTTCCCCCTCTCTTCCTGTCTGCTGTATGTGATTGAATGCAGGGAAAGTCACTTCCAGCTTGGGATTCTTCCCTGCGGCTGTCACCTTTGCTGCAGGCTCTTCACACAGAGCTGCTTAATGGCTGCTTTGCCTCCAGTGTGGCCATCCCCCCACCCACCTTCACACTGCAGCCACTGGGGACACATCATCCGGCCCCCGCTCACCAGCCAGCTTCAGCTTTTGCCACAACTTGCTTGTTCTCCATCCCTGCCAGACTGAATGGTTCATCTTTCTTCCAACCCATCCTGTTTACAAGGCTCGAGCTTGGGCTGATGGAGGTGCCCTCTTCCTGGAATACCCTTCTGTTGATCTCAGGAGCGGGGTCCTGTCCCAGGACGCCTTCCCCGCCGCCGCTTCCCCCTCAGAAGGAATTTTAAGTACTGATGCCATGACATTGTAGCTGCGTGTTTTTCTTCCTTTCTGCATTGTCTGGGGTTTATATTGCAGCGGCTCTGTCCACAGTGGTTTTTCTCATTTTCTGGGAGGAGGCTCTACAAGGGTGGTGGCAGGTGATGGCAGCAGCACTGCCAGGGGTAGGAGACTGCTTTCTCGGCCAGAACTTGAGATCTATGTGATGAATAAAAACACTGCATGAGTGAGTTATAGGATGAACTGAGATCAATGCACTGCTTCTTCCAAAGATAGTCTAATCCTCCCTTCTCCTCCCAATAAATAGGCTAAGACTATTCTATACAGTCTACCAGTAAATTCAAATCAGTAACATTTAGTGGATGCTTTGCATACTTGAGTACTCTTCTAGAAACGTATGGGGTACATGAGAATGAATAATACACAGTCCCAGTCCAGTCCTCAAGAAATTTAAAGTGTATCACACTTACAGTTACAAATGTTCTTTTCTTAATAAGCACACACACATTTTCAAGAAGTGGGGAAGATGAACATGTTTGTCTTAAATTTGATGTAACCTTGTTTATAAGAGCTGCTGAAAGTGGAGAGGAAGTAATGTTACCTTTTAACATCTCTTAGGCGCCAGGGACCATGTTTTCTCACTTAATATCCACCCTTAGATGAAGTAGGTCTCTTGTTAAAGGTATCTTCGAGCCATTGTGTAGCTGCTGAAGGTGTGTTCCTGTACTTGAAGCAAAGCCAGGTGTTTACTTTTCTTGACCTATCCATATAAGGATAAAACGTAACCCCAAGTGGAAAAAAATTCAAATATGGAATTACTCATTAGCACACCAAGAGTGAACAAGTAGAGGTTAGTAACTTATTTATGTGGCCAGGGCAATGCTAGCGAGCAAATGGAACTGTTCATACCATAGGAGACTTAAATTTATGGAACTGTAATGTCGTCCACCTCCAAAGCCCAAAGAAAAACACCATTTCAAGCAGCAGTAACGGTGAGAATGGGGCCACCATGATCTTCAGTGGTGTTTGGATGGAGAAAAGTGGCTCGTCTGAGAGCTTTCTACCTTGCTGCCCCTATCACAGTCCTTTGGCTGGAGACAGCAAGCTTTGCTTGTCTCTGTCTTTGGTGTATTTGGGTGGCCAGATTCTCTGACATCCAATCTGGGATCAGGCAAAAAGGAAGCCAGGGAACTCACTGCTGTGTCATTCTTTCAGTTGTGAGGTTCCTAACTGGTCAGTTCTTTACCTTTTAGAACCGTATGCTTGCTTAATATGTAACGTCCAGCATTTTGAACTCTTCTTAGTGTAAGGAATAGAAGAAGTGGATCCAACGCATGTACCCTGCTTCTCTTGATATCTGAAGCACCAAAGCAACAACAAAGAATACTCAAGATACAGCCATTTGGCTCTCTCAACAGTGAAACAAATTAGAAAGGCAGGAAGGGAAATCCAGTGATCGTAGGAACAAAGCTGGTTGGTTCTCTCCCAATCACAGCCTTAAGTTCAGATTATTGGTCTTTATCAACTCCATCTTCTTTAAATGGAAATTTAGGTTGCAGGATTAATTGAAGACAATGAATATTATCCTTGCTAATATTTCATGTTCATGTGTGATTATGGTTGTACACATTATGATTAAAGAAATGAAAATATAATCACTTGTTAGCTAGGAAATTACTGAATCCTTATCAAGACCCTGAGGAGAACATTAGAAAGTAGTGATGGGGAAAATTGTGTTTGAAGTTACTCTGCATACTCCCCATGAGCTGATGGTAATCAGTAACTTCTGTATGTACACAATGTATACATCTTTTGAATATTAAAAAATCTTGAAACAGGCAGTAATGTGCTTTTTTGTGATTTATTTATTTATGTGAAAGTCAGAGTTACACAGAGAGAGGAGGAGAGGTAGAGAGAGAGGTCTTCCATCTGCTGGTTCACTCTCCAATTGGCCGCAATGACCGGAGCTGCGCAGATTGAAGCCAGGAGCCAGGAGCTTCTTCCGGGTCTTCCAGATGGATGCAGGGCCCCAAGGACTTGGGCCATCTTCCACTGCTTCCCCAGGCCATAGTGGAGAGCTGGATTGGAAGTGGAGGAGCCGGGTCTCGAACTGGCGCCCACGTGGGATGCCGGCACTGTAGGTGGCGGCTCCTACCCGCCATGCCACAGCGCCGGCCCCGTGAAGTGTTTATTAGTAGTGTCCCACTGTGTGGACAAATGGCCAGTTGGCCACGGCATTGCATTGTTCAGTCACTTTAACTGAAATCCTGTTGGGGTGGAGGGAGTGATTCACCTTGGTGGAATAGCATCTAATGTTCAAGGAATGTAAGTTGATTTCTGAGCCGTATTACAAAATGGAAAATGTTACAAAAGCACAGAGAATAAGTCAATCAGAAGTGCCAGCACTGTAACCATTTCAGAATTACAGGATGAGGCAGAGATGATCTGGATTTTCATTTCCTGGATGATGTGAAGGATGAAACAGAGCTGGAGAAACACGATACTGCTTGGTTTAGTGCATTGGTTGCAAAATGTTCAGAAACTAATTATGACTATTTGCTGCCTCAAGCCATATGCTCAAACACTTGTGTTTTTCATTATTGGTAAATATACTTAGGGTCTGCACAGTTACTGAAATACTCTGTATTGGATTGTAAAGTTTACCATGTGAAAGATCCTGGGCTATCTCAAAAATGTGTTTTAAATGTTCGTATCCAGACAAAAGGAGGCTTCACAGATGTACCTTTTCTCTCAATGAGCAAAACGAAGTTGTTTCTTCACGTTTGGAGTGGTCTCACTGAGACCGCCAGGCAAAAGTGAGGACCAAACAGAATGACAAGATATTAATCTGATGATCAACATTTGCTTTGAAGTTATAAAACCTGGTGTTGGTTGCCAACGATGTGCTAAATACAGATTATGGTCTCGAAACAAAGCCGGAGGAAAGGAAAAGCCGATGCTGTCTCTGTGATGGGTGGCTGGGGAAGAGCTAAGCCTTGATGCAGGTGTAATTTCAAAGTGGGTACTCAGATAAGGACCAAAGCTCAGCATTCCTTTTCTGTTCTGTATTTACTAGCATAAAAGAGACTCACTGCGAAATTGCCTCACTGAGGCTCTGGGATCTTGAAATTTCAATTTTAGCATCCAAAGTGCTTTTGTGCATGCAACACATTTCCCTTTTGTTTGAAACATTGATGAAAGAAATGTGACCATTACATGACTAACAGTCTGCTGATTTCATGACAACCTGGGGCCGAAGCTATCAAATGTCAGTCTATAAAGATTCCTTTACGTGCTTTTCAAATGCCCTTGTGACTGATGAGGACGTTTAAGAAGTTTTGCAAGCTGGGGTTACAGTGCGGGAAAATCAAGCCTCACCTAGTCGTAGTCCAATCAGAGAACGGGCCCTGTAGAAGTTATCTCTTGCCTTACAGCAAATGACTCCAGCATTTAATTACTTACAATGGCAAATATTTGTTATCTGACCCAGTTTTTGAGTATCAGGAATCTGAGACTCTTGGAGGATGGTCCTGGTTCAAGGTCTTTCACAAGCATGCTGTTAAGCTGTCTGTCAGGGCTGTAGCCATCTAACAGCTCAGATTGGGAAGGAGCCTTGCCCAGGCTTACGGGATCGTTAGCAGATGTTTCATCCTTGCTGACTGTGGGCTACAGTGTCGGTTGCTTACCACGTGGGCCTTTCCACAGGATCCCCGCGTGTCCTCATGATATGACAGCTAGCTTCCTCCAAAGTGAGCAATCTGAGAGACAGCAAGAGCCCAAGAAAGAATCTACAGTCATTTATAATCTTGTCTCAGAAGTGATATACCATGGGGCCTGCGCTGTGGCACAGCGGGTTAAAGCCCTAGCCTGCATCCCCTATGGGCACCGGTTTGAGTCCTGGCTGCTCCACTTCTGATCTTGCTCTCTGCTTTGGCCTGGGAAAGCAGTAGGAGGTGGCCCAACTACTTGGGCCCTTGCACCCGCATGGGAGATCTGGAAGAAGTTCCTGGCTCCTAGCTTCGGATCAGCTCAGTTTTGGCCGCTGTAGTCATCTGGAGAGTGAACCAGTGATAGAAGATCTCTTTCTCTCTGGCTCTACCTCTCCGTAACTCTGCCTTTCAAATAAATAAAAATAAATATTTAAAAAGAAGAGTGATATTCCATTACTTCTGCCTTATTCCATTGGTCAGCTAAACCATGGTACAATGTGGGAAGGGATAATCCCAGGTTGTGAACAGCAGGAGGCAGGGGTCAACTGCAGGTTACAGTGTGACCTGGCTACCACCACAGGTCCATAGCAGATTTTCAACTTGGATTCACCTAGAACTTGGCTTAATGCATACGTCCTCTAATGATCATTGTCTATCATCAGGAAGGAATTATAGCTGAGCCTGTGAGTGACCATTCAGATAGACACCAAGGGGCAAATATAAAGCTGCTGACATTTCTCTGCCAATGCAGCATAACGTCTCTAAACCTGCATATCTTAAGTTTACTGAGAAATAAAAATTCAACTGTTAGTCACATTTTTATGGGTACCAAGGTCCAAAGCTAATTTTAAAAATATGCATGATCCACAGTATAGCCCTGAGAAGAGCGTAATAAATATATAACGAAGTAAAATAAAACAGTATGCTGTCACAAAAGGTTAGGGGATTACCAATCCCATGCATTTAGGGGTAAAGTTTTAAAACCTTGCTATGAAAAAGATGGAAAACAAGATGCCTTTCAGCTTTCTTATTTCCCAGCTTGAATAATTTAATTGGATTTCATAATATCAGTAGGAATCAATGACTACTTTTCTATTTTGGGTGAATAATAAGTCACTTTGAATACTCTTGGTGGTGAACTGCCAGGTAGAGAGACCTAGCCATTAAAAATTACCATATAAACGTCTTGGCTTTTCGTAAAAGAAATTTCCAATAGTTTTCAATTTAGGAAAGTTTCTTCAGGGTGTCTTATAAATCACCTGCTTGAAACTCACAAACCCTAAGGTACCCGACCCAGGCAAAGCAAATACAGAGAAACAGGGTATAAATAGCTTTTCTGCACTTACAGGCACAGGTAAATACATAGCCAATTTAAAACCCCACAGGATTTTTAATCACCCAGTAGCTTAACCATCTGGCTAGGTCAAGACCCATCTTGCAGGCAAGACAGGGTGCTGAGGAGGGCTGAGTGCCCGCAAAGATGACGTCTTCTCTTCTCCACCTGTTGAGATCATCTGTCCCTGCCGGGCCCCTCGAGTTGTCGCTTTTTGGCTCCGTGAGGTGTGCCCCTAGAAGCTCAGCGCCTCAGGCGAGGGCCGGAGTTACTTCGGGTCCAGAGATGGCTGTTCCGCCGGAGGAAGGGAAGCCCCATGGCTGATTTTGGCCACCTGGCTTCCTTCTAGCAGTGGTTTCCCACTTTGCCTGCATTTTATCTTCAGATTCCCAGGGCCACGACTCGGGCGCTAGCTTTTATGCCTCCCAGGTGACTTTAACGTGCAAAGCCGAGACGCTGACAGGATGGCGGGTCTCCTTTTTTGCGCTCATCAGGATCACCTGGCGCCCCAGCTCCAGCGCCGGGCCCCAGCCCCCAGCCCCCAGCCCCTCCCCACCCCGGCCCCGCGCCTTCGGTTAGCCGGGCTCAACTCTTCCTCCGCCCCGACCCCGCGCCCGGCGTCCTCCGCGGTTGCGCCAGCTGCGTGCACCGCCGTTCAAAACGGGCCCGGCGTTCTCGGGGCGGCCCGCGTGCTGCGCAGGCGTGAAGGGCCAGGCGCTGCAGCCGCCGTCATGGCCTGTGTCAACCCTGTGGTAAGGGGCACTCCGGGCTGTGTGTTGAGGGCGCTTCCTGGGACTCTGGTTCATGGCCGCTGAAGGCCGCCCACCCTTTTGTGCCCCCTTTGGCTTTCATGACCCCCCTCCTCGGGCGCTGGGGCTCCTCCTCACCCCCATGTTGGGTTGGAAGCCCATGGGGGCCAGTAGTTCGGCCGGAAGTGGGACCCAACCCCACCTGGAGAGCAGGTGTCCTTCCTGGTGCCCTTTCCACCCCGACAGATGGTTTAGGTTGGGGTGTTTAGAAGGGGGACTCGGAAACCCTGCTGACTTTCTGTCTAGAACATTCTCAAGGTGGTTTTAGCTGGTTGGTGACAATACAGTGTACTAACCGGAGGTGGTAGATACTGCTACTTCGTGTCACCGCACCACCATATTTTTAAGGTCTTTCCCCAAAGTGTTACCATTTTACAGCTGAAGTGTGCAGCCTGCTCCCCTTACCCTTTTGCTCCTAAGGGGTGCCTAAACCTCACATGGAGAATTTACAGACTAAATGGCACGTGGGAGGCCCTCTGTCAACCTTAATAAGTGGAATCAAAGAGAAAAAGAAAAGGCTTCGCCTTTATTAGTTCGTCTCAACAGATTTCCCACTTCCTGGAGGACAGTGTGCTTGCCGGGATCCGTGTGGGGTGTGTGTACTTTAAGGTGCATGTACATATGCACCATAAAAGGGTCCAGATTTACGGATCTGTCATTTTAATGTGCATCCACTGTATGACGTGTGTTAAGATATGTAAAGTACCTGTACTTGAATGTCAGCTTACCAGGTATGCCAGCGTACCAGGTCAGGAGCGCCAAGGAGAGGGCATGCTATGTGTTTTGAATAGGGAAGAGGTTCAGATGGACTTGCAGGCTACTCATAGTTTTAATAAAGACGACAGGGAAAGGAATATAAAGTCTAACTGTAGTTCTAGAAGAGAAGGTATGTTAGCTTTCTATTTTGCTTTTGAACAATTGTGTTCAAATGGGTTCTTTTTGACTACTGCTGTTAAACTCTGAGGGCAGATCATAAAGATGTTTTTAGCCCTAGGAGATTTTTCCTCTAGCTTTAAGTGTGATCACACTAGCTGGGACTAACATTGAGGCATCAATTTAGTTTGCCTTTATCAAACTAAACCATTTTAGAAGAAGCAAGTAATCTAGGGGCACTTGGTCTTAATGGATGGGCTCAGGAACAACCTGTTATTTAAATGTTACCGATTGGCCTATTAATAGGCTTACTCTGGATATTTAGAGAGATTAGTATAACACTTAGCTACTCTTAGCATGAATAGGATTATTTAGAGTATTTTCTGGGCAATGTTAAGCAGTCCTAGAATGCCATAGTTTTCATCTTGGCCTGATTAAGCAATTTGAAAGAAGAGCAGCACAACTAAATTTCTGTTTTGCCACTAAATATCACGTTACTTCAGCTGGGTCATTGTTAGCGTAGTTGGGGCAGGGGGCTGGGGTGGAGCACAGTTTCCGTAGATTTGAATGACTTGATTTCAAATGCCTCTTTTTCTGTTGATGTAACCAGTGTCTAACCTGGGTAGAAGTCTGCTTTATTTTATTTCATGACTTGTTTTTACCAGGAAATGTTTTAGAATACTGTTTGGTCTCTACAGTATGCACCTTGTAGAAGGAAGGGTAAGGTTCTTTTATGCCCTCAGTTTATGTTAGGAAATCAATCCATTTTGGTGCAGTTGGACTTCTACTTGACAATGGTTCAGAATATTTTTTGGACTATATATTTTGGAAGTGGTACAGGCTTTGATTACCCCTGTATTATGGCTTGGAATTTATTCACATTTGTGGAAATAATATAATGAGCTCTAAAAAAAGTTCTTTTGGCCACTTTGAGTAAACAGTAAAGTGAAAACAGGTTTATTTCCAGCTGCCTTAATTTAATTTCCCCTTTAAAAAAGAGTTGAGAGGTTAAATACTGACACTAGCCAAAAAACATAACCATTACCATACATCTTTACAAGATTATGGTTTCATTTCATTGTAGCTGAGTTGTAATTCAATTCAATAGGCTGGGATTATGCATCTGAAGCTATACAGTTTGTGGAAAACTATGACAATACTGGGAGTAGGAAGTACATAGTAAAAATCTTTGTGGTAGGTTTTCTCTATAGATTACAAAAATTAGAAAGTGTGCTATGCATGTCTTTTAAGACTAAACACATTTGAAGCATTTAAAACTATCATTTGCTTTTATGTAGCCTAAACTTTACAGATCTGTAATTGAAGATGTAATTGAAGGAGTGCGGGAACTGTTTGCTGAAGAAGGTATAGAGGAACAGGTCTTGAAAGACTTAAAGCAGGTGTGTAGACAATACAAGTTTTCCTATTTTTTTTTCCCAGCTTAAACCAATAAATTATAGTTTTAACCCCTCTGTTATAGTTTACTGCTTTCCCATGCTTTGTGCCATCACTGACAATTTAAATTTCAAAAAAAAAAAAAAAACTAGAAGAAAATATCATTTTTTTTAATAAAAGCACTCCTCTACCTCTTTCTCCCCTTTACAGCTCTGGGAAACCAAGGTTCTGCAGTCTAAGGCAACAGAAGACTTCTTCAGAAACAGGGTTCACGCACCTGTCTTCACCCTGCAGTTGCCACAGGGCTTGCACCAGACATTGCAATCAACAGGTTGGCTGTAATTAGTAAACTGGTGCTGTTCCTTCAGAACAGATTCTCATTTAGTGGTGATTTTGAACTAAACAGGGTAATGTTAAAGTGAGAGGGTGAGGACCTCAAAACTTTGCATGAAACCAGCACATCCTATGTAATTGATTTAAAAACTCGGCTTGTTCAAATTAGGTTAAAAATATTTCCAAAGGTGAGGAACTCTTACTTTGGATGCATAGTTTGTGGACTTTGAGGAGCACCTGTTGCATATCTTGGAGTGTGTGGGTTTCATAAAGAAGGAACTCTGCAGCCACTGCTGTGGGAGCAGAGGGAAAGGTGTGTGCTTGTTCATTCTTTTTCTCTTACTTTTTGTGTATGTAACAGATCCATTTTGTACTGGAAGCAAAAATGGAGAGTTAACTAGAATAGGGAGCTTATTCAGGCCACCCCCCGTGTGGAATATATAAAATGAAGGCAAGAAATTGACCATACGTATTTTATCCTTGTTAAAATACCTTATCAAGCCGGCGCCGTGGCTCAATAGGCTAATCCTCCACCTTGCGGCGCCGGCACACCGGGTTCTAGTCCCGGTTGGGGCGCCGGATTCTGTCCCGGTTGCCCCTCTTCCAGGCCAGCTCTCTGCTATGGCCAGGGAGTGCAGTGGAGGATGGCCCAGGTGCTTGGGCCCTGCACCCCATGGGAGACCAGGAAAAGCACCTGGATCCTGGCTCCTGCCATCAGATCAGCGCGGTGCGCCGGCTGCAGCGGCGGCCATTGGAGGGTGAACCAACGGCAAAAGGAAGACCTTTCTCTCTGTCTCTCTCTCTCACTGTCCACTCTGCCTGTCAAAAAAAAAACAAACAAACAAACAAAAAAAACAAAGAAAAATACCTTATCAAGTTATCTTATCCTTGTTCTTAGTTTCTATCGAGTACCTTGCTTTTAAGGGACACAATTTGTCCGTATTAGTTCTAACAGAAGATAGAATTCATGCCATTCTTTCTAGCCTTTATTCTTTGTTTTTCCCTTCTTATCCTTTTCATGCTCTTGTGTGAGTGTGTAGACATAAATAGTTTTTTTTTTATTTAGTATTTGAGTGATGTCTGCAATAAGTGAAGGTAGATTGGTGATCAATTATCAATAAATTGTCTTTTTTTTTTTTTGCATGCTTGGGAAAATTTACATGAGAATTACATGGGCCATGTTGAAGAGAAGATAGTAAAGCCGCCTCTCCTGTTACACAATGGGAGAATAAAAGCATGGCAGCAATTATAACTTCTAAAAATGAACTAAGTTTTATCTAGCACTGTGCTTACAAAGTGTAAGTTTGCTCTGTAAGCATTTGACGTGGCAGCTATTACGAAGTGGACACATTGAAACTTTTCACCAGTGGAGTTTTCGGCTGTGCTTTAATTTTTTAACTTTACTATTTTGTCCTGACATCTTTTTTACTCTGTCTAAATAACATTCTTTTGGGCTTCTGTTCATCTCTTACTTGCTGAAAAACCCCAAGGATTCTTTTTCGTTAGGGTTGGCATGAGAGTATGGTGGTGTAGAGGAAGAGACTTGCCTGTCTTTTGTCAAAAGCATGCTTCACACTGCTCTGTTCTTTGTCACTTGAAATTGCAATACTTGATTTCGCCGCAAGATGGTAATATTACCAGTGCTTTAAATCACAAAATAGTTTTCCAGCTGATGGAGCTAGCTGATTTTCACTCAGTCCCTTATTCTTATTCTGTGTCCTTAGACGTTGGAATAATAGAAATAATTATGTTGTAAGTAACCGTTTTTCTCCTTATTCTCTTCTACATCATTTGTAATGGAGGAGATTAAGAAGGAGTACATGTATCCTTTAAAAGTACATTGCAGGTCTTGTTCCTATTTCTCTCCTATTCTAGAAACCCTACAATAAGATCCTTGGAATAAATAGCCCCTTAAAATTGAAACACTTCTTAATTATATCTTCTCATGATATGCTTTTAAAAGCCTGATTAAAATAAACTTCTACAACCTTTTTCTCTTTTGATAACAAATACAAATTCAAGGTACAATCAAGTCATTTGCCTTTGTCTTTTCTACTTTTACAACTTGTTTGCTCTACCATGTTTTCTTTAACTGTCTTGTCTATTTGGTAATTGCCTTTTCCTTCAGTTCTCAACTTTCTGGGTCTCAGGACCCCTTTATACTTTTAAAAATTGAGGACTCCAAGGAACTTTATGAAATATGGATTTTAATTCTTTATGTACCACACTAGAAATTAAAACTAAAAAACTAAAGAAATTTTGGTTTAGAAGCAGGAGTTTAGCCAAGTGGTTTAGATGCCTGTATGCCTTATCTGAGTATGTGAATTTGCTTCCCGGCTCCAGCTTCTAACTCCAGTTTCCTGCTGATGCAGAACCTGGGAGGCAGTAGTAATGGTTCCAGTAATTGTGTTTCCACCACCCACATGGGAGATTGCCTTCCTAGCTGGGTTCTTCAGCCTGGCCCAGCCCTAGACATGGTGGGCTTTTGGGGAGTGAACAATAGATGGGATCTCTCTCTTTCTCTCTTTCATTTCTCTCAAATTTTAAAAAGATTGGTTAATTAAAAATCTGATTACATGTGAACTTAATATAAATTTGTGAAGAATAACTATTTTCCTGAAGGAAAAATATTTGGTCAGAAGAATGGCATTGGCGTACTTTTCTGTTAAGTCTTGTTAATTTCTGGCTTAATACAAGACAGTTGGATTCTCATATTTCTTAAAGCTTATTGTATGTGTTAAAAATATGTCATATAGTGGAAAAGTTATTGTAGTCAAGCAAAAATTAGCAGATCCATCATTTCACTGTAATCATTTAACTATAGCAAGAGCACCAAAATTTTTTTTATTTAAGGAATGCAAACTTCATGCATTTAATATATACAAATTTGGGAACATGGTGATTCTCTCCCCCCACCTCTCTCTCATGCATACTCCCACCTTTTTTCCTCCTCCCTCTCCCTTTCCCATTCTTCTTTTTACAAAGATCTATTTCAGTTAATTTTTTGCTCATAAGATTAACCTTACATTCTTTTTTTATTTTTATTTTTTTTATTTTTTTGACAGGCAGAGTGGACAGTGAGAGAGAGAGACAGAGAGAAAGGTCTTCCTTTGCCGTTGGTTCACCCTCCAATGGCCGCCGCTGCAGCTGGCGCACCGCACTGATCCGATGGCAGGAGCCAGGATCCAGGTGCTTTTCCTGGTCTCCCATGGGGTGCAGGGCCCAAGCACCTGGGCCATCCTCCACTGCACTCCCTGGCCATAGCAGAGAGCTGGCCTGGAAGAGGGGCAACCGGGACAGAATCCGGCGCCCCAACCGGGACTAGAACCCGGTGTGCCGGCGCCGCAAGGTGGAGGATTAGCCTATTGAGCCACGGCGCCGGCTTAAGATTAACCTTACATTAAGTAGAGAGTTCACCAAATAGTATGAAGAAAAAATAAAAGAACAACAACAAAGAAACAAACAAACAAGAAAAACATTGTTCCTCAACAGTCAAGACAAGGGCTGTTCAAATTCATTATGTCTCAAGGTGTCTGTTTTGCTCTGATTACCTTTAAGGTACACTATTAGTTACCACAGATCAAAGAGAACTTATGGTGTTTGTCTTTTTGTGACTGTCTTATTTCACTAAGTATAGTGGTTTCCAGTTGCATCCATTTTGTTGCAAATGACAAGATTTTACTTTTATTTTTTAAGACTTTTATTTAGTAAATATAAATTTCCAAAGTACAGCTTATGGATTACAATGGCTTTTTCTCCCTCATAACTTCCCTCCCACCTGCACCCCTCCCATCTCCCGCTCCCTCTCCCATTCCATTCACATCAAGATTCATTTTCAATTATCTTTATATACAGAAGATCAATTTAGCATATATTAAGTAAAGAATTCAACAGTTTGCACTCACACAGAACATAAAGTGTAAAATACTTTTTCAGTACTAGTTATCGCATTAATTCACATTGGACAACACATTAAGGACAGAGATCCTATATGAGGAATAAGTACACAGTGACTCCTGTTGTTGACTTAACAATTTGACACTCTTGTTTATGGCATCAGTAATCACCCTAGGCTCTTGTCATGAGTTGCCAAGGCTATGGAAGCCTTTTGAGTTCACCGACTCTTATCTTATTTAGACAAGGTCATAGTCAAAGTGGAAGTTCTCTCCTCCCTTCAGAGAAAGGTGCCTCCTTCTTTGATGGCCTGTTCTTTCTACTGGGATCTCACTCGCAGAGATCTTTCATTTAGGGTTTTGTTTGTTTGTTTGTTTTTGCCAGAGTGTCTTGGCTTTCCATGCCTAAAATACTCTCATGTGCTCTTCAGCCAAATCCGAATGCCTTAGGGGCTGATTCTGAGGCCAGAGTGCTGTTTAGGACATCTGCCATTCTATGAGTCTGCTGTGTATCCTGCTTCCCATGTTGGATCGTTCTCTCCCTTTTCAATTCTATCAGTTAGTATTAGCAGACACTAGTCTTGTTTGTGTGATCCTTTTGACTCTTAGACCTATCAGTAGGATCAATTGTGAACTGATCACTTGGACTAGTGAGATGGCATTGGTACATGCAACCTTGATGGGATTGTATTGGAATCTCCTGGCACATTTCTAACTCCACCATTTGGGGCAAGTCAGCTTAAGCATGTCCTTTTTTTATTGTGGTGTAATTTTCCATAGTGTATATATATATCATAATTTCTTTATCCAGTTTTCAGTTGTAAAATCTTTTTTTTTTTTTTTTAAAGATTTGTTTATTTGAAAGAGCTAGAGAGAGAGACAGAGAGCGATATCTTTCTTCCACTGGTTCACTCCCCAGCTGGCTTCAATGGCCAGGGCTGGGCCAGGCTGAAGCCAGGAGTTTCATGCAGGTCTGAGTGCATGGGCCCAAGCACTTGGGCTGTCTTCTGCTGCTTTTTCCAGGCCATGGACAGGGGGCTGGATCGGAAGTGGAACATCCGGGACATGAATCAGTGCCCATACAGGATGCTGGTATTGGAGGTGGTGGCTTTACCTGCTACACCACGACACCAGTCCCTAAAATCCATTCTTTTAACAAAAATCCTGAGTATAGGATGATATTTGGTACAGCCCTCCTGTTGTGCATTAGTCTCCAGACTTGCTTATCGTTCATGTCTGCTGCTTTGTATTCTTTGACCTGTATCTCCACACTTCCTCCCCTCCTGCCTCTGGAAACCACTATTTTATTTTCTCTGGTATTCCACGTGTTACTTATTTATCTTAATTTTTTTAGATTCCACATATAAGTGAAATCATGCAGTAGTTTTCTTTTGACTTGTTTCAGTAAGGGTAATGTCCTCCAAATTTATTCATGTTGTGGCAAATGGTATAATCTCCCTTATATAAGCCAAATAATATTCTATTTTGTATATAAGTATATATATACACACACACAGAATATTCTGTATATAAGTATACTCTCTATATAAGTATATGTATATATTTGTTCCTCTATGACCATATACTTGGTTGTTTCCGTGTCTTGGCTATTATGAATGATGCTGCTGTGAACATGAGAGTGTAAATATCTTTATGAGAATGACTTCATTTCCTTTGGGTATATACTCATAAGAAGGATTAGTTACATACTGTTTTCTTTAATAGCTGTAGCATTCTTTTTTTTTCCCAGAGAAACCTTTTATTTAATGAGTACAAATTTCATAAGTACAACTTTAGGAATATAGTAATTCTTCCCACCATACCTGCCTCCCGTTCCCAGTCCCATTCTCCATTAAGGTTCATTTTCAATTAACTTTATACACAGAAGACCAGTTTTAACACACACATACACACACACACACACAAACAAACCTGAGAACAAGTTTTACAGTTAATTCTCATAATACAGCTCATTGAGGACAGAGGTTCTGCATGGAGAGTAAGTACACAGTGACTCCTGTTGTTAATTTAACAATTAACACTCTTATGTATGACGTCAGTGATCACCTGAGGCTCTTTACATGAGCTGCCAAGGCTATGGAAGCCTTTTGAATCCACAGTCTGCATCCGGATTTAGAAAAGGTCATAAGCAAAGTGGAAGTTCTCTCCTCCCTTCAGAGAAAAGTCCCTCCTTCTTTCCACTGGGGTCTCTGACAGAGATCCTTCATGTAGGACAGTTTTTTTTTTTTTCTTTTGCCACAGTATCTTGCTTTCCATGTCTGAAATGCTCTCAGGGGCTTTTCAGCCAGACTAGAATGCCTTAAGGGGTGATTCTGAGGCCAGAGTGAATAGCTATAGTGTTCTACAGTCATTGGTGAGCAGCACACAAAGAAGGGTTCCTTTTTCACTACACCTCATCAATATTTGTTGGCCCTTTTTGATAGGCGCCATCCTATCCAGAATAAGGTGATATCTCATTGTGGTTTTATTCCCTGAAGATTAGTGACATGGAGCACCTTTTCATATATCTATTGGCCAATTACAGTTAAAAATTTTTCGTTTTATTAGAGAGATATCGATATCATCCATCCACTGGTTCATTCCCCTAATGACTGAGATAGCCAGAGTTGACCAGGCTGAATATTTCCTAAGTGGGTGGCAGGGACCCAAGTACTTGAACCAGTGCACTGCCTCCCAGGATGTATATTAGTAGGAAGCTGGATAGGACGCAGAAGAGTCAAGACTTGCAGAGACACCAGGTTGGTGGAATAGGGAGGGAGCTTACTGCTCTAGTCTAGGGGAAGAGAGTTAAAAAAAAATAGGTAAACAAATAATTTATTTTAAAAATGTGGAGAGAGTACTCTCAGGAAAGAGTTAGGGAGAAAATAGCAGAGGAAACTCCATGCAAATTAGAAGGACACTGTGGATCTACGTGAAGGGTGTGGATGTGCACAACTCAGGACCCCAGCAGCTGAGAGCCTCAGCACCAGCTTTGGAGAGGGAGATGAGGCCAGTCTGTAGCAGCCCAAGCTACTGGTGATAGAGTTGTGGGAAGAGCCTGCTGTGAGTCAGGTTTGGAGCCCCGTGGGGGACAGTATAGCTCTCAACCTAGAGGAAGAAAAAGGGGCACATTTCTTTCTGACCACTTGGCACCGGCACTCTGTAACCAGCTGAGAGGGGTGGGTGCCATTTTGGACACATGTAACAGGTGTGCCAGCTTGTGTCTGTATGCCCAGCACCCAGTCTGGAGGAGCTGCCAGAGTCTGGCTGGTGGAGTTGACGGGGGTGCTCGTGACTGTGGGAGCCTTGTGTCCTGAGACTGTTGGGAAAACACTGTGGCTGTATGGGAGGGTGCAGGGTGTGTCTGGGGCTTTGGGTAGTCGCTGTGGGTGGCTCCACACGCTTGGGGCTCCTTGATTCCCTGGAGAGGGTTGTCGCTGTGGGATCCGTGCTCACACTGAGGACTGCATAGATCCTTTGTGTGGTTCTTGTGGAAGTGCAGATGTTACACCACTGGGTATAACATTGGTCTCCTTGGAGAAGGGGAGGTGAGACTATGCCAACAGAGCAGGTTAAAACTCTCCTCTGATTTAAAAAGTGTTTTTTTTTTTTTTTTTTTTTTTTTTTTTACTAAATTCGCTTGTTACCTTGGACCCTCCTCTCATCCTGGTGCACTGAACAGAGCTACCTGGCCGCACCCAGCACACACCTCCGGGGATTCAGTGAAAGAGCAGACACTCCACTAATCCTCAGCTGTAGTCCGAAGATATAAGCCATCACAAGGAAAAAAAAACCCAACAGGTATCTCCGCAAATGCCTAAAGATAAACGCAGCAATTCAGAAACAATAGGGAAGATGACCCTTCAGTACTAGAATGTGAAAATGAAGACATTGAAGAAATGCCAGAAGTGGAATTTTAAAAATTGTAGGATTACTTAGAGGTAATCAGAAGCAAATCCACAAATTAAAGAAATCCATGCATGACATGAATGAACATTTTCCCCATGAAATTGAGATTTTAAAGAGAAATCAAAATGAAATACTGGAAATGAATTCAATAGAGCAAATAACAGAACAGCCTTAACAACAGGAAAGCCTTAACAACAGACTCAGTGAAGCAGAAGAAAGAATATCCAAGTTCAAAGACAAATCTCTGGAAATTTTAGTCATATAAAAAAATTTAGAAAACTGAAAAACAGTTGAAGAACAGTTTTTTTTTCCCATACTGTTTGTTGAACTCTTTGCTTAGTGTGGAGTTAATCTTCTTTGTGTAAATTTAATGAAAGTAGATTTTAGTGTTAAACGTAAGAATGAGAATAGGAGAGGAGGAGGAAGAAGGGTGGGAGAGTGGGTGGAAGGGTGGGTATGGTGGGAAGAATCGCTATGTTCCTAAAGTTGTATTTATGAAATGCATGAAGTTTGTATACTTTAAATAAAAGGTTTCTTGGGGGAACCCCCTTCCCACACAAAAAGAGTCAGGACTTGAACCCAGGCACTCCAATATGATGTCCAAGCAGTATACTGACTACTGTACCAAATGCCTTCCCCGTATTGGTCATTTTTATGTCATTTTTGGAAAACTCTTCAGATTCTTGCCCCCATTTTAAAATTGGGGTGTTTTTCCTGCTTTTGAGTTGTATAACGTTTATATTTTGGATATTAACCATTTATCAGATAAATGGTTTGCTGTCAATCTGTAGACTGTCTTTGAATTTCTTGACTGTTTATTTTGCTGTGCAGAGCTTTTTAGTGTGGTGCATATTCCCATTTATTTTTATTTTGTAGCTTGAGTTTTTGGTTTGATAGCCAAAAAAAAAAAAACAAAACAAAACAAAAAAAAAACCATTGCCAAGGCTAATGTAAGGAGGCTTTCTCTGGTTTCTTCTAGGAATTTTACGGTTTCAGGTCTTTGTTATAGAGTTTGAGTTAGCTTTTGTG
The DNA here is from genome assembly GCF_051225735.1 of Oryctolagus cuniculus. Taxonomy (NCBI): domain Eukaryota; kingdom Metazoa; phylum Chordata; class Mammalia; order Lagomorpha; family Leporidae; genus Oryctolagus; species Oryctolagus cuniculus. Next base: position 159,431,058 of record NC_142868.1, on the reverse strand, counting down.
TGTGGTATAAGAGTTCAGTTTCATTCTTTTGCATGTGGAAATCTAGTGTTCTCAACGCCTTTATTGATGGGACTATCCTTTTCCCATATGTCCTCTTAGTATCCTTGTTGAAAATTAATTGATGGGGCCGGCATTGTGCTGTAGCAGGTAAAGCCACCACCTGTGATGCCAGCATCCCTTATGGGTGCCAGTTCAAGTCCTGGCTGTTTCACTTCCGATCCAGCTCTCTGCTGTGGCCTGGGAGAGCAGTAGAAGATGGCTCAAGTCCCTGGGCCCCTGCACCCATGTGGGAGACCTGGGAGAAGCTCCTGGCTTTTGGTTTTGGATTGGTTCAGCTCTTGCTGTTGAGGCCATTTGGAGAGTGGAACCAGTGGATGGAAGACCTCTCTCTCTCTGTCCATTTGTCTGTAACTCTGCCTCTCAAATAAATATTAAAAAAATTTACTATGTGTGTTTTATATTTGTTTCTTTTCTTCCTCCCTTCCTCCCTTCCTCCCTTCCTTCCTTTCTTTCTTTTTGACAGGCAGAGTGGACAGTGAGAGAGAGAGACAGAGAGAAAGGTCTTCCTTTACCATTAGTTCACCCTCCAATGGCTGCCGTGGCCAGCGCGCTGCAGCCAGCACACCGCACTGATGCGATGGCAGGAGCCAGGTACTTCTCCTGGTCTCCCATGGGGTGCAGGGCCCAAGCACTTGGGCCATCCTCCACTGCACTCCCTGGCCACAGCAGAGAGCTGGCCTGGAAGAGGGGCAACCGGGACAGAATCTGGCACTCCGACTGGGACTAGAACCCGGTGTGCCGGCGCCGCAAGGCGGAGGATTAGCCTAGTGAGCCATGGCGCTGGCCTTATATTTGTTTCTGGGTTCTCTATTTTGACCCACTGGTCTGTGTGTGTATTTCTATGACAGTGCCATACTGTTTTGATTATTAGAGCTTTGTAATATAATTTAAAATCAGGACGTGATTCCTTCAACTTTTTTTTCTCTCCAGATTGCTTTGACTGTTCAAGGTCTTTTGTGGTTTCATATAAATTTTAGAATTATTTTCATTTCTGTGAAGAATACCATTGTAATTTTGATAAGAGATTGTGTTGAATATGTATTCTGCTTTGGACAGAATGGACAATCAATAAATACTTTTAGTCCATAAACTGGGGATTGATTGATTTCTTCTTCAATTTCTTTCATTGATGTTTTATCGTTTTCACATCTGAGGTACAGATCTTTCACCTCGTTGGTTAAACTTATTTTTAAGTACTTAATTTTTTGATAATGCCATTGTAAATGGGATTATTTTCATTTTTTCAGATTGATCATTTTTTCTGTATAGAAATGGAAATAAGTTTTGTATGTTGATTTTGTATTTCACAGAATTCATTTATTGTAACAGGTTTTCACAGAGCCTTTGGGGTTTTCTACTTAGAGGATCATATCATCTGTACATGGAGATAATTTTACTTTTTCTGATTGATATGCTTTTTGTTTTTAAATTCTTTTGTGGTGTGATTGCTCTTGTTGATACTTACAGTTCTGTTTTGAGCAGACCTGGTAAGAGGACCTTGCACTGGATCTTGGAGGAAGAGCTATCAGTTTTTCTCCACTACTTATGATATAAGCTGCTGGCTTTTCATAGATGGCTTTTATGATAATGAGGAAATTTATGCCTAAATTGTTTGAAGCTTTTTTTGTTAAATCAATAAAGGGCATTGAACTTAGACAGATTTTTTTTTCTGCATCATTTGAGGTGGTATTTGGTTTTTAGTTTTCATTCTGTTAATATGATATATCGCCTTGGGCTATTTGCATATGTTAAACTGGCCTTGCATGCCAAGGATATGGTCATGAGGCGTAATCTTTCATGTGGTGTTGGATTTGGTTTGCTCACATTTTATTGAGTGTTTTTGCATTAATATTCGTCAAAGATACTGATTGTCTTTTCTTGCATTATCTTTGGTTCTGATATCAAGGTGATGCTGGTGTCATGGAATGTGCTTGGAAATATTCCCTCTAGTTCTGCCTTTTGAAAAGTTTAGGGAGGATTGGTATTCCAATTTGTGTGGTAGCATTAAGCTATGAAGCCATCTGGTTTTGGGCTTTTCTTTGTTGGGATGTTTCTAATTACTACTTCAATCTCTTTCTGTTTATTTCATATCTATTTCTAAATTCAATCTGTTGTGGATATGTTGTTTCTGTCAAAGTATATAAAGAACGTTTAGCTTTCCACAGATACATAACTAGGAAAGGGGGAGCTATTTTAATCACACTTGGAGAGAATTTGATATATAAAATCCAATAAGTGGTAGTTTGAGAGGTTCATTACAAGATGAAATCTGAAACCCCAACAGAGAATATTTGAGAATGTTCTATGTCCACTTTGAATGGGGTTTGAACCCATACATAATTTTGTAATATAAATTGGTTATTTGGAAAATAGTGTTCATTATATAAGATAAAAATAACATATTACCCCAAATCTCATCCACTATGGTAAAAATTTTCCAGAATTACATTTTTGCTTGAATGTTTGAATTTTATCAATGGCAAATAAGTATTGTTAGTTTAAGTTTCACTTTAAAAATGTGTGCCAGTTAAGAATGAGAGTCTCTGTTATTCCTTTTTTAACTATTTTATTTATTTATTTGCAAGTCAAAATTTCACAGAGAGAGGCGAGGCAGAGAGAGAAAGAGAGGTCTTCCATCTGATGGTTCACTCCCCTGAAGGCCACAATGGCCGGAGCTGTGCCAATCTGAAGCCAGGAGCCAGTAGCTTCTTCCAGGTCTCCCACATGAGTGCAGAGGCCCAAGGATTTGGGCCATCTTTTACTGCTTTCCCAGGACATAGCAGAGAGCTGAATCGGAAGTGGAGCAGCTGGGTCTCGAACTGGTGCCCATATGGGATGCCGGTGCTTCAGGCCAGGGCGTTAACCCACTGAACCATGGTGCCGGTCTCTGTTATTCTTTCAAGTAAAAATATTTCTTGAAGCAAGAGGGTAGGCCAATTCGCAACTTAAATAACATCACAAATGTTTTTCTTCATACATCTTTGTACTTCTTTTATTTATTTATTTGACAGGCAGAGTGGACAGTGAGAGAGACAGAGAGAAAGGTCTTCCTTTGCCGTTGGTTCACCCTCCAATGGCCGCCGCGGCCGGCGCGCTGTGGCTGGCGCATTGCGCTGAACCGAAGCGAGGAGCAAGGTGCTTCTCCTGGTCTCCCATGCGGGTGCAGAGCCCAAGGACTTGGGCCATCCTCCACTGCACTCCCTGGCCACAGCAGAGAGCTGGCCTGGAAGAGGGGCAACAGGGATAGAATCTGGTGCCCCGACCGGGACTAGAACCCGGTGTGCCGGCGCCACAGGCGGAGGATTAGCCTATTGAGCTGTGGCGCTGGCCATCTTTGTACTTCTGTATACTGCACAAATGCTCTGTGTTTTTCATTTCTTCTCATCAATATTAAAAGGAACTATTTGGAGCTGGTGCTGTGGCATAGCAGGTAAAGCCGGCAGTGCCAGCATCCCATATGGGTGCCGGTTTAAGTCCCGGCTGCTCCACTTCTGTTCCAGCTCTCTGCTGTCTGCTGGGAGAGCAGTAGAAGATGGCCCAAATCCTTGGGCCTCTGTACCCATGTGGGAGACCTGGAAGAAGCTCCTGGCTCCTGGCTCCTGGCTCCTGGCTTCAGATTGGCACAGCTCTTGCCATTGTGGCCTGTTGGGGAGTGAACCAGCAGATGGAAGACCTCTCTCTCTCTCTCTCTCTCTCTCTCTCTCTCTCTCTCTCTCTGCTTCTCCTTCTCTCACTGTGTAACGCTAACTTTCAAATAAATACATCTTAAAAAAAATGAAGTATCCTTGCTGAACTAAATGTAGTATAATTACTAATTATTTTTTAAATGATTTATCTATTTGTTTGAAAGTCAGAGTGGGAGAGGGAGAGAGATCTTTCATTTGCTGGTTTACTCTCTAGGTGGCTGCAATGGCCAGGGCTGAGCCAAGCCAGAGCTAGTGCCAGGAATTTCATCTGGGTCTCCCATGTGGGTGGCAGGGGCCCAAGGACTTGGGTCATCTGCTGTTGCTTTCCCCAGGCCGTTAGCAGAGAGCTTGATAGGAAGTGGAGCAACCTTGACATGAACTGGCACCCCGAGGGGATGCTGGCATCTCAGGCAGTGGCTTTACCTGCTATGCTGTGATGCCAGCCCCCGAAATCTAATGTAATTAATAATTCTCATGTTATCCCAAGGCTCCTGTGGTTGCTGCTGTTTTCTTTTTTCCTTCTTTCTCTTTTACATTCAGTGATGGCTGTGGAGAATACAATGGCTACTATCAAGTTTCGTGCTACTGCCTTAATTTGTGCTGAGGTGCTCATCACTGATTTTCACATCATCAGTGCAAATGTCAGTAAAGCAGAGAAAAAACAGTGAGCAATGGAAAAGGCATATATTGTGTTGGTATTATGAAAGTATTTTTAACCTCATGAATGCCTGAAAGGGTCCTAGAGACCTCTGTATTTGCACGTTACACTCAGAACTGTGATTGTAGGCTTAAAACAACTACACATAAACTGTAATCCACTTTTGAGAGAGAAGTGGGATTCTGTGATTACTTGAGAATGACAGGTGTCAACGAGGTCTGTCCTGTGCCAGCTTGCGTGTGTAGTCACCCTGTGCTCACCTCATCTCTAAGGGGCTTCAAGACAGCTTCTGCTGTGTGGTTCTCCGTCACTGCGGGAGGCAGGCAAGGGCGGACCAGGCACACTGAGGCTTTGTTTCGGCTTTTTATCCTTGAGCATCAAGATTCCTGCACTGTTGGTAAAAACAGGATTTCCAGATCATATGCTAAGTTCTTCAAATCTGTTAGATTTCAGCATTGTTTTTGGTTCTGTAGTTGAGTACAGGGTTCCATTTCTTCAGTTTGATTTTCAGGAGATAACCGTATGCTAATGAATCGTCACAAAGAAGAAATAGGCCAATTTTTATGTGTGTTGAATCATATAACTCACATTAAGATTTGGAATGGTTCAGAGGAGGAGGAAGAATTGTGAAACTATTAATGACACAGTGTATCAAAGGATTTTTGTTGGTGGATGGGGAAAATACACTTAGGAATTTGAATGTTATGATACCATATCACCATATTATGTCTTAAATTGTGTGTGGGATTGAATTTTTGTTATACTATGAAATTTACAGTTTGTGAAATTTAATACTTCTAGAATATAATACATAAAGACCAAAATTGACACTTTTAGTTTTAGCAAAAAGCACTTATTCAGTTAAAACTTGGTTGGTTATTAAAGCTATCTTAAATATAAAAATGTTTCAGACACATTTAGTGGTATAGGTGTATAATGTGAACATACAGAAATGGCGCACTACACATAAAAATGTAACTTGTTTAGTATGGAAAACAGGAGCTGCATGAAACTTCACTATAAAACTGTTAGTTGAGTGCTTTTATTCTGATGTCTATACGGAAACTTTAAAACCTCTCTTATAGCTCTGTTAGTTTTTTTTTTTTTTAAGACAGAATTATCCTTTGAGATTTATTGTAAGGTATTTAAAGGAGGAGGATTGTTGCTATTTTTCCTCAAGAAATTCTTTTAATTGCTTGAGACAGTGTGTTAACAGATTTTTGTTTCCTCTCAGGCTATGGCTTAAGCTGTAGCAGCTTAAGCTTTGCTCACTTCAGCTAATTAAGACTAATACCATTGTGTTCCTGCCACTCCACTTCTTTCTAATTTAGCTTTTCTAAAAGAATGTCGGTTAATAGGCAAAGCCACAGATGAACAGAGGATAAAAATAATTCTGTGCTTCATTAACCATCAATCTGCAGCCTCACTTCTGTTGTCTTAACATAGAAAGAATGATTGGTTTAAAAATTTGCTCTTCTGAGCTGTTTGTTGTGTATGATAAAACTCTTCCAGCCTCAGAAATTGATCTTTAGGGCAATTTCCCCTAATGCAGTATGTGAAAAACAGGCCGCAATAAACATTACATTAAAACATGTCTGCATAAACATGCTGGAAAGTTCTTGGTTTTGTTAAAGAAAAGAGAAAATAATATCCTGACAGTCACGTTTAGCTAGGTAAGGTTAACCTGTAGCATGTAAGGTTTATGGTTGCATAGCTCAACTTGTACTATAATTATTCTTCTTCGTACTTATTGTTTAAATGAAAGCTTATCATCACAACCACTTTGTCAACCTTTTAGATGTATTATAAATGTAGGGACAGTTAGCATACAAAATTGGCAGATAATAAAAATGATGGATGGGATTGTACCTTTAATACAGGTTGAATTGGCGTTCTCCTGAAAATTTGTTCTCCTATATTTTTCTTAGTAGTTACACTTTTTTCATTGCAGACACTTTAGGAAACATGTTCTTATTCATTTGTTCCTGAAACTATGTAGTCGTGTTTGCTTACTTGGACAAAGTATTGTAAATAACTCTTCATGAAATGAATGAATTGAAATTTATTTTGAACTTGTATAATTAAGAATTCTTTATATTCTATATTTGCTCAGTAGTAAAGTCTCTTATACGTGTGTCACTTTAACAAATATTTTTCCCTAATGAAAATTTATAATGGAGATTGTGTTACTTTGACTTTCTAAAGACCATCTGTATATTCTGTGGATTTCTAAAGTGATATTTTAGTTAGATACTGAAAATATTTTAGTTGTGAAGTCTTTAATATTGTTGGAAAAATGGAATTAAATACTCTTTTTACTCAGCTGGAATCAGGAAATTTAGAATTTACAGTGATCCAACATGTTAGTGATATAAAATATTTTTGACAATAAGACATACTTAGCAATTTTATTAAATTGGTAAATTCTAATCAATGTTTAATAATTTTGTTTTCTATGCAGCATCATTAGTTATTCCTACTGGTAGAACTCTTCCAAGTTTTACCGCAGCGGAACTGGTATGTAACTTATTTAAAAAATACTTTTAAATATATGTCCCATGTTTGGAATGGTGGTAGAATGCTGGGCATAGATGGAATTCATATTCCATCTTCTGGATGGGAAAAGGTGTAATAAGAAGTGGGGGAGACATTAATTTCTGTAACAGAGCAAAAACTTAGACGTTTCAGGATTGGTGTTTTCTGAGCAGCTTTTCCTGTCTCCTGGAGCAGTTAGTGTCTGCTGAGACGGACCTGCAGGGTTAGGTTTTCATACACTGTAACGTGTTCTACATGTGGATTTTAAGTAGACAATTTTGATAAGCTATCTTTTTCCCTCTCAGCGTTGAACAGCATCATAGTTTTTCCTTTCATTTAAGTGGACTGATTTGGTTATTTTCAATCTTTGTGAACAGAGTTTGTTTATTTTTTGTATTTAGGAACTTGGAGGCAGGGAATACAGTTACAACTTATATAAAGAAAATTATGTAGTTTTTCAGGTGGGGAAGGGTACAGTTTTTCAAATTTGCCTTTCTTGCTTGGTAATGTTTTACATAATCCATTAACGTTGTTTTTAATTTTCTTCAGCCTGTGGGCTAACTTTCTAGGGTAAAAGCTTTTTTTTTTTTTTTAGTAAAGATTTTATTATTACTTTTTATCTGTTTGAAAGGTGGAGTTACTGACACAGAGACAGAAAGGTGTTCCGTCTGTGGTTCACTCCCCAATGGCTGCAGTGGCTAGAGCTGAGCCGATCTGAAGCCAGGAGCAGAAGCTTCTTCCAGGTCTCCCACGTGGGTGCAGGGGCCCAAGCACTTGGGCCATCTTCCACTGCTTTCCCAGGTCATAGCAGAGAGCTGGATCAGAAGAGGAGCAGCCGGGACTAGAATTGATGCCCATATGGGATGCCGACACTGCAGGTGGAGGATTAACTTGCTGCCCCATAGCGTTGGCCCCAAGGGTAAAAGGTTTTGTGGGCTACCAATTTCCTTTTATTCATTAAGAACAAAAAAACTATGTCTTTCATGGGGGCTTTTGGAAAGAATGGTTGCTATTTTTGATAGGAGACCAATGAAGAAATATCTTTGTCCTTGAAATTCATGGAAATATCTTTTTTTCCTGATTAGAGAAATAATATGATTATAAAAATTAAAAATAGGGGCTGGCATTGTGGCATGATTGATAAGGCCACCGCCTGCAGGGCTGGCATCCAATATGGACACTAGTTCTAGTCCTGGCTGCTCCACTTCTGATCCAGCTTTCTGCTGTGGCCTGGAAAAAGCAATAGAATATGGCCTAAGTCCTTGGGCCCCTGCACCCACATGGGAGACTTGGAAGATACTTTTGGTTCCTGGCTTCGGATAGGCCTCGCTTCAGCTGTTGTGGCCATTTGGAGAGCGAACTAGTGAAAGAAGACCTGTCTCTCTATCTCTGCCTCTCTGTAACTCGCCTTTCAAATAAATAAATAAATCTTTTTATTTAAAAAAAATTCCATAGAGTAAAATATTAAAGTCATCTGAAGTCTTATACCCAAAAAATAATTATTCTAACTATTTGGTATATATCTACCTGAACTTTTTTCATGAATGCTTCATTACTTTTCAAGGTAAAAAGTAAATTACTTTTTATTTTAACTGTCTCTTAACATGTTTAAAATTTTTTAAAATTAATTTTTATTTGAAAGAGAGGCAGAGCCAGAGGTAAACACAGAGATTTTCCATATGCTAGTTCACATCCCAAATTCCCACGATAGCCACGACTGGGCAAGGATGAAGCAAGGAGCCCAGAACTCTGCCTGTGTCCCTCCCAGTGGTGACAGGGACCCAAGTTCTTGAGCCATCATCTGCTGTCTCCCAGGATGTGCATTAGCAGGAAGCTAGATCAGAAGTGGAGTAGCTGGAGCTCAAACCAGATGCTACAGTATGGGATGTGGGTGTCTCAAAAGGTATTTAACTGCTATGCCAAATTGCCAGATCACTTCCCTGTCATTTTTCTTTCTTCAATTTTTTTAAAGATTTATTTATTTGAGAGACAGAGAGGTCTTCCATCTGCTGGTTCACTTCCCAAGTGGCCACAACTGCCAGAGCTGAGCCGACCTGAAGCCAGGAACCAGGAGCTTCTTCTGGGTCTTTCATATGGGTGCAGGGACCCAAGCACTTGGGCTGTCTTCCACTACTTTCCCAGGCTACAGCAGAGAGCTGGATTGGAAGAGGAGCCACTGGGACTTGAACCAGTGCCCATATAGATGCTGATGTCACAGGAGGAGACTTAGCCTACTAAGCCACAGTGCCGGCCCCCTTTTTTTGGTTTTAATTTAGACAATATAGATGGATTCCACAGGTTAATCTACTGCGTTTTTGTTGGTAGATATTTAAATTGTTTGCTTTTCCCCCCTAAAATAGCATTCCATTAATTATCTTTGTATATATTTTATTGTATGATAATCAGGTACATTATTAAAGGTGGAGTCTGAGGTCATGGATGTTTTTAGTTTTGTTATATGTTGCAAAAATTTTCCTCCAAATAGTGTGCCAGTTTACACATCATAAGGAGTGGTCTGAGAGAATCAGTTTTACCTTATTGTCACCAACACTGGGTGTTATTTAAAATAACACCAGCCTTTAAAATACTTGCGGATCTGATAAAGTAAAAATGTTTCCTTCTGATTTTTTTTTTTATTTTAAAACCTCAGGGTTTAATAATTTCCAATGAAAATTATACACTGTCACATTATCCACTTAAAATATCTTTAGTGAATCCACTTAGAGGTTGGAGGGCCCTTATACATAGCTGTAGTTCTTATATTTGACACTTTGAGAATAAAAGTACCAGAGATACGTGTTGGATAAGTTTGAGCCAGTGTTCATACTTTTTGTTAAGACTTGCTGGCTTGGCTGGCACTGCGGCTCACTAGGCTAATCCTCTGCCTGCGGTGCTGGTACACCAGGTTCTAGTCCCGGTCGGGGTGCTGGATTCTGTCCCAGTCGCTCCTCTTCCAGTCCAGCTCTCTGCTGTGGCCAGGGAGTGCAGTGGAGGATGGCCCAAGTCCTTGGGTCCTGCACCCACATGGGAGACCAGGAGAAGCACCTGGCTCCTGGCTTTGGATCAGCGTGGTACGCCAGCCGCAGCGCCCATTGAGGGGTGAACCAATGGAAAAAGGAAGACCTTTCTCTCTGTGTGTGTCTCTCTCTCTCTCACTGTCTACTCTGCCTGACCAAAAACAAAACAAAACAAAACAAAACAAAAAACAAACAAAAAAAAAACTTGCTGGCTTTGAGCTGGTGTTGTGGTATAGTGAGTTAAGCTACCTCTTAAGATAATGGCATCCCGTATTGGAATGCTGGTCCGAGTGTTGTCTACTCTGTTTCTGATCCAGCTCCCTGCTAATGTGAGTAGGAAGGCAGGGAAAGATGGCCAAAGTAACTGGGCTCCTGCCACCCATCTGGAAGACCAGAATGTAATTCCTGGCTCTTGGCTTTGGCCTGCCTCAGCTGGTGGAAGATCTTTCTCTTTCTATCCCCTTCTCTTCTTTACTCCCTTACACTCTGTCACTTTGCTTTTCAAATAAATCTTTTTTTTTTTTCTTTTAAAAGACTTACTGGATTCTCGACTAATACTTGTAGAACAGAGTTCCTCTTGATCTTAATGATGATCCAAATCAAATATTAAAAAGCTGTTTCATTCCAAGAACTGAGCCCTCATATTAAATCTTTGGTTTGTCAAACTGTTTTCCTGTTGTCTGGAATCAGATGTTTTGAGCCCTTTTGATATCGGGGTAAACACATCTGAGTAGAGAGACTTTTCCTAATACTTCTTTTTTTTTTTTTTTTTTTTTTTTTTGACAGGCAGAGTGGACAGTGAGAGAGAGAGACAGAGAGAAAGGTCTTCCTTTGCCGTTGGTTCACCCTCCAATGGCCGCCGCGGCCGGCGCGCTGCGGCCGGCGCACCGCGCTGATCCGATGGCAGGAGCCAGGAGCCAGGTGCTTTTCCTGGTCTCCCATGGGGTGCAGGGCCCAAGCACCTGGGCCACCCTCCACTGCACTCCCTGGCCACAGCAGAGGGCTGGCCTGGAAGAGGGGCAACCGGGACAGAATCCGGCGCCCCGACCGGGACTAGAACCCGGTGTGCCGGCGCCGCTAGGCGGAGGATTAGCCTAGTGAGCCGCGGCGCCGGCCTTTTCCTAATACTTCTAATATAAATTGCTTTTATTTAGGGCACCTCAAATTGCAATGCAAACCTGACTTTTCCTGGTTATCCTATTCATGTGCCAGCAGGTGTGACGCTACAGACTGCATCTGGTAAGAATACATCCTAGGAATATTTTGCTTTTAGCATTGATGCTAACTTGTAGACATTGAGAAACTTGATTTTTAATAAATGTGCCAGAAGTTTGGAACTTTTAGTAAAACCAATTTAAAAGTAAGAATTGGTGGTAGTTATTACTGCTGTCAAGGCAGTCTATCACAAAATCCGTTGTACTAGGCCTGCCCTGTATTTTATTTCCAGTTCTTCCCCAACATTATATAAGGTGCTCTGTATATATTTACTTATATCTTCTATAATTTTAAATAAGCTACCTAAATTTTAGCCAATGCGACATGACGTATCTGTGCGCCTGCTAGCTCTAAGCAAGAAGAAAGGTAGCCGGCGCCGCAGCTCACTAGGCTAATCCTCTGCCTTGCGGCGCCGGCACACTGGGTTCTAGTCCCAGTCGGGGCGCCGGATTCTGTCCCGGTTGCCCCTCTTCCAGGCCAGCTCTCTGCTGTGGCCAGGGAAGTGCAGTGGAGGATGGCCCAAGTGCTTGGGCCCTGCACCCCATGGGAGACCAGGATAAGTACCTGGCTCCTGCCATCGGATCAGCGCGGTGCGCCGGCTGCAGCGCACCAGCAGCAGTGGCCATTGGAGGGTGAACCAACGGCAAAGGAAGACCTCTCTCTCTTTCTCTCTCACTGTCCACTCTGCCTGTCAAAAAAAAAAAAAAAAAAAAAAAAGAAGAAGAAGAAAGGTAAAGGTTAGGTTGATCAATCTGTGCTTCCTTTCTGTCTGGCGGTTACAAGGCCTACTAGGAAGGACACCAGAAAGTTTGGAGGTTAAGCAACCCGTGCTTTTCAGCACTGTCTTTTGAGTTGAAAGAGTATCGCACCTAATTTTGGGTTGTTGAAAAGACCGAGTAAAAGAGCAAACTCGGTGATCAAAGAAAAATTCCTTTTTCTCCTTTTCAGAATTGTTTTAGAAGAATTTTGTTAAGTTTTGAAATTATGAAATTCTTTTTTATAACCTTGTCTTTAGTTGCTGTATTATCTCTTAAATATTTCAGATACAGTCTACATGATGATGTTTTTTAAAATCTCCTTTGGGGTTGATAACAATTTATCAAACCATGAGAAAAGTTCATGGATAAATATCGGTGTATCTCAAGATCATGTATCTCAGGATGTGCCATATAAGCATTCGTGGGAAAAATGCTAGACATAAACAGGTGCCCTTAACAAAATCAAGAGTAGGACACATTTATTGTAGAAAACACAAAGAAATCTGAACAATAAAAGAAAAACACCTGGAGTAACATTGGTGAGATTGTTTCTCGAAGGAGGTTAGAGTTCTATTGTACTTAGTTTACGTTTCTGCTTTTGTTAGGTCACCTTTATAAAGTCAGTGTACCAATTGTGGTGACACAGACCTCGGGAAGGACAGGTGTGCTTCAGCATCCAATCCAGCAAGTACTGCAGCCTGGGCAGCCCTCGGTAATACCCACCAGTGTTCCGCCCCTGAGCCCATGCACTCTTCAGGCAACTACTGAGAACTCACAGCGAGTGGAGACTGTGCTACAACAACCTATGCTTCTGTGTTCTGCCCCTGGGAGGAGGAAGCACTTAGAGACTGGCACCAGTGATGTGGTTGTGCCTCCTGCAACTGAGCGTAAAGTTACGTCTGAAGCTTTGCGGAGTCAGCAGGGGAGCTCTCTGTGCAGCCATCTTCCAGGTGGTGCTTTTCCCTCGCACGTCTTGGAGACAGATTCTACTGTGGATTCAGGGCTGCGTGTTTCAACCAGCATGACTCAAAATCTGCGTGGTGGGCCCCTCTCCACAAGCCCTCAGGGGGCTTCCCGCCAGCATGGTGACGCTCAGCTTCACATTCTTAAAAACAAGATGTATGGATGTGATTCAGCAAAGCAACCAAGAAATACAGAGGAACCCTGCAGTCTGCCTGTCTCAGAGAAGGTATAGTTCACTGTCCAGCTTTTTGGTTGGGGAACAGTGGCCAGTGATGGGCATCCTGAGTTTTTTTAAAAGCTTTGAGTTTAGTCAGAATGATATGTTTTGTTTTTTCCTCTAAAAGATAATTTCTTTATTATTGTTTTAAATATAACTGTCAGTTCTTTTATCTTTTAAAACAAGTTAATTTATTTGAAAGAGAGAGAGAAATATTGATCTTAGATCCATTGGTTCACTTCCCAAATGGCTGCAATAGGTAGGGATGGGCCTGGAGCCTGGAGCTCCATCCAGGTCTCCCATGTGGATGCAGGGGCCCAAGCCCTTGGGCTGTCTTCCTCTACTTTCCCAGACACATTAGAAGTGGAGCAGCTAGAACTCCAACCAGTGCTTATAAGGGATGCTTGCATAGCAAACGGTAGCTTAACCTGTGGCACTACAATGGCAGCCCCTAGCCCTCAGAGGGTGGGTTACAGGTAGGGAGAGAGAGAGAGAGACAGATGAACAGCCAGATATATCTTCTACCTGGTTCACTCCTCAAATGGCCAGGTCTGGCTCAGGCCAAAGCCAGGAGCCTGGAACTCCACACAGGTTTCCTATAAGTGGCAGGGGTCCAAGTATTTGTTCTATGAACTTAAAAAAAAAAAAAAAACAACAAATTATTTAAGAGACAGACAATGCTTTCATTTACTGATATGTCCCCTAAATGCCTGTAGTGGCCAGGGGTGGGCTGGAGACAAAGCTCAGCTCTAGGATGCAATCCAGATCCACCATGTCACTGGCAGGAACCCAATTACTTGAACCATCACTGCTGCCACTCAGGGTCTGCATTGGCAGGGAGCTGGAGTCAGGAAGTGGAGCTGGGGAAAGAACTCAGGTACTGTGATATGGGACACAGGCATCTTAACCACTAGGATAAATGCTTTGCCCTCTGTGAACTTTTGAAGCCCCTTGTATGTATGGATTTCAAAATTGTTGCACAGGGGTTAGCACTGTAATGCAGTGGGTTAAACCGCTACCTGTGCTGTCAGCATCCCATATGGTTGCTGTATGAGTCCCAGTTGCTCCACTTTCAATCCAGTTCCCTGCTAAAGAGCAAGGGAGGGCAGTGTTACATGGCTCAAGTCCTCGGGTCCCTGCCATTCACATGGGAGAGCAGGATGGAGTTCCTGGCTTTGCAGCCATTGTGGGAGTGAACCAGCAGATGGAAGATTGGTCTCTCTGTCTCTGTGTTTAACTATGCATTTCAAACAAATCTTTTAAAACAACTGATGCACAAAAATAACTTTTAATTCCATTTTCACAAATTATTTGAAGTATTCTGTATACAAAATTTTGAAAATAAATGTAGGGTAAAGTAATTATGAAATATTTGGTTTGAGGTAAAAAGAACTAAATTTAAAATGTATGTGTTTTCATCACTTACTACTTTTAGAGGCCTTTTTTTCTTGGATTCTGTATGAACTTGGCTTATTTTGGGTGTGAGGAGTCAAGGTCTACTGTTACTTGGTAGATGTCATCATGTACTTCTTCTGATATGAGAAAATATATTAGTTAAGGGACATTAATCAAGGATTGTTTAGAAAGTGGTTTAGAGCTTGAGCTTTGAAACCACAACAGGTTCAAATTCCAGATTAACTATTTACAAGCAAGCGTGTAGCATTAGTATCTAAAATACACTGAAATTGAGTGGGCTGGTCATAGTATCAACTTTGTAAGTTTCAGAATTGTTACAGACAGTGTTTCTGGCACCATAGTAAGCCTTAGATTAGTGCTATTATGCATTGTGAGCTTGTTATACATTGGGTGACTTTTCTTACAACTCATTTGTGGGTTTTAAAATAGCTATATGTCTAAAACATAAACATCTGAACATTAAGAACATTTACTTTATAAAATATCTTTTTATTTTAGGATACCTTTAAAGTACTCAGCAATCTGGTATGCTTATGCTGATCTTACTTTCAAAATTTATGGAGAGTTTTTTATAGTTTAAAGCAAATTGTATTTAGCTAATACTTGTTTATTTTCCTGTGTTGTAGATCACCAGAGATCTGAAGCATCTGTGCAGGTTTAGCATTCTTATCATGCTTACTATTTTATAAAATATACGCCTGACAACATTTGATTCAGCCTCTTATAACTTCTGTTTCCTGTCTACATGAATTTGACTATTCTAGTACCTTAATAGAGTCATAATTGTCCTTTTGTGACTGGCTTATTTCTTTTGGAATGATAGTTTCAAGTTTCATCCATGTTGTAGTATGTGTCAGAATTTCACTCCTTTTTAATGCTGAATTGTGTGATTTTGATAATTTTTAAAATTTATTTTAGTTGAGATTTTAATATTTATTGATAAATGTTAAATTGGTAGCATAAGTACCCAATCAGAAAGAATATGGAAGACATGAAAATCATTATTAAACAACTTGATTCACTAGGAATTTACAGAACATTCTACCCAACTACAAAATATACATATTGTTTTTTATAAATATTTATAGACTGACAGAGGAGGGACAAAGAAAAAGATCTTTCACCTGCTAGTTCACTCCCTAGATGGCCACAACAGCTGGGGTTGGACCAGAATGAAGCCAATAGCCTGGAACTCCATTCAGGTTTCCTACATGGGTGGCAGGAGTACTTAGAATTTAAAATGTGTAGATATTTCTAGAATCTATTCCCTCCCTCCCTGCTGTTGTTGCTCTAATTGTCTTTCATGTAGGCTAACACAACAATTTCCTACGTTGTCAGCCTGTGGGCCTGTGCTGTTTCTTATTCCACTCCTCGTCCATCCATCCTAGAGGTTAAAGGCCCAGGCTTCAAGGATCAGGATTATTTTGAATCCTTGCTCCATCCCCTTTGTAACCATGTGACTTGGGCGAATTATGCATTTGTAAAATAAAGATAATGGTGATTACCATAGCCTGGTGGTGGTGGTAGGGGATTAGTCAAGGCGATGGTGAGCACTCAGTGCGTGTTTGCTGTTTTCTTTCTTGCTTGTGGCTTCCAGAGGTCTGTCCAAAGGCAGCCTGACTGTGTCTTTCCTCTGCCTGACACATTCCTGACTTCCAGTCACCTACAGGATGAATAAAGTTCAAGCTCCTGATGAAAGGACCTCCCTGTTTGTTCCTCCTTCCTTGTATGCAGACTACTTTATTGGGAACGCTGTGTGGTGAGCGATTCTCTGTGTGGTTTCCTACATCTTTGTCTTTTTAGGAAAAAAATCTGCTGTTCTTGATCCTTTCCTCTGGTTAATTCCTACTTATCCATTTATTATCTCCTCCAGAAAATTTCATTGCTTTTCTACTGTTACTTGATTGAGTGTGGCTCTTCTGTGTTGTTGTAGCACCTTAAATCTGAGTCTGTCCTAATGTAGTTAAAAGATATATTAAAATAAGTTTTTAAAGAATAGGATTTCTTATTAGGGTTTAATTATCAACCTTAGCTGAATATTGGGATCACTGGGGCATTAAAATAGTTCAAGTCTGCTCCTGGAGATTTAGATTTCATTCTTAAGGGGTAGGGTTCAGTCATCAGTATTTAAGAACTTCTGAGGTAACTTTAATTGTAGTCAATGTTAGGAACTACTGAGGTGGCTCAAATCAATAAGTAAAAAAAAAAAAAAAGGCAAGGAGTGGAGGGATACTAGGATATGTATAACTTCAAGTAAAAGTTTCATTTTTCTTCCAAATCTGTACTGTTATTTCTCCAAAAGATGTCATATCAGCAGTTATTTGAGTTTAGAATTCACTTAAATTGAAAGAAGTTTTTGAGTCCCTAAATGCTAATTCTAAATTAATATCTCTAGATATTTTTATTTTTTATATTAGATTTATTTTATTTATCTGAGGGGGAGAATTATAAAGAGAAGGAAGAAAGATTTTTCCATCTGCTGGTTCACTTCCCAAATTACTGTGATGGCCTGGGCTGGGACAGGCTGAAAACAGGAGCCTGGAGCTTTATCCGGGAATCCAAGTGGGTGCAGGGGCCCATATAGTGGGCCATCTCCCACTGTTGCTCCAGGCACATTAGCAGGGACCTGGGTTGGAAGCAGGGTAGCCAGAGATTTGAACTGGTGCCCATATAGGATTCTGGCATTGCTGATGGCAGCTTAACCTGCTGTGCCACAATGCTGGCACCTCCAGAGATTTTTACAGCAGGTATGTGACTTTTTCTTTAAAGAATAAAAGCAATTTGACAAATATTTTTTGCCTTTGTGAAAATACATTCAGGGACATTTCATGCCAAGTAAGAGCAGAGAGGTCACTATATTACGAGGGAGAGATCTGGATTAAATTCCTAAGGATGAAAGAATATTTGACCTGTCATTATGATTGTAGGTCACTGAATTTGACATAGTTTAGGCTGGAAATGGGCAGAGAATGTGCATTATATCTTCGATTTCTCTTGTTTTATATTCATTGCCACCCTTGGATGCAAAGTCCTCTCAGTCCTTACTAGCTGTTGGAAAAATGTGATTCAATTTCAGCTTTCCTCTAATGAAAGAAAAAGTTGGAAGGTGGATTTGAGAACAAAACTTTATGTTGAAGCATTCTATGTATTTGCTAATTCACTACCCAGCCACAGAAGCCACATAGAATTTCAGACATCTTGGCGAAGCAGAGAATCTGGGACATCACTGAGCCAAGTTGCTTTACAACAGAGGAAGAAAATTGAAGCAGTGTCTGGAAGATGACATCATCTGCATTAGAACTGTTGACATTTTTTCACATTTGGTTGAAATTCATGGAAGAATCAATAGTGATTTTAACATTCAACAAGATAAAAATACTGATGCTTCTTAGGACTGCCAGTATCTGATTTTAATCTTATTTGCACACTGACACCATCAAAGAATGCTGTTGTGAGCCCTTCCCACCTTCCTTTCTTTTGTAAACAGCAAATTGACATCTTTGTAATAAAAGGTTTGTTTATTTATTATTTGCTTAGCAAAATTTTGTCCTCTGTACACTGATGAAGCGGCTGCGATACTTGGCAAGGCGTAGTTCTGCTGCTTCTCTGCAGAAAGTCTGGCTGTCTGTTTCAGCAGACGTGGCATGCATTAGTGCTCAGACACAGCCAATAATTCTAAAAGAAGTCTCGTCGGCCGACATAAAATTCAAATACATTAGAGCCATGGTTTTGAATTATTGTCTTCCTAAGACATTTATCAAAAAATGTGGGCAAAATGTTAAATTCTTTATGCAGAATTTTTCTGGCTTTCCAGAGGACAATGTGTGAAGCCCTTGCTTAATCCTTGGGGATGACGTTTACTATCTTGGAGAGCGAACAAAGCCCTCTCATAACAGGCTGATCAAGAGGAGTCATTGATGATCTATGTAGCAGGTGTTTGGCTATGTGAGAGACTTGAATCTTTTTGTTCCTGATCTTGCAGCATCGACTATGGATGTTGCTGCAAACCTACTGGCTCTTTTGGTTACAGTACTGCTCTGAGATTGGAGACAGGGAATCGTGCACTTTCCAATGCTTGTTGGAAATGCTTTCTAAGAAAGAAGTTAAGAAAAACAAAACACTGATATTGAACCTGTATTTGTAATCATCTCTCGAAGTAAAGAGGTCTTCACTAATTTAAGGAAAATCACATGATACTACATGAATTCAATGAGAAGAGTTGTGGAATCTTTATTAGCTTAAATTTATCTGGCAAAGCAGCAAAGGAACTCTGATTCATTTTGCAACAAAAGATCTTGTGATTTAAGGTTTTTCAGTTCTTGTTATTAAAATGAGAAGTCAACTTTGCTATGTAGGTCCAGGACTAAATCTGTAAAAAAAAAAAATTCACCCTTTTTAAGTGTACAGTATTAGCTTTTTTTTTTTTTTTTTTTTAAAGATTTATTTATCTATTTGAGAGGCAGAGTTGCAGATAGAGGGAGCAACAGAGAGAGAGAGAGGTCTTCCTTCTGCTGGTTCACTCCCCAAATGACCACAATGGCTAGAGCTGGGCTGATCCGAAGCCAGGACCCAAAAACCTCTTCTGGGTCTACCATGTGGGGGCCGGGGTCCAAGGACTTGGACCATCATCAGGGAGCTGGATCGGAAGTGGAGCAGCAGGATTTGAACTGGTGTCCACATGGGATGCTGATACCACATGCAGAGACTTAAGTACTATGCTACAGTGCTGGCCCCACAGTATTAGTTTTGACAAACACAGTAAATTATATACAACTACCACAACTGAGATAGAGAACATTTCTACAGCCCCCAAGTTTCCTCATTGTCTTTGTAGACAGTACTCCACTTGTATCCCCCGTCCCTAGCCATCACTGATATTTTCTTTTGGTACACATTTACCTTTCTCAGACTTTCAGGCAAATACAACTATGCAGTATTTAGCTTTTGTATAAGGTATTTGGGATTCATTCATATTGTTGCATGTATCAGTATGTTTCATTATGTGAATGGACCACAGTTTGCTTACCAGTTGGACATTTGGGTTGTTAGTACTTTTTGGCTTTTGTGAATAAAGACCCGGAAAATATTTATATGCAGGGTGTGTACGTGTGCATGTACATGTGTACCCTTTTTGAGTAGCTACCTATGAGTGAGATTGTTCGATCATATGATATGTGTCTATGAGAAACTGTCAAACTCATTTCTAATGTAACTATTTCAACCAGCATATGGGGTAGATTTTGTTTTTGTTCCAAAACCATATAAGATTTGTAGTTGCCTCACACTTTGCTGTTTGACACTGTCTTTTAGAGAGCACTTTGTGATTTTGATGAACTCCAGTGTATTACTTTTATGTATCTTACCTAACGAAGGTTGAAAACATTTTTTTCTAATTTTTTTTTGTGTAACTATTTCACAGTTGCAGGCTTGACACTTAGGTCTGCGGTCTATTCTGGATTCCTTTTTGTATTTGGTGCAAGGTTAGGATGTAGGTTCATTGGTTTTTTTATTTGCTTGTTTGTTTTTCATATGAGTGGTTGTTTTAGCCTTAGCTGTTAAAGACTGTTCAGTGTTTATTGAGTTGTCTAAAACATGTTAAGTATGTAAAGCAGTTCATCTTTAATGAACGTCAGTCACTATCTGTATTGATTTATTTCTGGACATTCATTTTGTTTCAGTAATCTGTATTTTTTTTAATAAGGAAACAAAATTAAAATTTTTTTATTTGAAAGGCAGAGGAAGAGACAGACAGAAACAGAAATCTTCCATGTGCTGCTGCTTACCCTAACTGCCTGCAACATCCAGGGCTCGGCCAGGCTGAAGTCAGGAGCCTGGAACTCAACCTGGATCCCCCATGTGGGTGGCAGGGACTCAAATACTTGAGCCATTTTTTTTATTTTTATTTGCCACCTCCCAGGATGCAAATTAGCAGGAAGTTGGATCAGAAGGTAGAAGAGCTGGAACTTGAGTCAGGCATGCTGATAGGGATTTGGTATCCCAAATGTCAATTTAACTGCTGAGCCAGTTGCCTAACCCTACTTCCTGCCTCCCCTCCCTGATCTCCATCACACACACACACACACACACACACACACAGATACACACATTGGCTTGCATTTCTTTTCACAAGTACTACCCTGTCTTGATTGTGGTAGGTTCATAGGAAGTCTGGACATTAAGAAAGTGTGAGTCTCAAATTTGTTCTTCATTTTCAAAATTGTTGCTCTTAAGGTCACTTTGTGTTTCCATGTAGCTGTTGGAATGAGCTTGTCATTTTCTAAAAGAAGTTGCTAGGATTTGAGTTGTGTTGAATCTAGATGAAATATTGAGTCTTTGGCTTTTTCACTAATATTTTCTAGTTTTCATCATACACATATTGCATATATTCTGTTATATTTTTAGGTACATAGTTCATGGTTTTGCGTGCCATTTTAAATGGTGCTTTAAAAACATAAAACATCTTTATGCTATTTTAAACTTCATTTGCATTGTTTTTAAGATACTTTTTTAAAAGGTTGGATTATTAAAGAAAAACCATAAACATTTCTGAGGTACTTGAAATATATTCCCAGAATATTTCCAAAAGAGATTGTGCCAGTTGTGGTATCAATGTTGCTACCAGTACTCTGTCAGTTTCACCATTTACTTGACAGTATGTTATCACCATTGATTTTTCCTGTTCTATTTTTACCATGTGATAAAAAATATATAGCATAAGCATTTGTCATTTTAACCATTTTTAGCTGTATAGGTCAGTGAGGTAAGTACATTCACACTGTGCAGCCATTTCCACCACTTATCTCTCGAAATTTTTCATCTTCCCAAGCTCAGACTCCCTGCTCATTAAACAAAATTCTCCCTTTCTCACTTGCCCCAGTACCTGGCAGCCGTCATTCTATTTTCTGTCACTTTGAGTTTGACTACCTTGTGTAAGTGGAATGAGACAGTATTTGCCCTTTAGGACCTTTTCATTTAGTGTGATGTCTTCAAGGTTCATATATCTTGTAGCATGTGTCAAAATTTTCCTCTCTTTTGAGGCTGAGTAATAACCCATTGTATGTCTATACCACAGTTTTTCTTTTTTTAAATTCTTTGTCTGTCTATGGACACTTCAGGGTTGTTTCTACTTTTTGACTACTGAGAATAATGCGTCTATAAATATGATGCATGAATATCTCTGAGTTCCTGTTTTCTTTTGGCTATACAAGTACATTCAGAAGTGGAAGTTCACATGGCAGTTCTAGTTTATTTTATTAGAAACTGCCATACTGCTTTCCACAGAGGCTGTACCATTTTACATTCCCACCAGCAGTGCACAAAGATTCCAATTTTTCCACATCTATGCCAAGACGTATTTTCTGATTTTTTTCAAAAAATTGCTGTTCTAATAGATTTTAAGTTGTGTTTCAGGGTATTGACAGGCATTTACTATTGTTTAACATCTTTTTATGAACCTACTGGCCATTCATATCTCATTTTTGGAGAAATATCTAATCAGCTCATTTGTGCATTCATTGGACTTTTATTTTTTTGTGGTTGAAGTGTAGTTCTTAATATATTGAAATATTAACATGATTTACAAGTC
This sequence comes from Oryctolagus cuniculus, assembly GCF_051225735.1. NCBI lineage: Eukaryota > Metazoa > Chordata > Mammalia > Lagomorpha > Leporidae > Oryctolagus > Oryctolagus cuniculus. Next base: position 159,408,948 of record NC_142868.1, on the reverse strand, counting down.
ATTTTCATTCCATGGGTTGCCTTTCCACTCTGTTGAGAGTGTCTTTTGAAGCACGAAAGTTTATAATTTTGACAAATCTATTTTTTCTGTTACTTTTTTCCCCTTTTGTTGCCTATACTTTTTGATGTCATAGTCAAGAAATCACTGTGAAATCCAGTCATGGAGGTTTCCCCCTGAATTTTCTTCTAACAGTTTTACAGTTTAGCGCTTCTGTTTAGTCTTTTGATCTGTTTTGAGTTAGATTTTGTATATAGTATATACATAAAGGTCCAGCTTAGTTCTTTGCATGTGGATACTAGTTTTCCCAGCAGTATTGGTTAACTATCAATTCCCGCGTTGAATGGTCTTGACCATATATATGACAGTTTATTTCTGGGGTCTATGTTACATTGGTCTGTATGTCTGCTTTTGGGCCAGTACTATACTGTTTTCTTTTCTTTTCTTTTCTTTTCTTTTCTTTTCTTTTTTTTTTTTTTTCCCCTTTTTGACAGGCAGAGTAGACAGTGAGAGAGACAGAGAGAAAGGTCTTCCTTTTGCCATTGGTTCACCCTCTAATGGCACCGTGCTGATCCGATGGCAGGAGCCAGGTACTTATCCTGGTCTCCCATGGGGTGCAGGGCCCAAGCACTTGGGCCATCCTCCACTGCACTCCCAGGCCATAGCAGAGAGCTGGCCTGGAAGAGGGGCAACCGGGACAGAATCCGGCGCCCCGACCGGGACTAGAACCCGGTGTGCCAGCGCCGCAAGGCGGAGGATTAGCCTATTGAGCCACGGCGCCGGCTATACTGTTTTCATTATTGTAGTTTTATAGTTTTGAAATTGGGAAGTGTAAGACCTCTGCTTAATTTTTCTTTTACAAAATTGTTTTTTTTTTTAATTTTTTTATTTTTTTGACAGGCAGAGTGGACAGTTGGGGTCCCTTGAAACTTTGTATAAATTTTAGCATGTATTTTTCCATTTCTGTAAATACTCTTGGAATTTTGATAGGAATTGCATGAGCTATTTAGATGGTTCTGGGTGGTATTGACATCTTATGGGTATTAAGTCTTCTAATGAACTTGGTATGTCTTTTTATTTATGTCTTTAATTTCTTATGGCAACATTTTGTAGTTTTCAGTATCAAGTCTTTTGCCTCCTTGTAAGTGTTGTCTTCTTTTCAATGCTAATGTAAAGGAAATTGTTTTCCTAATTTCAGTTTTAGGTTAATTGTTGATGTATAGAAATGTGACTATATTTTGTGTATTAATTTTATATCCTATAAATTTGCAGAATTGATTTATTCTAGACTTTGTGTATGTCTGTAAAATCTTGAGGGTTTTCTACATATGAAATCATGTAATCTGTGAATAGCAATAATTTTACTATTTTACTTCCAATTTGGAGGTTTTTTTTTCCTGCCTACTTGTTCTAACTAGAACTTATAGTACTGTGGTGAATAGAAGTGTTCAAAGCAGACATCCTTGCTGTATTTCTAATGTTAGAGAAAAGCTTCAAAGATTTCAGTGTTACATATGATTGCTTTTTGAACCATTCTTTCATCACAGGGATAAGTTTCATTTGTTCATGGTGTGGATTCCTTATAATGTACTGTTGAATTTTCTTAGTAGTTTTTTGTTGAGGATTTTTGCATTATTACTCATCAGGGATGTTGGTTTGTAGTTTTTCTTGTAATGTTTTTGCCTAGGTTTGGAATTAGGGTAATGCTGGCCTAGTAAAATGAGTTTGGAGGTGATCATTTCTCTTCAGTTTTTCAGGAGAGTGTGAGGAGGATCAGTGGTTTTTTTTGACAGGCAGAGTGGACAGTGAGAGAGAGAGACAGAGAGAAAGGTCTTCCTTTGCCGTTGGTTCACCCTCCAATGGCCGCCGAGGCCGGCGCGCTGCGGCCGGCGCACCACGCTGATCTGATGGCAGGAGCCAGGAGCCAGGTGCTTTTCCTGGTCTCCCATGGGGTGCAGGGCCCAAGCACCTGGGCCATCCTCCACTGCACTCCCTGGCCACAGCAGAGGGCTGGCCTGGAAGAGGGGCAACCGGGACAGAATCCGGCGCCCCGACCGGGACTAGAACCCGGTGTGCCGGCGCCGCTAGGCGGAGGATTAGCCTAGTGAGCCACGGCGCTGGCCGGATCAGTGTTCTTTTAAAAATGTTTGATACAGTTCTCCAGTGAAGCTGTCTGGTTCTGGGTTTTTATTTGTAGGGAGGTTTTTGATTGCTAATTCAGTTGCCTTACTAGTTAGATTACCTGTCCAGATTTTTGTTTCTTCATGATTTATTGTTAGTAGTTTGTCTTTCCAGGGTTTTCTCCATTTCATCTAAGTTATACATTTTGTTGCATACAAGTGTTTGTAGTATTCTCTTTTGAATTTTTTTTAAAAGATTCTTAAAATTTATTTGAAAGAGTTAGGAGGTGAGGGGCCAGCACTGTGACACAGCAGGTTAACGCCCTGGCCTGGGGTGCCAGCATCCCATATGGGCACTGGTTTGAGACCCAGCTGCTCCACTTCCATTCCAGTTTTCTGCTGTGGCCTAAGAAAGCAGTGGAAGATGGCCCAAGTCCTTGGGGCCCTGTACCCGCGTGGGAGACCCGGAGGAAGCTCCTGGCACAGCTCTGGCCATTACGGCCAATTGGGGAGTGAACCATCGGATGAAGGACCTCTCTGTGTCTCTCTGCCTCTCCTCTATCTGTGTAGCTCTGACTTTCAAATAAATAAGTAAATCTTAAAATTAGGAGGTCAGAGAGAGAGGGATCTTCGATTTGTTCCCCAAATGTCTGCAACAGCCAGCACTGGGCCAGGATGGTCAGGAGCTTCTTCTTGGTCTCCCACATGGGTGCAGGGTCTCAAGCTCTTGGGCCATCTTCCACTGTTTCCCAGGCACATTAGCAGGGAGCTGGATCAGAAGTGGAGCAGCGGAGTGTTTAACTGATGCCCATATGTGATGCCAGCTTCACAGGTGGAAGCGAAACCTGCTACACAATAATACAGGCCCTTGTATTATTATTTTTTTAAGATTTACTTACTTTGGATCTGGATGAATTGTTTTTCTCTTGCTGCTATAGGTGATACTGGTCTAAAACATCACTTTCTAAATTATTGATGCCATAAACACACAAATTGGAGTTTTCTAAATTGACCTTATATCCTGTGACTTTGTGAAGCCCAGTGTTTAGTTTTGGTAGTTATTTTTTATAGTTCTTGGCATTGTGTTAGGTAGGCAATCATCTGTTTTTGGGATTAGAATAAATTTATTTCTTCCAAGTCAATATTTTTTTTTCTTGCCTCTTGCACTGATTAAGAACTACAGTAGAAAATTAAAAAGGAGTTCTGACAGCAGATATCTTGCCTTTGATCTTACGGTAAAGCATTTAGTCTTTCATCATTAAGTATTTTTATATTATTCATTTTTAAAGCAGAAATAGATATCTTCCATTCGCTGGTTCACTCCACAAATGGCTGAAATGGCCAGGGTTGGGCCAGGCTGCAGCCAGGAGCCAGGAGCTTATTCCTGGTCTCCCATGTGGGTGCAGGGGCCTAGGTACTTGGGCCATCTTCCACTGCTTTCCCAGTAACATTATCAGGGAGCTGGATCAGGCGTGTCGCAGCCAGGACTGAACTAACACCTGCATGGTATGCTGGCTCTGCAGACAAAGGCTTAACCGTCTATGCCGCAGCACTGGCTCCATTGTTAAGCACTGTGTTAGCAATAGGTTTTTCTATAGATGTGGTTCATCAGCTAGAGAAAATTTGTTTTAACATACTCTGCAAAGGGTTTTTTAAAATCATGAACTGCTGTTGAATGTTTAATTATTCTTAAAAAATTTAAAAATATTTAATTGGCACATAAAATTATATGTGTTTATAGGGTACCATGTAATGTTTTGGTACATGGATATATTGTATAATGTCTAATTTGTGTATACATTTATATCATAAAATATTTAACATTTATGTTGAAAATATTCAAAATCCTTTCTTCTAGTCTTTTGGGGAAAAATATGCAGAACATGATTAATATCTAATAGTCACCCCACTGTGCAATAGAACACTAAACTTTTCATTCCTGTCTAAGTATTAGCACCTATTAATCAACCTTTTTCCAACTCCCTCTCCTCGTTCCCTCTGTATCCTTTAGCAACTATTAAGAGATCCTGTGGTTTTAGTCACGCTGTGCTTGCCTCAGTTCACTTAACATGATCACCTCCAGTTCCATTCATGTTGTTGCAAAGAACAAGATGTCATCTTTTTATTTATTTTTTTAGTAACTGGATAGTATTCCATTGTGCATTTGTACCACATTTTCTTTGTCCACTCATCAGTTGATGGACATTGTGAATAGTGCTACAAGAAACATGGGAGTACAGATGTCTCTTTGATAGAATGATTTCATTTACTTTGGATATATACTACTAGTGGGATTGCTAGTTAATATGGTACTTCTATTTTTTAATTTTATGATGGACCTCCATATTCTTTTCCACAATGGCTGTACTAAATTCTTATCTCACCAATACATGCAAGTGTTTCCTTTTTCCCACAACCTCACCAACACTTGTTACTTTTTGTCTTTCTGGTCACAGTGTAACTGGAGTGATTTGATATTTCATTATGGTTTTTGTTTGCAATTTCCTAATGATCTGTGCTCAGCATTTTTTCATATATCTGTTGATTATATGTCTTCCTCTGAGAAATATGTTTGGATCTACTGCCCATTTTTAAATTGGCTTCTTTTTTGATACTGAGTTGTTTGAGTATTCTGGTTATTAACCTACCTTGTCAGACATCTAGTGGAAAATATTTTCTCCCATTTTTTAGGATGTTTTTTTCATTCTGTTGGTTGTTTCCTTTGCTTTGAATAAGCTTTTTTGATGAAATTCCATTTGTCTAATTTTACTTTTTTTTTTTTTGCAGTGCTTTTGGTGTCTAATTTAAAAAAATTCTTGCTTATTCCAATATCCTGAAGATTTCCCCTGTTTTCTTCTATTAGCTTCAGAGTTTCAAATCTTCCATTTAGGCATTTGATGCATTTGGAGTTGATTTTTATACATAGTGAGAAAATTCTGCATTTGGATGTATAATTCTCCTAGCACTGTTTATTGAAGAGACTGTCCTTTTTTTTTTTTTTTTTTTTTTTTTTTTTTGACAGGTAGAGTGGACTTGAGAGAGAGACAGAGAGAAAGGTCTTCCTTTTTGCCGTTGGTTCACTCTCCAATGGCTGTCGTGGCCAGCGCGCTGTGACCGGCGCATAGCGCTGATCCGAAGGCAGGAGCCAGGTGCTTCTCCTGGTCTCCCATGTGGGTGCAGGGCCCAAGGACTTGGGCCATCCTCCACTGCACTCCCTGGCCACAGCAGAGAGCTGGCCTGGAAGAGGGGCAACCGGGGACTGTCCTTTCTCTAAAGCATATTCTTTTTTTTTTTTTTTTGACAAGCAGAGTGGACAGTGAGAAAGAGAAAGGTCTTCCTTTTTCTGTTGGTTCACCCCTCAATGGCTGCTGTGGCCGGTGCACCATGCCGATCCAAAGCCAGGAGCCAGGTGCTTCTCCTGGTCTCCCATGTGGGTGCAGGGCCCAAGCACCTGGGCCATCCTCCACTGCACTCCCCAACCACAGCAGAGAGCTGGACAGGAAGAGGAGCGACCGGGACAGAATCCGGCGCCCCAAATGGGACTAGAACCTGGGGTGCCGGTGCCGCAGGCGGAGGATTAGCCTATTGAGCTGTGGCGCTGGCCATCAAGACATTTTTTTTTTAAAAAGCTTACTTATGTGTTTGAAAGAGTTACAATGAGAAATAGAGGTGGGGAGAGAGATTTTTCCATCCTCTGGGTCACTTCTTATGATGGCCACAATGGCCAGGGCTGGGCCAGGCTGAAGCCAGAAGCTTTTTCCAGGTCTCCCATGTGGGTAACAAGGGCCCATGCACTTAGGCCATCTTCTGCTGCTTCTCTCAGGCCCTTAGTAGAGAGCTGGATTGGAAGTGCAGTAGCTGGAACACGAACCAGCACCCATTTGGGATGCTGGCAATGCAGGTGGCAGCTCAGTGCCAGCCCCAAGAAAAATTTTAATCTTAATTTCTTCCTTGTTCCATTATTCAGGAGTAAATTGTTTAATTTCCGTGTATCTATTTTCTAAAGTCTTTTGTTGTTTCTAATTTCATTACACTTGTCATCTGAAAAGGTATTAAGCATGGTTTCTACTCTTTAAAATATGTTGAGACATATTTTGTGTCCTATTATATGGACTACATTGTTGGGAAGATTGTGTATTCTGCATCTGTTAGATGGGACATTGTGTAGATGTCTGTTAGCTCCAGTTGCTCGAGGATATGATTTAATCTTCTGTCTCTTGATTTTCTCTCTGGAAATCTGGATGAGTTCCTTCTTTTTTTTTTTTTTTTTAAAGATTTAACTGATATTCTGTATATAAAGAGAATCGAAAATGAATCTTGATGTGAATGGAAGGGGAGAGGGAGTGGGAAACGGGAGGGTTGCGGGTGGGAGGGACGTTATGGGGGGGAAACGATTGTAATCCATAAGCTGTACTTTGGAAATTTATATTCATTAAATAAAAGTTTAAAAAGAAAGAAAAAGAAAAAAAAAGATTTATTTATTTGAAAGATAGAGTTACAGAAAGAGGTAGAGGCAGAAAGAGGTCTTCCATCCACTGGTTCACTCCCAAAATGGGTGCAACTGCTGGAGCTGAGCCAATCCAAAGCTAGGAACCAGGAGCTTCTTTCGGATCTCTCACGTGGGTGCAGGGTCCCAAGCAGTTGGGCCATCTACCACTGCTTTCCCAGATGCGTTAACAGGGAGCTGGATCTTAAGTGGAGCAGCTGGGGCTCAAATTGGTGCCCATATAGGATACTAGCACTGCAGGCTGGGGTTTTAACCTGCTCTGCCATAGTGCCAGCCCCGAATCTGGTTTCTGAAAGGGAATGTTACAGTCCCCTACTGTTAGAGTATTGGAGTCTGTCTCTCTTTTAGATCTAATATTTGCTCTATGTATTTGGGTGCTCTGATATCATATGTATATACAAGTGTTATTTCCTCTGCCTAATTGACCCTTTATTCTGGTATAATGACCTTCTTTGTTTCTTTTTATTTAAAATATTTTTTAATTTTATTTTTTTATTTAAAATATTTTATCTGATATTAGTGTGGCTACTCTTCTCTCTTTTGAGTTTGCATGGAATTCCTTGTTCCATCCTTTTACTTTCAGTCCATGTGTGTCCTTATAGTGATGTTAGTTTGTTAAAAGCAGCATATGATTGGGTCTTATTTTATTTACTCATTCAGTCTCTCTACATCTCTTGCAGAATTTATTCCACTTACAGTAAAGATAGTTATTGATAGGTACATGCTAACTATTGCCATTTTGATACTTGTTTTCTAATTTCACCGTAGTTTTTTTCTTTCTCCCTCTCTTATAATCTTCCCTTGTGGTTAACTGATTTTTTTTTTTTTTAGTACTGTGCTTTGATTGCTTTTTATTTTTGGTAAGCCTGTTATATTTTTGCTTTGTAGTTACCATAAGGCTTACAAAAAACATTTTGTTATAAAAAACTAATTTGAAAAGACAGCCATTTGATATTGATAAAAATATAGGAAAAGGGAAAAATAGTTAAAACATAATAATAATTTTATACTTATAGTCCATCAACCATTTTGAATATTTGATGTGCCATTTTATCTCTGTGTATTGCATGTCTATGAACCTATTTATGTCACTGTTTTTAATTTTTTGGTCTTTATTAAAGATGTGTGTGGTTTAGGCACAATGTTTAATATTAAAATACTATGAATTTATAGTCTTACCTGTGAGTTTTCTTCTTTTTGATTATTTATTTTTACTTGTTTGCATCGCTATTAGTTTTAAGTACTGCCTTTAGCGGTTCTTGTAAGACAGGTCTAGTGGTGACAAATTATTTCACTTTTTGTTTGGTAATCTCTTTTGTTTCTCCCTCAGGTAGAGGAAAGCTTTGCTATGTATAGTATTCTTGGCTAGCAGAATTTTTTCTTCAGTACTGTAAAAGTCTCATCCCATTCCCTATTGGCCTGTAAGGTTGTATTTGAGAAGTCTGCACATAACCTGTTTGTGTATTATGTGTTTCTTTTCTCCTGCAGCTTTGAGAATCTTCTGTCTTTAATCTTGAAGAGCTGTATTATAATATGTCTTGGGGTAGACTTTGTCAAGTAGAATCTAGTTGATGATCTTTTTATTAAAAATTTTTATTTAAGTTTTACAAGTTTCATGTATTTCATATATACAGATATAGGAACATAGTGGTATTCCAACCCTACCCTTCTTCCTGCTCATGTTCTAACCCTTTTTCCTCCCCTCTCCCATTCCTACTCTTAATTTTTACAAAGATCTATTTTCAGTTTACTTAATGATTGTATATACTCAATTTACTAAATGATTACCTACATTAAATAAAAGAGTTCAACAAATAGTATGAAGAAAAAAAAATCACTGTTCCTCACTGGAAGACACAGGCTGTAAACAACCATCAAAACTAAAAATGTCCATTTCACTTCAATACATTACACTTTAGATACACTCTTAGTTACCTAAGATAGGGAAAACATGATATCTCTTTTGAGGACTTGCTTATTTCACTAAGTATAATGGTTTCCAGTGGTGTCATCTTGTTGCAAAAGACAGGATTTCATTTTTTATAGCTGAATAGTACTCCATAGTGTATATTTAATTTCTTTATTCAGTCAATAGTTGATGCATCTGGGTTGATTCCATACCTTAGCTACTGTGCTGCAATGAGCATGGGATACAGATAACTCTTTCATATGCTGATTTGTTTTGGTTTGGGTGAATTCCCAGGAATGGGAAGGCCAGCTCATATAGTAGGTCTGTATTTAGATTTCTGAGGTATCTCCATACTGTCTTCCACAGTGGCTGTACCAGTGTACATTTCCACCAACAGTGGACCAGGGTACCTTTTCCCCCACATCTTTGGCAGCATTTGTCCTTTGTTAATTTCTGTATGAGAGCCTTTCTAACTGGAGTGAGGTGAAACTGCATTGTGGTTTTGATTTGCATTTTCCTGATGGCTAGTGATCCTGTGCATTTTCTCAAGTGTCTGTTGGCCATTTGAATTTCCTCTCTTGAAAAATGCCTGTTCAAGTCCTTTGCCCATTTCTTAACTGGATTGTCTTGTTGTTGAGTTTCTTGAGCTCTTTATAGACTCTGGATGTTAAGCCTTTATCAGTTACACGGTTTGCAAATGTTTTCTCTCATTCTGTCAGTTTCCTCTTCACTTTGCTGAGTGTTTCTTTTGCAGTGCAGAAGCTTCTCAGCTTGATGTAATTCCATTTGTCAATTTTGGCTTTGATTGTGCTTCTGGGGTCTTTTCTAAGAAGTCTTTGCCTATGCCAATGTCTTGCAGTTTCTCCAATGTTCCCTAGTAATTTGAGGGTTTGGGTCATAGATTTAGTTCTTCGATCCAATTTGAGTGCATTTTTGTGTAAGGTAGGGGTCTAATTGATGATCTTTGACCTTCATTTGTACCTGGATAGTTGCATCTTTCTCTGGGATTGTGAAGCTTTTTAGTTATTATTTCTTTGAATATGCTTTATATTGTTTTGACTTTCTCAGGTCCCTCTTGAACCTCAGTAAGTTGGATATTTGTTCTTCACATGTAGTTCCATAGTTCCTGTAAGTTTTCTTTAGTCCTCTTGATGTTTTGTTTTGTTTTTCTCCTGTACATTTTCAAATATCCTATGTTTGAGCTCGCTGATCCATTCTTCTGTTAGGTCTGCTCTGCTGTTGTTCCCTTCCATTGCATTTTAAATTTCATATAGAATAATTTTAGAAGAATTTGTTGGTTTAAATAAATTGTTTCTATTTCTGTGTCAGGTCTCTCTGTTAAAGTATTTAGCTGTTTGTGTTCTCTTGAAGTTCATTCAGTTTCCTTAAAACAGCTGTTTTAAATTCTTCATCTAAGCATTTAAAATGTCAATTCCCTGTGTGATTGGATTTTGGCATTTTGTTGTGTTAGGTGAATCTTGAGAGTTCTTAACATCTTTTGGCATATGATATCATGTACATAACAGTAGTATTTTTCCATTTTTGAATCTGACTTTGTGGCTGTACTTTGAGAAATTTAAAATAGATGGCTTATTTTCTCTGAGCTTGTGGACACTTCTGCTAATTCAGAACTAGATGGCATCCAAAGTCGGCAAGGTTTGTTACAGGTCTGGTGTTGGTGTGTGTCACTGTTTCAGTCCTAAAATAAATCTCAGTCTCAGGTTTGTCTCACAGTTGGTGTGTCATATGGAATTAATTGTGAAATCATGTATAAAAGGCTACAAGTTGGGCTGGGTTATGTCCAGATTCCTAGTCCTATGGCCACCAATGCCACAGTGCTTATAATTCCTGGAGCATCTAACCTGGGAGGTAGGACCAAAGCCCACTCTATTGTGGTCTGTCTGTCTGCTGTTAAAGTGGACTCACAACTCAAGGCCTCTTCTACCAGTCACTAGTGATGCTGGGTGGTACATGAAACTGATCAGCTAGGATCATGGAACTTCATTTGGCACTGAATCAGAGACTCCATCTGCAGATAGCGGCCTTGGGACAAGGATTGTTAGGATCTGCCCAGTGTTGGGTTTTGCCAGCCTAGTGTGCTGAGTCCTAGAAACAGTTTTGTGGTTCCTTGTTGTCTGCCCATGGCGGGAAGAAGGGTGATAGAGGCAACTCATTAGCTTCCCAGTCAGGTACAAGGTAAGTTACACCTGAGTCTCACTGTTAACTACACCCTGTGTTATCTCAGGAGCAGATGCCAGGCCCACATGGTGATGGTATATGCTGAAACAAAAATATCCCACAAGTGTTCAGGTCTCTGCCTAACACAAGGGTAATTATAGAGGCTCCATCTACAAGCACTGGCCTAGGGATGGGGGCCTTCACAATCTGCTCAGTTTTGGGCTCTATCAACCTGACACTGAGAAGTAAGAAATAGTCCTGTGATTCCCTGCTGTCTGACCAAGGTTGTTGGAGAGGTGAAAAAGGTTAATCCTTGACATTCTTAGACTGTCACTAAGCTGAGTCACTCCTGAGTTCCATCTTAATATCAGACAAAATAGATTTTAACACAAACACTGTTAAAAGGGACAAAGAAGGGAACTACCCATCCATGGATTCACTCCTCAAATGGCCACAACTACTAAGGCTAGGCCTGGCCGAAGCCAGGACTCCATCTCTCCTATGTGGTTGGGTGGCAGGAACCCAAGTAGTGGGTCTTCATCCACTGCCTCCAAGGTGAGTTAGCAAGAAGCTGAATCAGAAGAATGGAATAGCTGGGACTTGAACCAGGCACTGTGATAGGAGATGTAGGTGTCTCTATTAGCAGTTCAGTTCACTATGCTACAGCATTCACCTCTGTTCATTTTCTTTTAACCTATCTCTGTCATTATGGTTAAAATGGGTTTCTAGTACACAGCACATGATTGGGTATTGCTAATTTAACCTAGTTTATGATTTTTATCTTTTTGTTATGTTTAGACCATTTATATTTAATATAGTGTAGTCATTAAAGTATTTGTCAAATGTTTTCTATATGTTTATTTTTTTTCTTTTTGCTGCATGCTTTTTTTTTTTTAAACTTTTATTTAACGAATATAGATTTCCAAAGTACAGCTTATGGATTACATTGGCTCCCCCCCCCGACCCGCCCCGCCAATGGCTGCATGCTTTTGATTCTTTCCTTGGCTGTGTCACATCTACTGACTATTCCTTTAGATGGAATTTTCTAAAAAAATTATTTATTCAAAAGTCAGACTTACACAGAGACAGAGGGAGAGGCAGAGAGGGGGGGGGGGGAGGACTTCTATCTGCTGGTTCACTCCCCAAATGGCTGCAATGGCTGGAGCTATGCTGATCTTAAACCAGGAGCCAGGAGCATCCTCCAGGTCTTCCACATCGGTGCAGGGCCCCAAGGACTTGGGCCATCTTCTACTACTTTCCCAGGCCATAGCAGAGAGCTGGATTGGAAGTGGAGCGGCTGGGGCTCGAACCAGTACCCATATGGGATGCTGGCACTGCAGGTGGTGGCTTTACCTGCTATGCCACAGTGCTGGCCCCCTTTAGATAGAAACCATGATATCAAAGTAAAAATTTTATTTCTGGAATTTCCATTTAACTTTTAGTTTCTCTCTCTCTCGACATTCTTCATTTGTTCATGCATGTTGCCTGCCTTTTTTGCTGGATTGTTCGTCTAACTTAACAATCATAGTCTGACAATTTTAGCATCTCTAAGTCTGGTTTTTTTTGATTACTTTGCTACTTGATGATTTTTGTTACCTTTTGTATTATTTTTGATTGAATATCAGAAATCTTATATATAAAAGGAGAGACTGAGGCAAATAATATTTATACTTGGAAATATGTGTTACTATTCTGGTAGAAAGATATGTCCCTACATCTTTCTATGGATTTATCTCCTTAGATTTCAGGCTGGTCGAATGTTCTGTGACCCAAGATATTTGATGGATTCAAGAAAGGTTGTGATTTTTTCCCCCATATTCTTAGTATGGTAGTGACATTATTTTTAGCTTTTATACCATAGAAAGTAGTCTAACCTCCAAGATTTCTTCAATTTTGGGCACAATAAAATTATTCCTGTAATTTGGACTTATTTCCACTTTTCAACACATTGCCATTAATTTTTTTACTTGTGTGATTCCTTATGTTCCATCTGTGAAGGAAATCTTCCAATGTTGTAAAAGTTAATTGACTGTAAACACACATGCTTTTATCTTAATAATCTGAGTTTTTCTATGTAGGATTATTTGGGGATACTTTGAGAGGATTCATTTTAGAAAATATTCATATAGATATGAATCCCAAAAGGGCAGTTTTCTACTCAGGCAATAAGATAATTATTTGCATGTATTAAAGTTGTATCTTAAGTTGATACATTGAGACGTGTTTTATTGTATCAACACCACTTGTGCCTGTCAAACTCATGTTCTTGCTCCTGTTGCCCATCCTTAATGCTAAAATAATCTGTTTTACATTCAGTGCATGTGTTAACCTGTGTATACACTTCCAAGACAACCAGTGGTGCTGTGTACTCCACTGTTGTATCCAGTATTTTGACCAGGTTTTGATGGGGTCTCTAACTTCTTCCAAAGGTTAATAACTTCTGCTATAAATTCTGTGAAATATATTTTAAAAACATACAATATCATCTGCTGTCAAGGAGCTGGAAACTTAGTTTGTTTTTAACCTGTGTGTAATGAATGGAGGGAAGGGAGAGTAGAATGGTGTGGTAGTGAAAAGTATAGTCTCCACAAACTTGGGTTTGAATCTTGCTTTACCTCTTTTTGTCTTTGTGATTTTGGTGGGCAACAGTATCTTATATGTGGCTATTAGGTGTTGCTATTAGACTTAAATTATAAAATGCCCATAAAGTACTTGGCAGGTGCTTTGAGGGATGAAAATATTGATAAAAATAATAGCTATTTATGTGACCAGAAGTGATAACTAAATTTCCTTTGCATTTTTTATTTCTATTATGGCAAAATAAGCTAACATGAAGCTTGCTGTTAAACTTTTTAACAGTTAAACTTATTTATTTGAATGAGAGAGAGAGAGAGAGAGAGATGTTCCATCCACTGGATCACTCCTCAAATAGTCACAATGGCTGGGACTTGGGCAGGAGTGACCACTTGTGGAACTTTGTCCAGTTCTTCCCGACATGGGCAGCAGGGATCCTAGTACTTGGGCCATCTTCCTATACTTTCCCAGGTGCATCAGTAGGGAGCTGAATCAGAAGTAGAACAGCCAGGAATCAACCAGTGCCCATGTGGGATGCTGGATTAGAAGCAGTAGCTCAACCGTGTCTCAACCACAACGCTGGCCTCCATTTTAACCATTTTAAGTGTACTGTCCAATGATATGGAGTAGATTCAATTTACAATGTTGTAAAACCCTCGTCACTCTTCATTCCCAGAAGTTTTTCATTATTTCAAACAGAAACAGTAATTCTTCATTCTCCTCTGCCTCCATGTCCCTGGTAACTTCTAATTTACTTTGTTTCCATGAATTTCCCTATTTTAAGTACCTCATATAAGTAGAGTCATAATAATTATTCCTTTGTATTTGGTTTATGTCACTTAGAATAACTTTTTAAAAAAATGTATTTGTTAAGCATGAGGCCACTTATCTTTCCTATTTTATTTAGTTATTGTTTAAATTTAAAGGAAATAGTTAAAACACAACAGGTGTATATAAATTTAAGCTGGTACATACAAAAACTTGTAAATATTACCTGAAAGCAATGAACTCATTTGCTGTCCGTATTTGATTGTAGATGGATTTGATTGTTCATAATAAATTATTCCTATACTACATATAAATGCTAGGTATGTTTTAAAATAAAAAATTAGGGAACACCTTTTTTAAGGCAGAAATATGTTTTGTGCAACCACTTATGGAAAGTTTGCCCAATTTTACATTCCGATTCAGTATTTTATAGAATTTTCTTGACTTGAAGAACTTTGCTTTTCTTTCTCTTGTTAGGAATCTAATTCTCAGGTGGATTTAAACATTCATAAAACCGATGATGATACTAATGAAATAATTCAAATAGATGGGACCGGTGATGCATCTTCCAATGAAGAACTAGGAGGTTCAAGAGATGTAGATGAGAGTGAATTTCTAGGAATTATCGATGCAGGAGATCTGAAGGTACTTGAAGAAGAAGCTGACAGCATATCAAATGAAGGTTCAACTGCAAACAGTAGTGATAATGAAGACTCCCAAATAGGCACTGTGGAAGAGGTAAGGATCTTGACCAGAGACTTATTTCATTTCATTTATAATGACTGCAATTTAGTATGTTTTAGAACCAAGAGGAATAGTCTTAAGATTAATCCCACATTAGTCTTTTTTTAAAAAAAGATTTATTTATTTGAAAATCAGTGTAAGAAAGAGAGAAGGAGAGGAAGAGAGAGAGAGAGGGGCAGAGATGGAGATCTTTCCACTGGTTCACTTCCCAGATGGCCACAAAAATGGCTGGGGCTGGGCCAATCTGAAGCCAGGAGCCATGAGCTTCTTTCTGGTCTCCCACATAAGTTTAGGGACCCAGTGACTTATGTTATCCTCTGTTGCTTTCTGCGGGCACAATAGCAGGGAGCTGGATCAGAAGTGGAGCAGCCGGGACTTGAAACTGTGCCTATATGGGATGCCGGGGTGCCAGGCAGTGGCTGAACCCGCTATGCCACAACACCAGCTCCAGTCTTTAGTTTTTAAATGAGATTTACTGATGGACATTTGGCACAGCAGTTGTCACTTGGGATGCCTGCATCCCATTTTGGAGTATCTGATTAAAGTTTTGGCTCTGCTTCCAATTCAGCTTCCTGCTGATGTGTTTCCTGGGAGGCAGTACGTGATGGCTCAAGTAGTTGAGTCTCCACCTCCTATGTAGGAGACCCATATTAGGTTCCTGGCTCATGGCTTCGGCCTGGCTCAGCCCCAGCTGTTGTGGATTTTTGGGGAGTGAACCAGTAGTTGGGAGATTGATCTGTCTCTCTCCTTCTCTGTGTTACTGTAATTAAATATATCTTGAAAAAAAAAAGAAAAAAAATTACCAACAAATATAGAAGCTGATTCCTAGATACTTAATACTAGTTTAAATTACAGTTCAAGAATAAAAATTTGAATCTAAACATACAAATAAGTCTTACTTTTTAAATCCCTATTGGCTTTAGTGTCTTTACTTTTTCTACATTTGTTTTTATTTGAAAGAGAGAAACAGATATTCCATCTGCTAGTTCATGCCCAAAATGCCCACAAAAGCTGAGGCTGGGCCAGGCCAAAGATAGGAGCCTGGAATTCCTTCTGGTTTTCCCACACAGGTGGCAGTGACTTCCCAGGAACAATGATAGGAAGCTGGGTGACTGGGACTGGAACTAGCATTCCAGTGTAGGATGAGGTGTCCCAAGCAGTGCTACAGTCCCTCCCCTATTTGTTGGTCTTCATTGGAGACAGTGTGAGGTTGAGAGACTGCAAGTGGAGGTTAAAGATGGCGATTTAGAACAAGCATATAATATATGCCCAAATTCTAGTAAAAGCAGTGAAATCTGGGTGGAATTAATAATTAAGCATGCAAGTGGTATTTGTTACCACTTTGAGCTTACATATGTGACAGGTATCTTAGTAAATTTTACCTGCCTTGCTATATTTAACAGTCCCATGTCCTAAGCATCTTACTGCTATCCTCATTTCATGGATGAGAATTCTGAGATATGGGGAGTTTTAGTAACTTGCCCAAGGTCAGTAATTACTAAATTGCCAAGCTGGGGTGCAAACCCAGGGTATTCGACTTTTAAGAACAATACTAATTTGCCTCTTCTACTTCCTTTATTTCTATACATCTCTATCTTTAAAAAATTGGAAGCATCACAAAATTCCTTAATGTGATCATCTTTCATCTTTAGGACCCTTTAAATTCCGGAGATGATGTTAGTGAGCAGGATGTGCCAGACCTGTTTGACACGGATAATGTAATTGTCTGTCAGTATGATAAGGTACTGTATTCACCCACTGGACCTTGGCTTATTAATTACCTTTAGTAGAAAGATATGGAAAGTGATGGCAAATACAATGGTGAGTAACATATCCCCTGAAACAGCTATTTAATTCTGCAAGTTTTGAGGGTGTATTTTGAGTTTAACACTGTGCTGTGTGATCTAGTTGATACCAAAGAAGTAATAGTCCTAGTTATAAGGAGGTGACATTACTGAAACATTCTATAATGAAATAATAGAATGATGAATAATGAGATGGCAGGTAAATCAGCTGCTACAATATGTGGCATGCAAATCAAATGATGAGTGGCACATACATCAAATGATTATATACGTGGCACAGACAGTAGTCCTGAAGAGGGCTAGGAAACATAAAAAATCATTTGTAGTTGGAGTTCCCCATAAATTCTTTATTGGCGATGAGGAGTTTTGAAATGGGGCTTGAATGATTTGTAGGATATAGGTAACTGTGCAGAGTAGGCAGTCAGTAGAGTAGCCTGATAAAAGTTAGAGAACAAGGAAATTAGAGGGATGGTGAAGAGATAGTTCTGTCTTGAATGGATGTACTAGGAAATGAAGCTGAGTTGGGAAGTAGAGGAGGGAGCAGACGGGAGTATTTTGAATGCTGGTGGGAGAAATACAAACTTGGTCTGAAGGACAACAGCCTTCTGAGATGGTTACAGCCTTCTGAGAAAATTACAGTTGAGTTTGAAAACTGTGTTGGCAGAGCTGGCATTGTGGTGAAAGGGTTAAGCCTCTGCCTTCAGTGCCAGCGTCCTATATGAATTCTGGTTCAAGAACCAGCTGTTCCACTTCTGACCCAGCTCTTTACAAATGAGCATGGGAAAGCAATGAAAGATGGCCCAAGGACTTGGGCCTCTGCACCTATGTGGGGATCTGGATGCAGTTCCTGGCTCCTGGCTTTGGCCTGGTTCAGCCCAGGCTCTTATGGCCATCTTGGCAATGAACCAGTGGGTGCAAAATCTCTCTCTCTACTCTGCCTAAAAATAAGTGAAACAAAATTTTTTTTAACTTTTTATTTATTTATTTTAATTTTTTAATTTTTATTTATTTTTTGACAGGCAGAGTAGACAGTGAGAGAGAGAGAGAGAAAGGTCTTCCTTTTGCCATTGGTTCACCCTCCAATGGCCGCCGCAGTTGGTGCGCTGCGGCCGGTGCACCGCGCTGATCCTATGGCAGGAGCCAGGTACTTATCCTGGTCTCCCATGGGGTGCAGGGCCCAAGTACTTGGGCCATCCTCCACTGCCTTCCCTGGCCACAGCAGAGAGTTGGCCTGGAAGAAGGGGCAACCGGGACTAGAACCCGGTGTGCCAGCGCCACAAGGCGGAGGATTAGCCTAGTGAGCCGTGGCGCCGGCCACTAAACTTTTATTAAATGAACATAAATTTACAACATACAGCTTATGGATTACAATGGCTTTTTTTTTTTTTTTGATAGGCAGAGTGGACAGTAAGAGAGAGAGAGAGAAAGGTCTTCCTTTGCCGTTGGTTCACCCTCCAATGGCTGCCGCGGCCAGTGCGCTGCGGCCAGCACATGGCGCTGATCTGAAGCCAGGAGCTAGGTGCTTCTCCTGGTCTCCCATGCAGGTGCAGGGCCCAAGGACTTGGGCCATCCTCCACTGCACTCCTGGGCCATAGCAGAGAGCTGGCCTGGAAGAGGGGCGACTGGGACTAGAATCCCGTGTGCCGGCGCTGCAGATGGAGGATTAGCCTAGTGAGCCATGGCGCTGGCCTACAATGGCTTTTTCCCCCCCATAATTCCCTCCCACCAGCAACCCTCCCCTCTCCCGCTCCCTCTCCTTTTCCATTCACATCAAGATTCATTTTCAATTATTTTTATATACAGAAGATCAATTTAGCATATATTAAGTAAAGCTTTCAACAGTTTGCACCCACACAGAAACACAAAATGTAAAATACTGTTTGAGTACTAGCTATAGCATTAAATCACGATGTACAGCACATTAAGGAAAGAGATCCTACATGAGGAGTAAGTGCACAGTGGCTCCTGTTGTTGACTTAACAAATTGACACTCTTGTTTATGGCATCAGTAATCACCTGAAGCTCTTGTCATGAGTTGCCAAGGCTATGGAAGCCTTTTGAGTTCGCCAACTCTGAACATATTTAGACAAGGTCATAGTCTAAGTGTTCTGGAGTTTCTTAATTTGTTATTTTTTAGCTTCATTTCATTGTGGTCATAAAAGATACATGGTATGATTTTAATGTTTTTAAATTTGTTAAGATTTGCTTTATGGTCGAGCATATGATCTACCCTAAAGAAAGTTCCATGCACTGATGAAAGGAATGTGTATTCTTTAACTGTGGGAAGAAATATTCTGTATGTATCAGTTAAGTCCATTTGATCTATAGTGTAGATTAGTTCTATTTTTTGTTGTTGATATTTTGTCTAGTTGATCTATCCATTGAGGAAAGTGGGGTGTTGAAGTCCCCCATTACTATTGTATTTCAGTCTATGTCTCCCTTTAGATCTATTAACATTGCTTTTAAATAGCCAGGTGCCCTGATATTGGATGCATATACATCTACATGTCACATTTCTGTTGAATTGATTCTATAATCATTCCATAATACCCTTCCTTATGTATTTTTTTTTTAATTTTATTCATTTATTTGAGAGGTGGTAGAGTTACAGACAGTGAGAGGGAGAGACAGAGAGAAAGGTCTTCCTTCCATTGGTTCACTCCCCAGCTGGCCATGACGGTTGTAGCTGTGCTGATGAAAGCAGGAGCCAGGTGCTTCTTCCCATTCTCCCATGCGGGTGCAGAGGCCCAAGCACTTCGGCCATCTTGCACTGCTTTCCCAGGCCACAGCAGAGAGTTGGATTGGAAGAGGAGCAGCGTGACTAGAACCAGCACCCATAAGGGATGCTGGTGCCGCAGGCAGAAGATTAACTCACTGTGAAATGGGGCCAGCCCCTCCTTGTCTCTTATAGCAGTGTGTGTGTGTGTGTGTGTGTGTGTGTGTGAAAGTCTAATTTTGTCAAATAGCAGGATGGCTACTCCTGCTCTTTTTTGCTTCTTGTTAGCATGGAATATCTTTCCATCCTTTCAATTTCAGTCTGCATGTATCTTTGTTGTTGAGGTATATTTCTTGTAGGCAGCAACAAGATGGAGCTTGTTTTTAATTCATTCAGTTAATCTGTATTTTTTAATTGGAGAATTTAGGCCATTTACATTCAAGGTTATTATTAAGAAGTAGCAACTTTGCCCTACCATTTTTCCATAAATCTTCTTATTGATTGCTTTGGATTTCCTTTGTAGTTTTACTAGGAGATGATTTGCCCTCACATATTTTCATAATGATGTCTTTCTTTCTGTGTTTCGCTGTGTAGCACATCTTCAAGCATCATTTGTAAGGCTGGATGAATGATGGCATTCTTTCAATTTCTGTTTTTGATGGAAGATGTTTATTTCACCTTCATTCATAAAGAGAGCTTTGTAGGAGACAGTGTTTTGGCTTGGATTGGACTGTCTGTCCGTTTTCTCCTAGCCTATAGGGAAACTACTTTTCTACACAGATAGAAGTATGATTGGTAGGAAAAAATGTATTATCTGAGTAATAAGCTGACAGAAACTTAGCAAGAACTCATTGTTTGGGTTATTTTCTGTCTCTGTTTTCAGAGCTAAAGACATTCTTG
The DNA here is from genome assembly GCF_051225735.1 of Oryctolagus cuniculus. Lineage (NCBI taxonomy): Eukaryota > Metazoa > Chordata > Mammalia > Lagomorpha > Leporidae > Oryctolagus > Oryctolagus cuniculus. Next base: position 159,388,730 of record NC_142868.1, on the reverse strand, counting down.
TCCTCTGGGTATAGGGTGGACACCTCTGGAATAAAGGTTTTATGCCCTATCTTCGAGGAAGATGGGAAAACCCTATTAGAGCCCTGTTATGGTTTACTTCAGGGGAAATGGATTAAGGGAAGGTCTGTTTTAGAGTAGCAAATCCTGAACCCCATTAACACTTTTCAACTATTACAGATGATGCTGTAAATATTCCTGTGCAACTTTTTGAGTGGACCTGTGTTTTCATTTGTCTTGGAAGATACCTAGCTAGCAGTTGAATTCTTAGTTTAAGGAGCTTCCAGACTGTTTTCCAAAATGGTTGTTCTGTGCGAGGTCTTTAAAAAGTTCATGGAAAATGCATACTTATATTATGAGAAAATGATGCATGGATTTAAAATTTTTTTTGCACTAAAATAAATATCTTTTATTTCCATTTCCCATGGAGTTCTGAAATTCCTTCATATTTCACATTATTATCAACAGTGTTTGAGGGTTTCAGTTTCTCCATGTAATCACCAGTACTTGTTGTCTGGTTTTCTAATTTTAGTCAAGCGTGCTGGGTGTGAAATGGTTTCTCATTGTGGGTTTGATTGGTGTTTCCATGATGACTAATGCATATTTTTATCATTGGCCTTTTTTATTTTCACTTAGAATTTGAATATACTTTAGGGAAAGCAAAGAGCTAGTATTTTGAGTTTCTATAAAAATAAAATAATTTTCTCTAAAATTAAGATCACTTTCTTCATGATGACATTTTATACAGACAGAAAATGGTGATTTATATACTGGTAAATATAAACATACGATAGTGCAGGGGTTATAAAAAGAATAGTTCTTAGTTTGAAGTTTATTTTAGTGTATTTCCTTCTTGGAAGAAACCATTATAAGGCACTTAGTTAAATATGTGCATTCTATGAATTCTCAGAATTTTCTAGTTGCTGGTGTTGTGTAGAGTGTAATGTTGTCACCTGCAATGCTGGCATCCCTTTTGGGCACTGGTTCGTGTCCTTGCTGCTCCACCTGTGATCCAGCTCCCTGCTAATTGCCTGGGAAAAGCAACGAAGGAAGGCCCAGCTGTTTGGGCCTCTGCTACTCAAGTGGGAGACCTGGAAGAAGCTCCTCACTCCTGGCTTTGGCCTGGGCCAGCCTTGTCCATTATTGCCATCTGGTGAGTGAACCAACAGATAGAAAATTTCTCTTTGTCTCTCCCTGTCTCCCTCTCTGCCTGTAACCCTGACTTTCAAATAAATAAATCTTTAAATTTTCTAGACCATTATGGATATGATATCACTTGTTTGTTGCATTGTGGGAGATAGCTTGTAATTAATTATATGTGCTTTATATTTTCCCAAGTGTTTGCTCATACATTGTCTTTGTGTTTTTCTTTCTTTCTTTTTTTTTTTTGGACAGGCAGAGTGGACAGTAAGAGAGAGAGAGACAGAGAGAAAGGTCTTCCTTTGCCGTTGGTTCACCCTCCAATGGCCGCCACGGCCAGTGCGCTGCGGCCAGCGCATGGCGCTGATCTGAAGCCAGGAGCCAGGTGCTTCTCCTGGTCTCCCATGCGGGTGCAGGGCCCAAGGACTTGGGCCATCCTCCACTGCACTCCCGGGCCATAGCAGAGAGCTGGCCTGGAAGAGGGGCAACTGGGACAGAATCCAGTGCCCCGACTGGGACTATAACCCAGTGTGCCAGTGCTGCAGGCGGAGGATTAGCCTAGTGAGCCGTGGCGCTGGCCGTCTTTTGTTTCTTACAATAACCTTGTGGGAATAGATATGAGTGATATGAACTATACAGAGTCTGCAAATTAGTTCTCTCAGAGTATTCTCTAATTAGTGAATATTTTTAAGAACAGTACTAAAAAATTAATGGAAACCAGGGCATTGGGGAACCATTGAAACATTTTTAAGAGGGAGTGATAAAATTAGAAGATATCTAGCAGACAATGTATTTATAATGTCAAAATTGGGCAGGGAGCACTGTTACAGTGAATTTTAAAAAAATATTTATTTATTTGAAAGGCAAAGTTACAGAGAGGCAGAGGCAGAGAGAGAGAGATCGAGATCAAAATCTAGATCTTCCATCTGCTGGTTAACTCCCCAAATGGCTGCAACGGTGAGAGCTTTGCCAATCCAAAGCCAGGAGCCAGGAGCTTCTTCTGGGTCTCCCATGTGGGTGCAGGGGCCCAAGCACTTGGGCCATCTTATACTGCTTTTCTAGACCATAGAGAGCTGGATTGGAAGTGGAGGAGCTGAAACTCAAACTGGTGCCCATATAGGATGCTGGCACTGCAGGTGACAGCTTTTTACCTACTACACCACAGCACTGGCCCCTATGGTGAATTTTTATAACAGAAAATCTTAGCAGTTCTGGTGATTATTTTTTTGATAGGAAGAGTGGACAGTGAGAGAGAGACAGAGAGAAAGGTCTTCCTTTGCCGTTGGTTCACCCTCCAATGGCCGCCACGGCCAGTGCGCTGCGTCTGGCACATCGCGCTGATCTTAAGCCAGGAGCCAGGTGCTTCTCCTGGTCTCCCTTGCAGGTGCAGGGCCCAAGGACTTGGGCCATCCTCCACTGCACTCCTGGGCCATAGCAGAGAGCTGGCCTGGAAGAGAGGCGACCGGGACTAGAACCCGGTGTGCCGGCGCTGCAGATGGAGGATTAGCCTATTGAGCTGCGGCGCCGGCCCTGGTGATTTGTTTTGAATAGTATGGAATGGAGCCAGACTCAAGCAAATTGAAAGAATTTTCAGTAGTGTTTTTTGAACTTAACTTCTCAGTGTGTTTTAAGATTTATTTATTTATTTGAAAGGCAGAATGATGGACAGAGAGATGTTCTATCTACTGTTTCACTCCCCAAATGCCTGCAATAGCCAGGGGTAGGCCAGGCTAAAACCATGGTCTAAGAACTTGGTCTGAAAAAAAAAAAAAAAAAAAAAGAACTCTGTCTGATCCTTCCATATTGGGTGGATGATATGCAGTTTACCAGACTCTCGGGTGATTTACTCACCACTAACTTTTAAATTTTGTTTATTTTTTAAAAATTTGTTTTGCATTTTATTTGAAAGGAGAGAGAGACTTCTTCCGTCTGATTCACTTCCCCAGTACCAGTATCATTCAAGACTGGAGCCAGGCTAAAGCCAGGAGCCCAGAACTCCATCTAGATTTCCCATGTGGGTAGCAGGGCCCCAAGTACTTGAACCATCAGTGCTACATCCTTGAGTGTACATTAGCAGGAAGCTGGATTGCAAGCAGAGAAACTGACACTCAAACCACTACTTTAATATAGGATGTGGGAGTCTGAAGCAGCATCCTAACCACTGGGCCAAACTCCTCCCCCACCCACTAAATGTTGAGAAGCAGTAATTTTCTTTTAGTTTTTTTTTTTTAAATTTTGATTAGCAGATGGAATTTTTTTTTAAATTTAATATGTTAAGAATTGGGGTAAACTAAAAATATTAACATGTATAATGAAAAAGGGCTAAATGAAGGTCACTGGTGTACATACTAGGTAAGAATTATTTGAATGGTATGAATATGTTATTTCACAGGCCTAGAGATTGTCTAAGATTTATATAAAGTTTAAAAAAGATATTATAGAGAAAATTAGTGGTGAAATGAAACCTTTTACTAGAAATGAATGCTTTCTTTGCAAAATAAATGGGATACTGTAGTGGAATATGAGGCCATTTGTATGTACTATATGTTCATTTAGCAATTTAGCAAACTTGTTCATAGTTGATTTGTCTCTTAGTTGCTAGGTATTTAGCATAGTTGCTTTCTTTTTATAAATGTGTTTTGTTTTTGAATAGCTGGTTCATATACATGGTTAAAAATCAAAATGCTATAAAAAGGTATACAGTGAACAGATTGGTTCCTGCTGCTTCCTCATTTGTGCTTGGTGCTGGTGACTCCTTGTCCCTGTCTTGAGGACAAGTTAGTAACAAGTTATATTAATTGGTAAATAAGTTCACAGTTTATTTAAGTGTAAGCATAAAAGGTAGCATAGACAACTAAACAACACTATTCTATACCTTGCCTTTTTTCTCTTGACAATGTATCTCTCAGATTTTTCCATATAAAGACAATTTCTTTGTAGTAACATTTTAATGGTTGTATGATAGTCTATTATGGGATTATGAAAATTTATTTGGACAGCTCTACATTTGTTATTTCTAAATATTTTCATTGGTACCATATACTTAAGATGTTTCATATATGTGCAGAGATACTTATTAAATAAACTCCCAAAAGTGGGATAACTAGGTCAAGGGTAAATGTGTTTAGTTAAATATTGCCACAATGCTCTCCAAAAGGATGTTCCAGTATGTACTTCTCATATAGTATTAAAGAGTTCCTTATTTCCTGCATAAAATGTGCTTTAAAAGTTGAATCTTTGCCATTATAAAGGGTGAAAAATTATACCTTGGTGGAAATTTCAACTCTTCATGTGTTTAAGGGTTATTGGTATTTATTTTGTGTGACCTGTTTGTTCATAACCCTTGTCCTTATAAAAATTGCATTATTATTCTCCTACTTAATGATTTAAAGAGTTCAGATTGTTCTTGGGAAACTCTTCTTTGTTACTTATAGGAGGACTTTTTGCTCTGTCATTTGCTTTCATTGCCTTTTTTTTCTTAGGTGTTGAACTTGTCAGTCTTTAATTTTGTGGCTTTTGGATTTGAGTCATGAATATAAAGTTATTAATTTGAGGTTTTAAAGGGATTAACTCAGATTTTCTTTAACATTTCTTTGGTTTCATTTTCATAAAAAGTCTTTTTAAAAGTAATTTTTAGTTTTAAAATTTAGTAATTTTTAAGATTTGCCACATTCACTTTATATGTAGGCATTATATACATATACATATATGCTATTTTTTCTTGAAAACAGATATTAATACCACTAAGTGAGAGATTTGTGATAATGATCATCATGTGGGGAAAGAAGGGTGTATTGTCATGTCCATGGTGTGATTCAGTGAAGCAGTATTTGCAACTATATACTGAATAATATAGCATCCATGCAATTTTTATATTCTCTCTCTGTATTAATTTCCATAAACAAGAGAAAACTTCCAGGTCTGGCTTATCTTAATGATCTCCAGCTGGATTTCATTTTTTTGTGACTTATATTCCATCATATATAGATATAGCACATTTTCTTTATATCATCAGTTGATTCTGTATCTTTTCTATTGTGAATTTAACTGCTATAAACATGGGAGTGCAGGTATCTCTTTCATATGTTGATTTCATTTCCTTTAGATAGATTCTTAGGAACTTGATAGCTGTTTGTATGGTAGATCTACTTTTAGTTTTCTGAGGAATCTCCAAACTGTTTTCCATAATGGTTGTACCAATTTGCATTTCTAGTGCATTAGAGTGCCCTTTTCCCCGTAACTTTGCCAGCATTTGTTATTTTTTGAATAATTGGCATTCTAACTAGACTGAGGTAATGCCCCATTGTGATTTTTATTTGAATTTTCCTGATGACTAGTAATCCTGAGCATTTTTTTTCACATGTCTGTTTGCCATTTTTTAAAAAAATTTATTTTATTGAGAGTTAGAGTTACAGACAGAGAGAGGGAGAGATAGTGAGAGAGGTCTTCTATCTGCTGATTCACTCTCCAGATTGCTCTTATCTGAAGCCAGGAGCCGGGAGCTTCTACCACATCTTTCATGTGGGTGCAGGGACCCTAACATTTGGACCATGTTCCATTGCTTTCCCAGCAGGGAGCTGTATCAGTAGGGCAGCAAGGACCCAAACCAGCAGCCAAATGGGATGCTGGCCCTTCAGGTGGAAGCTTAACCTACTTAGTTACAGCACCGGCCCCTGTTTGCCATTTGTATTTCATCCTTTGAAAAATATCTATTCACATCATTTTCCCATTTCTTAACTGGATTGTTATCGTTGAGTTTCTTGAGCTCCTTATATATTCTGAGTATATTGTTTGCAAATAGGTGCATTTGTCTATTTTTGCTTTTATTGCCTGTGCTGTTGGGGTCTTACCCAGGAAGTCTTTGCCTAGGGCAGTGTCTTGCAGTGTTTCCCCCATGTTTTCAGTAATTTGATGTTTTCAGGTGTTAAGTTTAAATCCTTGATCCATTTTAAGTTGTTTTTGTACAGGGTGTAAGGTAGGGATCATGTTCTGAACTTCTGCAGGTGGAAACACAATTTTCCCAACTCCATTTGTTGAAGAGACTCTTTTTTCTTTTCCCAGGGAATGATTTTATATTGTTTGTCAAAGATTAGTTGTATGTAGATGTGGGAGTTATTTTCTGCAGTTTCTGTTCTGTTTTGTTGGTCTACATGTCTATTTTTATGCTAGTACCAGGATGTTTTGATTATAATAGCCTTGTAGTATATCTTGAAATCTGGTATTGTGATGCTTCCAGCTTTGTTTTTCTTTCAGATTGTTTTGGCTATTAGGAGTCATTTGTGTTTCCATATGCATTTTAGATTTGTTTTTTCTAGTTTGTGAAAAATGTCCTTGGAATTTTGAATAATTGTAAGGCTGGTTTATTGGTGATAAATTCTTTTAATTTTTGCTTATTTTGAAAGATCTTTATATCACCTTCATTTATGAGTTGGAGTTTTGGTAAAGTATTCTTGGTTGGCAGTCTTTTCCTTTTAGAGCTTGGACTATATCTCTCCATTCTCTCCTATCTTGTATGGTTTCTGTTGAGAAATCTGTGTCAGTCTAATGGGACTGCCTTTAAGTGACCTGGTATTTCTGTCTTGCAAATTTTAAGATGTTCTCTTTATTTCTTAATTTCAAAATTTGACTCTCATGTGTCATGGTGAGGATCTTTCTGATCGTGCTTATTTGGGGTTCTGTGTGCTTCCTGTTTTTGGATGTCCATATCTTTCTCCAAATTGGAGAAGTTTTCTGCTATTATTTCATTGAATAGTTTTTTAAGTTATTAGTTTTTGTAAGACTTGTATATTTGGTCATTTGATATCTCATAGATCCTGAACATTGTTTTCTTTGCTTCTAATTTCTTCTTTTTTTGTAATTCAGATATTTCAAAATATTTGTGTTTTAGATCAGAATGTCTTTCTTCTGCTTCATCTGGTTTGTTAAGACTTTCTACTACATTTTTTATTTGACTTATTCAATACTCATTTCTGATATTTATTTTTGGCTCTTTTCCCAATATCTCTACATGTTGGCTAAATTTCTCATCCATTTCATGAACGGATTTCCTAATTTCATTTAACTGTTTCTTCACATTTTTGAGTAACCTTACTCATTTGTTTTGAATTCTTTTTCAATCATTTTGTCAGTCTCCCTTTCTTCGCAGTCGCATATTATTGTGTTCCTTTTGCGGAGTCATATTGCCTTCCTGTTCTTATTTCTTGTGTTTCTGCCTTAATTTTTGAGCATCTGGAGATCTCTTGATTCTATCACTTTTGGTGGATGGTTTTTGTTGATTGAAGGCTTTATTCCTAGAGATGTACCTTTTGGTATTGGCTTAGTAGAGTGCTTTATCTTTAGTTCTGGTTAGATTTTATGGTTTAGTCTCTCTGTACGTTGATTCACTATAGTTGATGGTAGATGTAAGGGATCTGTGTTTTTCTTGTTGCTGTGTGTGGTCCCTGAGATCCCCATTTTTCAGGTCTCCAGCCCTCCCTTTAGGGAGGGTCTGCTGTGATGAGCTTCTTGGGGATTGGGAGTAGGCCTTCCTAGTGTTATGTGTGTGCCTGCCACATAGTTTCCTAGCCAGTATTCAAGTCAGGTAGTAGAGTTGCAAGATCAGTGATGGCTCTAAGAAATGGGTGAGCTTAGAGACTGCTAGCTACTATCTAGATCCAGAGCTCCAAGAATTGAACTAGTGCTGAGTGGAGGAGGTAGGATCTACAGAAGCTGAGAGTGGCTGGATATATGACACTGACTTTGGCTCAGTAACAGCAGGGCAAACTGTCTTAGGCCACTCTCTGTGTGCTGCTTACTGATTTGCATTATGTGCAGCTACCTTGGTCCTGAGCACTGAATGAGCAGTACTATCCAAACTCTCACAGCTTCCATGGAAGGAGCTTGGCCTGTATCCCTGAGCTCTGTGCTGGGCCTGGGCCATGCATTGATCCAGTGGGCCAGAGATCCCAGCAAGTTGTAATGTTGTACTGTGAGGCTCAGTGCAAAGGGCCCAGCTGTGATTCCCAGTGAATGTGTTGCTGTGCTAGGTGGAGCACCTAAGACTTACACCTGAGCTCCAGCAGTGTACACTGGTGGGGCCAAGGAGTTCTGGCCACCATAGGTGGATGGAACCAGAGTCCAGAGTGATACCTAAGATGGGGATGGTGGAGCACCTCTGGCCACTTCCAGTATGGGAAGGGGATGCTGGAGCCCAGTGGTATGTTTGGAGTCCCTTAACCTGCCCAGATGCACATATGGTCCAGAGCACTGACTCACTTTGTGTTGTGCCCTCACCCCCACTGTGAACTCTATCTCCAGTATCCAGGGAGCTCTGAGCCTGTGTAGTGAAACTGGGCAAGTATGTGTGAACACAGCCATAAACCTGCAGTTTTTCAAGTGGTTGCGCAGGTGAGGCAGTGGGTAACAGGGTGGTCCCCTGTTCTGTTGTGGTGGGCCTGCTTATTTCCAGAGTTCTAGGGGCTATCCATACCAGCTACCCTGGCCTCACTGCGCGGCAGAGAGTGCTATGTGGGCCTGTGCTCTGGGGCCGCTGCCCTGTTGGGCCCAGCTGGACTTGCAGGGCTCGGTCTGCCATGCTAGAATGCAGGGATGTCTGGGCTGGAGTTAAAGCCAGCAAGGACTGTGGAATTCTCCTGCAGCCAGGGCTGCTGGTCTATATTGCTAGTGGGAATCATGGCACCTTATCTTTTTAGGGCAAGATGGCATTCCCTGTCTGGAGCAGGCGAGGTAGAAGTTGGCAATTGCTGGACCATTGGTGGCAGCATATCTGTCCTCTCTCTCTCTGCTGGTTTGTGTGGTTTCTGTGCTGTTCGGTCACTACTTCATTGGCTTCTTTAGCTTTTGTGAAGATGGGTTGGCATATGAATAGCTGTGAAATTGGTGTCTCTGGTGATGTAACCACTGCAACTTTTTACTCAACCACCATCTTGCCCTGCCCTTCAAAGATGAGCTATTTTAGTTTTCATCCATTCAATGTTTATATTGGTATGTAATGTAACATAGTTTTCAACTTTTAATTTTTTCCAGGAGGCTGTCCAATTTTCCTAGCATTTATTGAGATGCCTATTTTGTCCCCCATTATAAGAGAAGATTCCTTTGTCTTCTACTACATCTGTGTATAGAGCTACTTCTTATTTTACTGCATTGATCCATTGCTTTATTTGTGCATAGGCTGGATTTACTACATTGATTTAATTATTGATATTTTTATTGTTATTTTTAATATCTGGTAGGGCTGTTACCTTGTCACTGAAATTCTTCTACAGCGTTTTCCTGAACTTTTTTTTCCATATTAACTTCAGGATTAGATTGTCTTATTAGAAATAAAACTCTGTTAGTATTTTCACTGAGATCATGTAAAATTCAGAATTTGGTATCTTAATGATGTTTGGGAGAAATAAGTTGCCATTTTAGATGGAATGTCCAAGGGAAGCCTTACTGAGATTGTTGTAGGCTGCATATCAGAAGGCTGTGAGGGAACGAAGCACAAGAATATTTGGGCATAAATAAGCATGTCAGATGGCAACAAACTCAAAAGACCAGAGGTAGGAGAATGTCTGTGTGTTCAGGAAACAGAGAGGTAGTCAAAGAGTAACTGAGAGGTCTTTCAGTCCACTGCGAGTAGTTGTTTCTGGAATGGAAGTCATTGGAAAATTTTGAGCAAATGACATCTGAATTACGTTAACAGAGTCACTCTTTCATGTTTATGGTAGACTGAAGGTGAGGGGTACAGGGTGAAAACAGGGAAACTCGTTACGAAGCAAGATAATAATCTAGGCAAGAGAATATGGTGCCTTCAACAAGAGTAAAGGCAGTGGAGGTGGTAGAAGTGGTTGGAATGTGACTATGCTGTGTAGGTAGAACTAGCATTTACTGACAGATTTAGATATGAGGTGTGAGTAGGAGGCATAGAGTCAGAGTTACATACAGAGAGAGGGAGACACAGAGAGGTCTACCATCCACTGTTTCACCCGCTGAATGGCTGCAACAGCTGGAGCTGAGCCAACCTGAAGCCAGGAGCCAGGAGCTTCTTCCAGGTATCCCACACAGGTGCACAGGCCCAAGCGTTTGGACCATCTTCCACGGCTTTCCCAGAGAGCTGGATCGGAAGAGGAGCAGCTGGGACACGAACTGGTACCCATATGGGATGGCAGTGCCACAGGCAGAGGCTCAACCTACTACACCACAGTGCAGGCCCCACAAAATGTCTTTAACATATATGGCCTGAGCACTTATAAAAGAATGAGTGGCCATTCCCAGCTGAGATGGGAATGATTGTGACACTTGGGGAAGAGGATTTTGGTGTCCTGGTTTTAAACTGGTTTCAGATGCATATTTCACATTCTGGAGGAAATACTGACGCAGTTAAATGAGAATTTGGAGTTTAGAGAGGATACATGAGCTGGAGATATAACCTTTGGCATATAGATTCAGCATTATGAATGGTGTTTAAACTCATAAGAATAGGATCACCTAGAGTAAATATAAGCAAACATAAAAATCTAAAATTGAGAAATGAGAGATAAAGAAGAATCAGCAGAAGAAACTGAGGGGTGCCTAAAGAACGGTTTTCCAGGAGTGCCCTAGAAGCCAAGTGAGGAGACTATTTCGAAGAGGAGAAAATATTTAATGTTGCCAATAGATCAAGTATTTTTAGGTTTATTCCTAGCTATTTTATCTCTTCTGTTGTGATGAGAAATGGATTCTTTGTCATATGTTGCTTGTATGCATGAAGACTTTGAATTTCTCTATTTTAATTTTGTATCAAGTAACTATCATTTAGTATATTTCATCAATTATCTTTTTTCTTTTTTGACAGGCAGAGTTAGAGAGAGAGAGAAAGGTCTTCCTTCCATTGGTTCAGCCCCCAAATGGCCGCTACAGTCAGTGTGCTGTGCCGATCCAAAGCCAGGAACCAGGTGCTTCCTCCTGGTCTCACCCACACAGGTGCAGGGCCCAAGCACTTGGGCCATCCTCCACTGCCTTCCTGGGCCACAGCAGAGAGCTGGACTGGAAGAGGGGCAACCGGGACAGAATCTGGTGCTCCGGCTGGGACTAGAACCCGGGGTACCGGCGCCGCCGGCAGAGGATTAGCCTAGTGAGCCACGGCGCTGGCCAATTATCTTGAAATTTGGGATACATAGTCATAGCATCTGAAAATTTATTTAATCTTTTCCAATTTTTATATCTTTACTTTCTTTCTCTTAATTGATCTAACTAGTAGTAATCATACTTTTCTCTTGTCTAATTATATTGGCAAGTACTTCTGTGGTGATAAAATAGGAGCCAGCATTGTGGTGCAGCAGGTTCAGCTACCACTTGCAGAGATGACATCCTATTTGGAGTGCCAGTTGGAGCCCCATCTGTTCTGCTTCCCAGCTAGCGTTCCTGCTAACGTACCTGGAAAGGCAGTGCATCATGGCCTAACTGCTTTGGACCTTGCCACCCTTGAGGGAGACGAGGATGGGGTTCCTGGTCATCACTTTGGCTTGGTTCAGTCCTGGCTGTTGCAGCCATTTGGGTAATAAACCAACAGATGGAAGATTCCCTCTATTTCTGTGGTCTCTGTTGCTTTTGGCAGGGACCCAAGTACTTGGGCCATCTGCTGCTGCTTTCCCAGGTGCCTTAGCAGAGAGCTGAATCAAAAGTGAAGCATCCAGAATTTGAACTTGTGCTCATATGCAATGCTACTGTGGCAGGTGGCCTCTTAACCTGTTGTGCCACGACACTGTTCCTAAACTACTGTGTTTCTAGAAAAAAATGCAGTTATTTGATTAATCTACCAGAATGAGTTGTTACTGCTTCTGTAGTTCTCCTAAGTTCTGGTTCTATTTTGTCACCTATGCTGAGTCCAAGGTTCTGTTGTCATTGTTGTGTTTCCAGAGGCTTTTTTAGATACATGCAAGTGAGAATTTAGAGGTCACACCAGAAAAAAATTTTCATTATAAAAACTCTTTTTTAAAAACACACAAACAAGAGTTTAATCTTTATGTTTCTTGTGTTTCATAAGTGCATCTGAATACCAGTCACGACTTCTCTTCCTGGATTTTACTATTTGCAGCCAACAACTAGGTTTAAATTTTACCCTTGATCTCAGCTCATATACCTCAAAGGCTTTTAAATAGTCCACTGCCGTTTACCCAGAGGTGGCAATGATTTTACGGTTTCTTACCTCTTAAAGGAGCAGCATTTCTTTTTTTTTGTTTGTTTGTTTTATCTATATCTGAACGATTTATTGACTCTGAAGAATAGCCAGCAGAATCTAACAGGTTATAAGATACATCTGATCTTGCTCAGTTCTTTGTTTTCTTCCTTACAGTGAAACACTCTTTTTCCAGTAATATTAGCTACACCTTCCCTGTTTATTCCATTGCAAACATACCAACTTTTTGCTGTTTTAAAAAATAATCCAAACATAGGCCTTTGCTGGGCCTTTCACTTCTGTTCCCTTTGCCTGGAATGCTCTTGAGTCAGTACCTGCCTGGCTTCGTGCCTTACTTTCTTTGTGTCTGCTGCAGTGTCACCCCAAGAGCCAAGCCCACCTGACTCTCCTTTTAAACCTTGCCACCCTTCTCTGTATTTCTGAGCTTACTTTTCTTGCTCTATTTTTATTCATAGCACTTCTTACCTTTTAACAATCTATGTAGTTTAATTATGTATTAGGTTCTTTGTCGCTCCCCCTCTTCACAGAGGAACGACACAAGACCCTGCGTTGTTCTTTCGTCTGCTCGGCCCTCCTCGGGTTTGCTGCTGGTTCTTCCCGGGTTGGCTACCGTCCCTTCCACCTCCGTGGAAGGGCGGTTCCCCCTGCCACATTCCCCACTTCCGCGGGGGAGCGGCACACCGCCGGCCGGCTCTCTTGGGGGCTGCACAGGTGTTCCCCTTAGATGTTCCCCTTAGATGTTCCTGGTGCATGTTGTCTCTCTCCTCCTTTATAGTCCTCTTCCACCAATCCCAACTCTGCTACCCACATGCCGAGTACACTGCTCTCCTCCAATCAGGAGCAGGATCAGCTCCTGGAGGTCATCACTCAAGTTGGCAAGAGGCAGCTGCGTAGAATCTGTTTTCTCCTCTCCCAGCGCCATATTGTGGGAGAGCAGATGCATAGAATAAGTCTTAATTCTAGTAACTCAGTCCAGTCCGGGTTGCTCCCCACAGTTCTTGTCCTTCTTCACCACAATTAAATGTAAACTTTTTAAAGGCAGGGTGCTTTTTTTTCCTGTTTCTTTTTTGCATACACATAGGCCTTTTACTTATATTTCATCTGAAAGCATGTGTAGTCAGCCCTACAGTTCCCCATCTGTGAATTCAACCGCCATGGAAGGAAAATGTTTGGAAAGAGATTATATATGTTCTGAACATGTGCAGACTTTTTTCTTGTCATTATTGCCTAAAAACTACAGGATAACCATAACATTTACCTTGTATTAGACATTAGATTTAGAGATGATTTATTTAAATTGTTTTATTAGAAATTGTTAACATGTTTACACATAGAGTAATAAGTGATGTTTTGATATATGTGTACATTGTATACTATCCAGTCAGGATAAATATATTTCCCCCTTCAAATATTTAACATATCTTTATGGTGAAAATATCTAAAGCCTATCTTGTAGTTTTTTTTAAAAGAAAGCGATATACAGTACGTTAGCATTATCTATGGTCATCCTACTGTGCAACCTAACACCAGCACCTCAATCAGCACTTCAGCTCCTGTCTTGCTATAACTTAGTACCCGTTCAACATTTCACATCACTCCCTCCCTGCTTCTATTCCCTTCCTCTTTGTTTTCTTGGAGTTCATTTAGGTTCTGTAAAGCAGTGATTTTGAAATCTTCTAGCATATGAAAATTTCAGTTCTTTGACTGGTTCCTGGCACCTCATTTTGCTCTCTCTAGGTGAGGTCATGGTTCCCTGGAAGTTCTTGGTATTTGTTGGAGCATGACACCATCTGTGTATTGATGGATTCATTGTAGGACTCTAACCACATTTGTGGCTGTCTTTCTAGAAATTCTGTGCAGTCTCTATTTTTTCAGAGCCCATGGGTACTTCTGCTATTTTAATACTAGATAGTACCCTAAATCCAGGTTTGCCTGAGGCATATATATATAATTACTATTTTAGTCTTACAGTACTCCCCAAGCTCAACTTTGTCCCAAATCTGCAGTTGGTGTCTTATTCAGAATGAACTGGTGGTGTCTAGAAAGGGTTAGTCTGTCTCTGAAAGTGTTTTCTGGGGCCTGAGGTAGGCTCAGAATGCTTGTCTTATGTCTACCAATGCATGATGCTAGATCATATCTGGAACCGATGGCCCACTGAGACCACTGTAGCCTGGGGTAGAACCAATGCTGACTCTGATGTGGTCTGTCTGCTGCTGAGGTGGACTCCTGCAATGTGGTGGAATGAGAAGGTGAGAAGGTCATGCCAAGATGGCCGCTGACAACAGAAACTGCCTGGCAACAGGCTGTGATTGGATGGCTTCGGAAACCACATGACAACAGAGCCTGACTGACAACATGTCGTGATTGGATGACTTCGGAAACTACATGACAACAGAGCCTGACTGACAACAGGCTGTGATTGATTGGCTTTGGAAACTGCCTGGCAACAGGCTGTGATTGGTTAGGGCATAGACTGCCCCTTGGCCAGATTGGCTGCCTTGGCTATATAAGCAGCTGTAGCACCTGAAATAAACGAGTCTGCGGGTTGCTTGCCTCAGGCCTGCTTTCACCAGACTCCCGGGGGTCTGTGTGGTGACTCCACGCCTCTTGCCCTCACCACGCTCCTCTCATGAACGAATCCACAGCAACATCTCAAGACACTGGTGGTACTGACGGGGGTATCAGACTTATCAGCTGAAGCCACTTGGCACTGAAGCACTTTGGCACTGAAGCAGGTCCAGAGGTTCGTCTGTAGGCACTGGCCTGGAGACAGGGACTGTTAGGAAGCAGTCCTGTGGTTCCTTGCTGTTGGCTCAAGGTTATAGAAGGGGTGATAGAGGTAGGCCCTCAGCTACCCACATGGGCACCAGGTGGGTCATACCTGGGTCTCGTAGTTATTAGGCCCTGTGCAGTCATTCTTAAGGGTGCACACTAGGTCCATGTGAGGCTGGTGATGACTATGAGAAAATAGGATTATCTCATCAGGGTACGTGTCTTTGACATGAGGATAAGTCCAGAGACTGTTTCCATAAGCAGTTGCCCAGGTATGGGGACTGTTAGGGTCTACCCAGTGTTGGGCTTTACCAGCTGTGCAGTGAGCCCTAAGACACCATCCCATGGCTCCTTGGTGTCTGCCAAAAGATGGAGGGAGGTTGATAAAAGGAGTTCCCTGGCCACCCGGACTGGCACCAGTCTCACAGTGTCCCAGGGGTACACACCAGGCCCACCTGAGGCTGGCATTGACACACCAGGGCAAGTCCATCCTGCTGGAGTGTAGACCTTTATGCAGTGCTAGCCAAGTTCAGGGGAGGTGGGTGGTAGAGTCTTTTGGGCTTTATCAGATAAGGTGCTGGTCCTCAAGGTGGCAGGTCTGGCTCTGAGGTCCACGGCATGGTCCTCAGCTGCTTCTCCTGCCTTCTCCGCAGCAGCTGTCATCTTGCTCTGCTCTTTGTTGTTTGGGGGAGGGGTGGTGGAGGCCACCTGCCTATGCAGGTGCCGAATACATTTTGCAAGAATGGGCCTGGAAGCAGGGATCATGGGACTCTGTCTGCTGAATTTTTTCGCAGTGGGCATGGCACTGGGCTTCAGATCCCTCTCCCTCCCCTGAAACGGGAGCCTTCTTTCTCCATGCTGCACTCCTTGGAGCTGGGGAGGGGTGATGTGTACAACCTTTTCCTTCTTGTCATCATCAGTGTGATTTTTAAAAAACTTACCTATACTAAAACAAGACACTGTGATCTTTCCTTTGGCCTCTCTAGCTCTTGTGAAGGTAACTTGGTGTGTGAAGAGCTCTTCAAATTGGTGTCTGTGTGGGTAGGTGGTCGTTGGAGTAGCTTACTTAGACACCATCATGGTTTGCCTGAAATGGTTTAAAGTATATGGGAGCATAAGTTACATGGAAATGCAATGCTATTTGATGAAAGGGATTGGAATATTTACAGACCTGGGTATCTAAAGGGGATCCTAGATCCCATTCCCCCTTGATACTGAAGGATACTCTGTTACACATATAAATTTTACATAGACATTTTAAACTAATAAATCTCCAGTGCCTAGCTAATATCTGACACATAAGAATTCAAATACTTGTTGAGTGACTGAATAAACTATTTTGAGATCCTATTTTAAATAAATCACATTTAGGGTTAGAATAATTCCATTTGCTATATCAAAGAATTATGTATGATTGTTAATTATTTTTTCTCTTCCTAGATTCATCGAAGCAAGAACAAATGGAAGTTCTATTTGAAAGATGGTGTTATGTGTTTTGGAGGGAGAGACTATGTATTTGCAAAAGCCATTGGTGATGCAGAGTGGTAAACCTTATGAGCTCAGTGTGTTACTTTTGTAAACATCAGTGGGGCTATATTGCAGATTGTGAAGCTTATTTCTGTTTTAAATATAGTCCAGTGTAGAGCTGCTCAAATTTCTATTTCACTCAATGGAATTTAATAAAATTATAGTTCAGGTGTAGGTACCAATGTTCAAGTTTATATTTGTTTTCTGTTTGAAACAGATTTTTTTAAATCTTCACTTGTACCATTACAAAGCATATATGCGTTGAAGGTGATGGAGCATGAAGAAATGTTCTTTATTTTTGAAGCAAAATTTAAATCAAATTCCATTCCCCTTCATGTAAAGTGAATATCGGTTATTAGGTTGGGGCTGGCATTACTTCCACTTCTTACCACACCATAGCAGAGAAGACCCTGGGATGTCTTCTCTGTAGTGTGATATTGACGAAGACTTTTCCGGGTCTTCGGTCTTTGTTGCTCACTGGAGATACCCTGAGTGTGTCAGCCCAGCTGGTTTCTGTGAGAAAGAGGTCTACATTATTATTTGAACATAAAAATCTTTGCTGAGGTTTAGCATCACTGGGCTTATCATGTGGCAAGATCATTCTCATAACCTTGGGGAATTGTGAAGGAGTGGGTTAAATGTCCTCCTTCTTGAAACTTTAGACTTCCATCTTTTTCCTAATCCCAGTGAGTTTTCCCCTCTCCTACTTTTTTCTGTTGCTCTTAGAGTGGATTATCCTTTTGAAATCCCTTTCCTCAAAGGCAGTATCTCTCTTTTGCCCTAGGAGGGAATCTCCTCATTGAGATTAGGTTTTTCTGAAACACAAGCCAAGAAATGATGTTCTCTTCTGGAATGCTGTGTTTTGACCAGGACCTCTCATTTGAGTCAAGGCATCCTAGATAACTATGTTGAAACCAGGGAGAGAAAACAAAACATAAAACATTAGTAGCTGTCATTTTTCTGTAACAATAAAAACAAAACAAATTAATATCCCAATAAGCTATTTCATATTATGCACTTCCTCTGTAGATTCAAATCCCTCAAAGGAAAATTATCCCAATTGCTGTTTCTCTTAGTGGCTATGGCACACATGGTCTTTGGTGTAGGAGCCCCAGTTTTGGTCCTGAGTGGTGTTCTCCAGGACAGTAATTGCGCAAAAAGCAATGAAAGGATCAGATTTTGTCTATGAAAGATCCCAGTGGATGAGTACTTAAATCTAGATGGACATAGGGAAAATTCATTTTCTTTTTCTTCTTGTTTTATTTTTAAAGATTCATTTTATTTGAAAGGCAGAGTTACAGAGGAGAGACAGGGAGAGGTGAGAGGAAGAGAGAGAAGGAGAGGGAGAGAGAGAGATCTTTTGTCTGCTGATTTATTCCCTAAATAGCTGTGACAGCCACGGTTGGGCCAGGCCAAAGCCAGGAGCCAGGAACTCCATCCAGATCTCCCATGTTGGGGGCAGGAACCCAGGTGTTTGGACAATTTGCTGCTGCTTTCCCAGGCACATTAGGAGGAAGTAGAGCAACTGGGACTTGAACTAATATTCCTATGGGATGCCAGTGTCACAGGCAGCAGCTTAACATGCTGCACCACAGCAGTAGCCCCCAAGGAAAATTCCTTTTTGTTTTGGATAGCAACTCCACTTGTAGGGTTTATTCAAACACTGGTTCTGTTCTATCAAAGGGGCTCAGATGTTGCTGCATCTTTTCAAAATCTGGGTGAATCTTTTGTGGGTCTTGAACAACATGAGTAAGATGTTGCCTTTGACCTAAGACTGGCAGCTTCATGAAGATTCAGTTAGTACTAGCGGGTGGGCAAGTCCCTTAGCCACGTTCTCCAGCTCTGTCTTCTTCATACTCACATGCACAGCCATTGTCTTTTACCACCACTGCTATTCCGTTTTTTATTTTTGACAACAGAAAACTTATACATACCTGTAGAAGACCATGTGATTTTTTCACACACACATAATTGTTGCAATTTAGAATAAACACATCTGTCTATTCAAACATTTGTTTCCTTACTGTGAAAACATTAAAAATCTTGTTTTTTTTTTTTTTTTGAGAAATACACAGTACTTGAATGTTATCTACAGTCACCCTACTATGCATAGAACACAAGAACTTCTCATTCCCATCTAAGCATAACTTAGTACCCATTAAGCAGCCTTTGCCCATCCCTCTCTCCTGCTTCCCTCTCCGGCCTCTAGGAACCTTGATTATACTTTAACGTCTATGAGATAAATTTTTTAAGATTCCTCATATGAGTGAGGTCCCGTGGTTCTTGTTCTGTGTTTTCCTTATTTCACTTAACATAATGAACTCTAGTGCTGTCCGTGTTGTTGCACACGATAGTACTTTAAACGGCTGATTGTTACTGCATGGTGTTTACGTGCCACGTTTTCTTTATCTACTTGTCAGTTGATGGACACTTAGGTTGTCTCCATTTATTAGCTGTCATGATAGTCTTGAAATTAACACAGGAGTGTGGCTGTCTCTTGGATGAGCGATTTCATTTCCTCAGATAAAGTAGTGTACATAGTATGGTATACAGTATATGGTATACAGTAGTGCTGGTAGCTCATTGTGATTTTGATTTTCATTTTACTGGTGATTACTGATGTTGAGTATTTTTTCATTTACTTGTTGGCTATTATCTCTTTTTAATTAAAGATTTATTTATTTGAGAGGCAGAGTTACAGACAGAGGGAGAGAGAGAGGTTTTCTATCTGCTGGTTCACTCCCCAAATGGCCAGAGTCAGGCCGATCCAAAGCCTGGGACGAAGAGCTTCTTCCTGGTCTCCCATATGGGTACAGGGGCCCAAGCACTTCGCCATCTTCTACTGCTTTCCCAGGCTGTCAGAAGGAGCTGAATTGGAAGTGGAGCAGCCAGAGCTCAAACTGGAATGTCGGTGCCTAACCTGTGCCAGAGTGCTGGCCCCTGTATGTCTTTCTTTGAGAAATATCTATTTAGATCTTCTGCCCATATTTTAGTTGGGTTATTGTATTTTGCTATTGTGTTGAGTTCCTTATATATTCTGGTTATTAATATTTTCAGATGTAAGATTTCCAAATAATTTCTCTCATATCTTTTCATTGTTGATCATTTCTTTTGCTGTGTAGAAGCTGTTAGTCTATTTTTGCATTTGTTTCCTCTGCTTTTGGGGATTTGATAAAAAAAAAAAAAAATCCTTGCCCATTCCATGTCCTGAAATGTTTTTCCTGTATTTTTTTTCTAGTAGTTTCAGGTCTTACATTTTGGTCTTTGATCCATTGTGATTGTTTTTGTACAAACGTCTGCCTGTGGATTTCTGATTCTCCCTGCACTATTTATTGATGACCACAATGGCCGGAGCTGCTCTGATCTAAAGCTGGGAGCCAGGAGCTTCTTCCAGGTCTCCCATGTGGGTACAGGGGCCCAAGGACTTGGGCCATGTTATACTGCTATTCCAGGCCGCAGCAGAGAGCTGGATTGGAAGAAGAGCAGCAGGGACTAGAACCCCCGGGCCCATATGGGATGCTGACGCTTCAGGCCAGGACTTTAACCCACTGTGCCACAGCGCCGGCCCCAGTTATGCTTATTGATTTGTGAATGCTGAACCATCACTGGAATGAATTCCACTGGGTTGTGGTGCATAATATTTTTAGTGTGGTGCTGGATTGGTTTTCCTAGTATTTTGTTAAAGATTTTTGCATCTATGTTCATCAAGGATATTGACCTTTGGTTGTTTTTGTTATGTCTTTCTTGGTTTTGGTATCAAGGTAATACCTTCATAAAATGAATTCTGGAAGAATTCTGTCGTCTTTTATTTTTTGTAATAATTTAAGAAGAATTGGTGTTAATTCTTTAAATATTTGGTAGAAATCAGCAGTAATGCCATCTTGTCCTGAGCTTTTCTCTGATGGGAGACTTTTTTTTATTATTGACTCACTGTTGCTACTCATTACTGCTCTGTTTAGGTATTTTAATTCTTCTTGGTTGACAATTGGTAAGGTGTGGGTATGAATAAACTTCTCCATTTTATTTCCTGAAATTATCCAATTTTCTGCCATATCATTATTCATAATCTCTGACAATCCTTTTTATTTCTGTGGTATCAGCAGTAATATTTCTGTTTTCCTAATTACTTTAACTGTCTCTCGAAAATTTATTTGAAAGTTGGGAAGAGGGAGAGCAGAGGAGAGAGAAGAGACAGATAAAGAGAGGTCTTGCATCTGCTGGTTCACTTCCCAAATGGTCAAAATAGACAAAACTGGGCCAGATGGAAGCCAGAAGATAGGAGCTCCATCTGGGTCAACTACATTGGTATAAGGGCCCAAGTATCTGGGCCATCTTCACCTGCTTTCTTAGGTGTATTAGCAGGGAGCTGGATCAGAAGTGGAGCAACTGGGATTCAAATCGGTATCAATATGGGATGCTGATTTCAAAGGCAGAGGCTTAACCTGCAGTGCCGCAATGCCAGCCCTTAGTTGTATATTTTCTTAATCCAGCTAAGCATTTGGCAATTTTGTTTATCTGTTCA
Source organism: Oryctolagus cuniculus (assembly GCF_051225735.1). Classification (NCBI taxonomy): domain Eukaryota; kingdom Metazoa; phylum Chordata; class Mammalia; order Lagomorpha; family Leporidae; genus Oryctolagus; species Oryctolagus cuniculus. Next base: position 159,367,611 of record NC_142868.1, on the reverse strand, counting down.
AAGAAGCAGCTCTTCATTTCCTTGATTTTTTTGGTATTGTTTAGTTTATATGTTATTTATTTCTGTTCTGTGTTTTTTTTTCTACCTACTTATTTTTGGTTTGATTTTCTCTTTTCCCCTACTTCCTTGAGGTACAGTAATATATTGTTTGCAATATTCCAGCTTTTTTGATGTAGGTATTGGTTGCTGTAAATTTCTGTTAGTACTGCTTTTGCTGGATCCCACAGGTTTTGATAGGTTATGTTTTCATTTTCATGCACTTTAAGAAAATTTTAATTTCCTTCTTTATTTCTTGATCCACTTTCCTTGGTCAAAGGTAAGTTGTTTAGTTTCCATGTATTTATATTTTTTTACAAAGTTTTTCTTGCTTTAATTTCTAATTTCATTGCATTATCGTCAGAAGTGATACTAAGTATGATTTCTAATTTTAAAATTTGTTGAGACCTGTTTCATGACTTACCCTATGATCTGTCCTGGAGAACGTTCCCTATGTTGAGAAGAATGTGTATTATACAGCTTTTAAATGGAATATCCTGTAGATGTTACTTAGGCCTAATTGCTTTGTGGTACAGTTTAACTCTGCTGCTTTGTTGATTCTATTTGTGGGTGATCTATTCATTTCCGTACTGGAATCTATCTCTTCCTTTAGGTCTATCATTATCTGCTTTATGTATGTTAGTGCTCTAATAGTAGGTACATATGTATTATAATTGTTATTTTCTCTTCCTGAATTGAACCTTTTGTCATTGTATATTGACTTTTATCAACTCTTTCTAAAACTTACTTTTTTAAAAAAGATTTATTTATTTAATTGAAAGACAGAGTTATAGAGAGGCAGAGGCAGAGAGAAAGGTCATATGGCCAGAGCTGGGCCAATTTGAAGCTAGGAGCCAGGAGCTTCTTCTGGGTCTACCACATGGGTGCAGGGGCTCAAGCACTTGGGCCATCTTCTGCTGCTTTCCTAGCCCATAGCAGAGAGCTGGATCAGAGGTGGTACAGCTGGGACATGAATTGGCATCCATAATAGTCTTTTTTTTTTTTAATCCATTTGGTCATTCTATATCTTTTTACTTGGAGAATTTAATCTGTTTACATTCAAAGTAATGATATAGACAAGGACTACTGTTGTTTTGATTCTCGTTCCTAGTTTTACTGTAGGTTTTTTATTTCCTTCTGCATCTCTCAAATCTTTCACAGTTTTTTTATTGAAACTCAACTCCTCAGATGTTTTCTCTTTTCATACAGTTCCACAGTTCCCTTTCTTCACTCTTCTGGATTCTTTTTCGTCTTCCTGCTGTGTATTTTCAAATAGCCTGTTGTCACGTCTCCTGATTCTTTCTTCTGTTTGATCTTTTCTGGTATTGTTGCCTTATTTTGTATTTTAAATTTTTCTTAGTGTAATTTTCAGTTGAAAGATTTGTGTTTGATTTTCAACAATTACTTTCATCTCTCTATCAAGTCACTCTACTAGAGCATTAAATCATATCTGTGTTTGCTTGAAGTTCATAGCTTCCTTAAAAATAATTTTTAGTTCCTTTTGTTATTTTTAAATTAGCTTTAATTTTAATTAGTTTTTAACAAATTCAGTGTGATTTGTAGATAAAATTCTAAGAACATGATATTCCCTTCTTTCCTCCTTTCCTCCCTCTGTCTCTCTCACATCCTCTTTCCTTTTCCCTTTCTTTTTTAGTTTGGGATAACATTTTAAATTCACATTATAGTAAAAAGGCTTAATACTTCACTGAATAAGAAGTTTTTTTTTTTTTTTTTTGACAGGCAGAGTGGACAGTGAGAGAGAGAGACAGAGAGAAAGGTCTTCCTTTGCTGTTGGTTCACCCTCCAATGGCCGCCGCGGCTGGCGCACCGCGCTGATCCGATGGCAGGAGCCAGGAGCCAGGTGCTTTTCCTGGTCTCCCATGGGGTGCAGGGCCCAAGCACCTGGGCCATCCTCCACTGCACTCCCTGGCCACAGCAGAGGGCTGGCCTGGAAGAGGGGCAACCGGGACAGAATCCGGCGCCCCGACTGGGACTAGAACCTGGTGTGCCGGCACCGCTAGGCGGAGGATTAGCCTAGTGAGCTGCGGCGCCGGCCCTGAATAAGAAGTTTAATATGTAAAAAGCAATGGTAGTATAGTTTAATGGGAATATAGACAATGGCCTTACAGTAGTTGAATGGAAAAATGACCATGTCAACCAAATACAGTAAATTTTAAAGTAATCTTAGAACATTAAAACTATAGTAGTTTAACACTCTTAACATTAGTTTGACAAATACATAACAAAGTTTTACAAAATCTTATTTGCAGCAATACTGATATATAGAGACATTTCTTTATTTTTTTTTTAGCATTGAGAATCCTGTTTTATGTATTTTTCCCAAGAAATCTTTCATTTAATTAGTACAAATTTCATAGATACAACTTTAGGAATACAGTGATTCTTTCCATCATACCTGCTCTCCCATGTCCACCCCCACCCCCCACCACCATCTCACCTCCTCCTCCCTCTGCCATTTCTAGTCCCATTCTCCATTAAGATTCATTTTCCATTAACTTTATACATAGAAGTCCAACTCTATACTAACTAAAGATTTCAACAATTTTCACACACACATACACACACACAAATGGAGAACAAGTTTTATAGTTAATTCTCATTATATAACTCATTGAGGACAGAAGTCCTGCATGGGAAGTAAGTACACAGTGACTCCTGTTAATTTAACAATTAACACTCTTACGTATGACATCAGTGATCACCCGAGGCTCTTGGCATGAGCTGTCTAGGCTATGGAAGCCTTCCGAATCCACAATCTCTGTCATTCTTTAGAAAAAGCCATAAGCAAAGTGGAAGTTCTCTCCTCGCTTCAGAGAATAGTACATCTTCTTTGATGGCCACTTGTTTCCACTGGTGGTGTCTCACAGAGATCTTTCATGTAGGACATTTTTTTTTTTTTTTTTTTTGCCACGGTGTCTTGGTTTCTATTCCTGAAATGCTCTCATGGGATTTTCAGCCAGACCAGAATGCTGTAAGGGCTTATTCTGAGGTCAGAGTACTATTTAAAATGATTGTCATTTTGTGAGTCTGCTGTGTGGACTGCTTCCCATGTTGGAATATTTTTTCCTTGTTAATTATATTTATTAGTATTACCATGCATTTGATCCTATTTATATGATCTCTTTAACACTTAATCCTATCTATATGATCACTTTAACACTTTAATATGGTCATTTTAACACTTAAGATATTTTTACCACCCAACTGAATGGGATTTGGGGTCCCATGGCAAGTTTTTAAACTGTACACTTAGAAGTAAGTTTGTAAGAATGTATGCAGAACTATACAGCTTTACATTTACAAACTTCCTCCCCTCTTTCTTATTCTCACTCTTATTCTTTACTGAGATATATTTTCAATTGACTTTATATACATAGGATTAACTCTATGTTAAGTAAAGAGTTCAACAAATATTATGAAGAAAAAAACACTGTTCTTGACAGTCAAGAAGGGCTGTTTAAGTTATTGCTTCTCAAAGTGTCAATTTCACTTCTACAGATGTCTTTTAGGTGTTCTAGTAGTTATCATAGATCAGGGAGAATATATGGAATTTGTCCCTTTGGAACTGGCTTATTTTACTAAGTATAATGTTTTCCAGATTCATCCATTTTGTTGCAAATTACCAGATTTCATTTTTTTTGACAGGCAGAGTGGACAGTGAGAGAGAGAGAGACAGAGAGAAAGGTCTTCCCTTGCTGTTGATTCACCCTCCAATGGCCGCCGCGGCCAGTGCGCTGTGGCCAGCGCACTGCGCTGATCCAATGGCAGGAGTCAGGTACTTATTCTGGTCTCCCATGGGGTGCAGGGCCCAAGTACTTGGGCCATCCTCCACTGCACTTCCCTGGCCACAGCAGAGAGCTGGCTTGGAAGAGGGGCAACTGGGACAGAATCCGGCACCCTGACCGGGACTAGAACCTGGTGTGCCGGCGCCACAAGGCGGAGGATTAGCCTAGTGAGCCGCGGCGCCGGCCCAGATTTCATTTTTTTTTACCACTCTATAATATTCCATAGTGTACATATCCCAATATTTGTTTATCCAGTCTTTGGTTGATGGGCAATTAGGTTTATTCCATGTCTTAGATATTAAGCTGCAATAAACATGGAGATACAGATAGCTCTTTTATTTGCTGATTTCATTTCCCTTGGGTAAATGCCCAGGAATGGGATGGCTGGGTCATATGGTAGGCCTATATTCAGATTTCTGAGGTATCTCCAAAATGTCATCCATAGTGGTTTTACCAGTTTACATTTCCACCAACAGTGGATTAGGGTACCTTTCCCCTCACGTACTCTAATTCTTCTCTAATTTTAATTATTCCTTTCTTTCTACTAGTTTTACGTTTGGTTTGCCTTTGTTTTTTTTTGATCTTTGAGATGCATTGATAGCTCATTTATTTTGTACCTTTCCAGTTTCTTGATGTAGGCACCTATTGCTATAAACTTTCCTCTTAACACTGCTTTTGCTCTATCCCAAAGTTGTGATATGTTGTATTGCCATCTTCATTTGTTTCCAGGATTTTTTTGACTTTTTTTTTGATTTCTTCTATGACCCACTGTTTATTCAGGATCATGTTGTTCAGTCTCCAAGTGTTTGCATATGTTCTAGAGATTCTTGAGTTGCTGATTTCCAGCTTCTTTGTATATGTGGGTGTTCTAATATTCAGTGGATATATAATTGTTAATTCTTGCTGGATTGAGACCTTTATCATTATATAATGACCTTCTTACTCTTTTTACTGCTTTTAAGTTAAATATATTTTATTTGATAGAATTTGGCTACTCTGCTTTCTTTACTTAAACAATAATTACAAATTTTATGTAATTAGTATATAAATATTCAGGAACGTAGGGGCTGGTGCTGTAGCGCTGTGGGTTAACACCCTGGCCTGAAGCACTGGCATCCCATATGGGTGCTGGTTCTAGTCCCGCCTGCTCCTCTTCCAATCCAGCTCTCTGCTATGGCCTGGGATAGCAGTGGAAGATTGATGAAGTATCTGGGCCCCTGCTCCCACATGGGAGACCCAGAGGAGGCTCCTGGCTCATGGCTTCGGGTTTGTGCAGCTCGGGCTGTTGTGGCCATCTGGGGAGTGAACCAGTGGATGGAAGACCTCTATCTCTGTCTCTGCCTCTCCCTGTAACTCTGTCTTTCAAATAAATAAAATAAACCTTTAAAAAGATTTAGGAACATAGTGATATTTCCCACCTTATTCTCCCTCCCACCCAAGCTCTCACCATTCCTTCTCCTTCCTCTCTTATTCCCTCTCTTTAATTTTTACAAAGATCTACTTTCAGTAGATTAACACATAAGATTAACCCTACACTAAGAGTTCAAAAAGAAGGAAAAAACACTGTTCCTCAATAGTAGAGACAAGGTTTGCAAGCAGTCATTGAATTGCAAAATGTAAACTTTACTGCTGTATATTACAGTTTGGTACTCTTTTAGTTATACAGGTAAGGGAAAATATATGTTATTTGTTTGGGACTGGCTTATTTCACTGAGAATAATGGTTTCCAATTATATCCACTTTATTGTAAAAACAGGATTTCACTGAGTAATATTCCATTATATGTATATGCATACACACACACCCCACAATTTTTTAATCCAGTTATCAATTAATGGACATCAGGGTTGATTGTATATCTTATCTATTTAGCTGAAGTAAACATGGGGGTACAGATGAATCTTTCATAAGCCGATTTCATTTCCCATTGGTAAATTCTCAGGAGTGTGATTGCTGGGTCATATGGTAAATCTGTTTTCAATTTTCTAAGGTATCTACATACTGTCTTCAACAATGGCTGTGCTAGTTTACATTCCCACCACTAGTGAATTAAGGTACTTTTTTCCCCACATCATCACCAGCATTTATTGTTTATTGATTTTGGTATGAGAGCCAGTCTAACTGGGGTGAGTTGATACCTCATTGTGGCTTTCACTTGTATTTACCTGATAGCTAGTGCTCTTGAGTGTTTTTTCATGTGTCTATTGGCCATTTGAATTTCTGCTTTTGAAAATTGCCTGTTCAAGTCTTTTGCCCATTTCTTAACAGGATTGTTTGTTTTGTTATTGTTCAGTTTCTTGAACTCTTTATAGATTTTGGATTGTAATCCTTTATCAGTTGCATAGATTGCAGTATTTTTCCCCATTCTGTCAGTTGCCTCTTCACTTCCTTTGCAGTGCAGAAGCCACTCAACTTGATGTAATCCCATTTGTCTATTTTGGCTTGGTTTGCTAATGCTTCAGTGTGTTTTCCAAGATGTCTTTGCCAATGCCAATGTCTTGCATACTTTACCTGATGTTCTTCTCAAGTAGTTTGATGTCATCAGGTTGTAGATTTAGATCCTTGATCCATTTTGAGTTGATTTTTGTGTAAGGTATAAGATAGGTGTCATGTTTCATACTTCTGCATGTAGAGATCCAATTTTGCAAGCACCATTTGTTAGACTGTTCTTTTGTCAAAGTATAGTTGGTTGTAGATGTGTGGATTGATTTATGGAGTTTCTATTCTGTTCCATTGGTCTGCATGTCTATTTTGTGCCAATATCAGGCTGTTTGGATTATAACTACTCTGTAGTATGTCTTGAAATCTGGTATTGAGATGCCTCTGGCTTTGGTTTTGAGATTTAAAATTGCTTTAGGTATTTGGGATCTCTTGTGTTTACATATGAATTTTAGCATCATTATTTATAGATCTGAGAAGAATATCATTGGTATTTTGATTGGGATCACATTGAATCTATGAATTGCTTTTGGTAGTATGGACAATTTGATGATATCAATTCTTTCAATCTATGATCATGGAAGATTTTTTTCTTTTTTGGTGTCTTATATTTCTTTAATGCTTTGCAATTTTCATGGTAGAGATCTTTCACCTCCTTGGTTAATTGTTTTTAAGATGTTTAATTTTTTGGTAACTATTATGAAAGGGATTCATGTTAGAAGTTCTTTTTCAGCTATTTCATTGTGTGTGTATCCAAAGCCCATTGATTTTTGTGTGTTGATTTTATATATATCCTGCAATGTTACTGAACTCTTACATGAATTTGAATAGTTTCTGAGTGCAGTCCTTTGGGTCCCCTATGTATGGAATCATGTCATCTGCAAATAGATAGTTTGACTTCTTCCTTCCCAATTTGTATTCCTTTGGTTTCTTTTTCTTGCCTAATCACTCTGGCTAAAACTTCTAGGACTATTTCAAATAGCAATGGTGAGAGGGGGCATCCTTGTCTGGTTCTGGATCTCAGTGGGAATGCTTCCAACTTTTCCCCATTCGGTTGGATGTTGGCTGGGGATTTGTCATAAATTGCCTTTATTGTATTGAGGAATGTTTCTTCTATACCCAGTTTCCTTAAAGTTTTCATCATGAATGGATGTTGTATTTTATCAAATACTTGCTCTGCATCCATTGAGATAATCATATGGTTTTTGTTAAGCAATTTGTTAATGTGATGTTTCACACTAATTGATTTGCAAATGTTGAACCATCCACGCATACCAGGGATTAATCCTGCTTGGTTTTGGTAAATGATCTTTCTGATGTGTTGTTGGATTTGATTAGCTAATATTTTGTTGAGGATTTTTGTATCTATGTTCATCAGGCCAGTTGGCCTGTAGTTCTCTTTCTTTGTTATATCTTTTCCAAGTTTAGGAATTAAGGTGATTTTTGCTTCATAGAAGGAGTTTGTGGGGATTCCTTTCCTTTCCATTGTTTTGAATAGCTAGAGAAGAATTGGAGTTACTTCTTTTTAAATGTGTGGTAAAATTCAGCAGTGAAGCCTTTTAGTCCTGGGCTTTTCTTTGATGGGGGAGGGTCCTTATTACTGACTCAATTTATATTTTGGTTATGGGTCTGTTTAGGTTTTCTATGTCTTCATGGCTCAATTTAGGTAGGTTGTATGTATACAGGAATTTATTCATTTCTTCTAGGTTTCCCATACAGCTCTTTGTTGTAATTCTGATGATTCTTTTTATTTCTGTGGTGTCTGTTGTTACATTTCTTTTTTCATCTCTAATTTTATTAATTTGTATCTTCTCCTTTTTTTGGTTAGTTTGGCCAATGGTGTGTCAGTTTTGTTTATTTTTTTTCAAAGAGCAGCTCTTCATTTTGCTGATCTTTTTGTACTTTTTCAATTTTGTTTATTCTCTAATTATAATTATTTCCTTCTCCTATTTTGTGTTTGGTTTGCTGTTGTTTCTCTAGGTCCTTGAGGTGCATTGATAGCTCCTTTATTTGGTGCCTTTCCAGTTTCTTAATTGTTATAACCTTTCCTCTTAACACTGCTTTTGCTGTATCCTATGATTTTTGATGTATCCTATTAGTTTTGATGTATCCTATTAGTTTACGGTGCTGGCCAGTAATTTTTAAAGTACTGCATATATCCAGAAAAGTTTATCTAAAGGTATTTTGCATTGAGTAAATCTATAATTTATTAGATCAAATATTTAGGAAGAGTTCAAGAGAGAAAAGACTTTGTGTTCTTGGCCAGCGCCGTGGCCCAATAGGCTAATCCTCTGCCAGCGGCGCTGGTGCCCCGGGTTCTGGTCCCGGTTGGGGTACCAGATTCTGTCCCGGTTGCTCCTCTTCCAGTCCAGCTCCCTGCTGTGGCTCGGGAGTGCAGTGGAGGATGGACCAAGTCCTTGGGCCCTGCACCTGCATGGGAGACCAGGAGAAGCACCTGGCTCCTGGCTTCGGATCAGTGCAGTGCACTGGCCGCAAAGCGCCGGCTGTGGAGTGCTGGCTGCAGCTGCCATTGGGGGTGAAGCAATGGAAAAGGAAGACCTTTCTCTCTGTCTCTCTCTCACTGTCTACTCTGCCTGTCAAAAAAAAAAAAAAAAAAAAGACTTTGTGTTCTTGATATAAAAACATGACTTTGTTTAGTTAGTAAATGGTTGATAGCTGTCCACCCTCCACAGAAGTGTATCTGAAAATCCAGGGGAATAATACGTTATTATTTCTTCTGGATAGAAGTTATTAATATTGTTGCTATATTCTTGAAGGAGAGAGCCAGGTTCCGCTTTTATCTCCTGAATCCTTTTAAGGCCACTGCTTGTCACAGAAAGTCGCCGAGCTCTGCTGCTGTGTGGCAGCTCCAGCGCATGCTTCAGGATGTTGCGGGGGCGTCATACAGGAGGGGCTCGAGGGCTGGGAGGTGGATGCACTTCTGGAGGATGTTCTTGATGGCTTTTTCACTCTTTACCTGGATGTCCTCAGAGCTCTCCACTGCCATGTGCAAGGACAGCAGGACTGGCAGGGTGTTGGTGACCACAGAGGCCCCGGGCATGCTCGTGAGTGTGTCTCCCAATCTGTCCTAAGGCCCAAGCAGTTGCAGCCTTAATGTGATCTTCTGGCTCTTCTGACAAGCAGATTGACAACTGGGGCACACCCTTGGAACTTATGACAGTCATGGCCAGGTTCTCAGAATGAGCCGCCACATAGCGGAGCATCATGATGCCGGGCAGCCGTATGTTCCCTTTGCAGGAGCCAACGGCATCAATCACAGCAGCCACTCCTCCTCAGTTAACTCTCAGTTGGGAGATCTCCGGTGTATGTTTTGCAATCTCTCTAAAGTAGAGGCGTTTTTCTTCACATAGTCATCCCTGTCTTTCAAATAGGTAAGCACGACTGGAAGGATCTCAGCTTCCACGACCATCTCTGTGAGGTCCACACAGTGTTTGGCTATCTGGCTGAGTGCAGAAAGGACCTGGCACTTCAATTTTGCATTGGGACTGACGATCATCTGGGCTAAGTGAGCAGTGGCTCCTGCATCCACCACAGTGTGTGCTAATTCCAGACAGTGCTTTGCAATATCGCTGAGGGCCAAGGCAGCAATCCTTTTCAAAGCAACCTCTGGCTCCTGGATACAGAGGACTAAGAGAGTAACAGCTCCTGCATCCACCATAGCTTGTGATAGGTCTCATGTTATGTAAGAAATGACCCAAACCGTAGCAGCTTACAATATCACTTATCTGTTTTTGTGGGTCAGGAACCCAGGAGCAGCTCAGCTTGGTGGTTTGGGCTCAGAGTCTGGTACAAGCTGTGGTGGCAGTCAGTTGTTGAGAGGCCTCAGTGTCTAGCTGGCTACCAGAAAGGGACTACATTAAAAGAACTTACCTGTTAATAATTACTTTAATGTCAATGGACTAAATTGTCCAATAAAAAGACACTGAGTTACCCAATAGATTAAAAAACAGGACTAACTACATGCTGCTTACAATAAACTCATGTTGCCTCTATACACCTAGATTGAAAGTGATTGAAAATCAGAGAGGAAACAACATTGTTAATTGACACTATAGACTAAATGGACCTTATGGATATCTATAGAAAATTTCATCTAACAGATGCAGAATATACATTATTCTCACCAGTCCATGGAGCTTTCTCTAGGATAGATCACATGCTAGGCCATAAAGCAAGTCTCAGCAAATTCAAAAAAATCAAATACCATGCATCATCTTGTTTTGGCTTGAATCAAACATTATTGCAAATTTAGAGCTTAATCTGACCCAGTGTACTCACCTTGAAATTAGAGTGTAATGTCTAGATTCAAATGCCTGTGGGAGGCAATAACAGGTTTTTTTTCATTATGAACTTTAAAATCTCAGTATGCTTCAATAATTTTTTTATTTCATTTTTACTTATTTTTCTCAGTGCTTTTTAAATGATACATTACAAATACTCTTAGAATATTGGCCCTCTCTATTTATATAGTATTTTTTTTTTAATTCACAAGCTTTTATTGGGATTCCGCTCCCAGGCGAGGTTCCCCGGTCCCAACAGAGCGGGGAGCCGTGGAAGTCACGTGTCAGAGGTTGGGAGGGCTCCTTTTATAGATACAGGGTGTGGAGGTTAAAGGTTGAGGCAGATCTGATCCTCATTGGTTGACCTTTAGGCACCCACAGGGACCTTGACAAGGACTTTTCTTCCCCGGAAGTGCAAGTAGGGACTCTCGATTCCCAGAAGTGTGGGCCTGCCCTCCTTGCAGATCCCAAAGCTACCATCCTGACCTTTTGATGATAGGAAAGGGGGCGACGATGAGTCTCTCTGGCTACTTCCTGTTGATTGGGAATGTTGTCTACAGGGGCCTGCTGGGGGTATCTTGGGGCTCCGCAGGGACAGGCATGTATGTATGGAGAAGCATCTCGTTGACTGCCTGGTTACTGAAGGCCTTGGTTCATTCCATTATCACCTGCTGTAAACACTTAAACAGACATTGTAGTATACAAGTCAGGGTGAGAATAGCAACCAATGATCCTAAGAGTGGCATTAACCAGGGAGAAAGGCCACTCAACTTTTGCAGGTAGTGGGGTTTGTCTGTAGAGAAATTCTGGATAATCATACAAATTAAGTGGAGGAGAGGACCATCAATACACACAGGTTGGGAGCAGAGTCATTAATGTTAGAGTAGAGGCTATGATTACAAAGGAATGAGGCCCAAGTGGGCTAGACAGGGTGTAGAACAAAGGACAGAGTCATTATTGGAGAACCTAAGAAAGATACTATCTAAGCCACAACTAAGTTTTCTGATTGAGAGGCAAATAAAACCTGACAGAAGGGGCTTGATAATAATCTGGTGGGCTTTAGGCCTTGTAAGTTAAGAGGCCCAGACCTACCTCTTCACATGGGGTGCATCATAAGGAAGGTGTGAACCTCTTTGGGTAAGGCACCCTGCTGACTTCCATTACCTCTCTTGGGAGGAGAGCTGGCCAGGTGAAGGCAGATGTCATCTCTAACAGGAAATGTACAGTTCTGCCTGCAATTTTGCTGACCCTACTTGGCCATCCCCTCAGCTACGGTGGTCACTTTGGAAGCTGGGCTGAGTGAAGGGCTTTTCAGCTTAGAACCAATAAGATCTGTGGCTCTGACCTGAAGTCCTTTGATTCCAGGGCAGGTCCATTTCCAGTGATCCAACTCTTGGCTGGCAGAGCTGCCAGGGCTGCCAGGGCTCTTTACAAGCTGACTTCTGCTGAAGGCCAGGCTTACCACATTGAAAACCACTGCAATGGACTGGCCTGTTGGGTCTCCCTGATTGCAGATCACTGTACAGAGCTACATTTAATAGGCCTGTCACCTATCTTTACATTTCTGATACCTAGCTTTCTTTTCCTCCTGATTTTTGTTAAAGCAGACCAGAGGATGCAAGTCAAGGGGGTGCTCAAGTCCCATCTCTATCTTTGTGGCCTAAACTAGAAATCTGTAGCCACAGGCATGTTCTGATAGTGGTTTTTCTGAGGTAGATAATGCCCATGAGGAAAGCTATCTCCTCACTTTAAAACTTTCTTTCCCTTTGTTTGGTTTGAAAGGGAGGTCTTGCCTGTTTACTGTGCCTATGGCAAAGTAAATCTAGCTGTGAAATTATAATTTAAGCTTTCATTTTGGCGATGCTATTACAGAAAATGTTAGCTATCCCTTTTATAAGATCTAAAAATCAAATTGTGCACCTTGGAGAGTCCTTCAGAATAGAATTAGTTTCCTACCTTGAAGAGAATAGAGAAATGAGAGAACAAGTTGGACTTAGAATAGAGAAATGGGGGTGCCAGTCCCAGATCACTTATTGACAATAGCAATATCAAATGAAAACTTACAAAGCAGTTTCAATCATTAGATAACAAATATAGCAGTTTCAATACTAGCTTTTTAAACTCTTTAACTGTTTTTTAATTTACCAATTGATTCTAATTATTTTCTGCTCTTAGTAACCTCAGATAACCATATTTACTCTCAGTTGGTACCTGTAACATTGTTGGCTTCATCTGTTTACAGAGCCATCCCAAAATACGAAATACAATAGATGTGGCCAGAAAAAGTCCATCAGAACCTATAGGGGGACAGCTAAGCATAGAACCAACAACGCTTTAGTTTTATGAGCAGCAAATCTGATATATAAAACTGTGGATGACAAAAGACTTTAAGTTGCCACGTTTAAAATTATAAACTTGTAAACTCAACAAGAGGCACTTGCTTACTTCCCATAGCATTTTTGAAAGCATCAGTAGGATTTTACAGAACATTTAAAGCCTATGTGGCTTTCTCATGAAGATCCAAGATTTCTTTTGTAACCTTCTGTGACTTCCACACACCCCCTTCCACTTACTTGAAACATTCCATTTCCATTCAAGTCTAGAGTAAACTAGCCATCAGGATGAAGTCAATCTTACAAACCTTGTCCTTTATTTATTCAAAATAACTCTTCCCTTTTAACCTTCCTTACCAAATGCACATTTCTATACTTGTTATGTTTTCCATCTGCCAATTTCCTTGATTTATGTTTTAAAATATCCTGTTAAAAATCTCAGGTTAAGATTAAGGTAACACATCAAATTTCAGCCTGAGTTACTCCAATGTTGAACTCTTTTCATAGACAGTTTATAAACTAACCCAAAAATTTTTTATAGAATATAACATGCTGAGTATACAAAAGTTTACATTTAGACACATTTATCTCATTTGCCTTTACCCAATTTAAATTAGCAGTTATATCTAAATGACTTAAGATGCTGATATTAACTATCGCTGTCTGAATTCAATTAAAATTAAAATTGTTCATATAAAAAGTACTAATTACCCATTGCTGTTTCATTGAGTACTGATTACCCAGAAACCTGTTAAAATAAATTGCAAAATAAGTTTAGCAAGTTACAAAGCAATATTTTCAAAGGTAGTGATCTTCCTAGATTTAAAGAGAAATTCCTTCGATCTCAGTGTCTAGTTAGTTGCATTTTTCCTAAGAACACCTTAGGCCCATGATGTCATATTCAGTTGGCCATGTAGGCTTAGGCACTTGACCTAAAACCCAGCAGACCAGAGGGGTGGGGTGAAGAAGGGAAAAAAGAGAAGGAGAGTGTAAGAGACAAGAGAGGAGAGGAGCTAGTGAGGAGAGAAGAGAGCAAGAGAGAAGAGAAAGGAGACCAGAGGAGGAGGCTAGAGAGCCACGTGTTCAGGAATAGGTGCTTTTAAAACTTTGCCAGAGGGCAGCCAGGGAAGCAGGAGCAGCGAATCCCATTAGGGTGGGGGTGGAGCTTGACACTGGTGGTTGGGCCACATGGCTACCTGGCTTTCAGCAATGGCAGCGGGGAGAGGCAGGACATGGTGGACATGGCAGTGGGGCGGAAGAATGCACATATGGGGACGGGAGGTTCCTGGCTAACTGTGGGGTCCCCAGGAACTCGGGAGGGTCCAAAAAGGTGGAAGGTGGAGAGTTTGGCAGTAACACAGAAGAGGCATCCTTAGGAGGTGGGGCTGATCTTGGCTAGCAAGACCTGGGCCGTGGAGCAGGCAGAGAGGAAAGTAGGGGAGAAAGGAGTAAGACAGGAGCGGAGGTCCCAGAAAGCCTGGACGTATGGGACCTCTGACCATTCACTCTCCCTGTGGCAGAAATTCTCAAGGTAATTAGGCCATACTTGGGTGGAGTAGAAAATTAGGAGTTTATGCCGTAGGTCCTGGGCCAGTCCCAGTTTCTTCAAGTTCTTTAGGAGGCAGGCCAGGGGGCATTTTGAGTCCCACCTTCAGGATTGGCCAGATCCCATGGTTTCCCCGGCAGCCCGGATCTACTAAAATTCGGGCAAGGTGTCCCCTGTCCTGGACTTCAGTAGACAGACTAGAGGTCAGTCCTCTATGGGGCCAAGCCAGCAGCAGGACGTCTCCACAGCCGCTGGGAGGCTAAACAGTGGAGAAAAGAACCCACGTGCACACGATTTGGAGGTCTCTGTCTGGACGGAGAGGTAGCCGAGATCTCAGAGGCTGGGACAACCCAAAGGAGGGAGGGAGAGCAGGGGAGGAGTCACTTACAGTTGGTAGAGTGTGGTCCGTAGTCAGCCTGGGGCACCAGACAGGTTCAAGGAGCGAGGGGGCCTCAAACCCAGAAAGGGGAGGCGTGCACCCTCAGCTCCCAGGTTTCGGCACCATCTGCAAGGTGTCTGGTGCATAACAAATCTTCCCAGGCAGATGAATCAATTAATTCACGGGCTTTTATTGGGATTCTAATCCCGGGTGAGGTTCCCCAGTCCCAACAGAGTGGGGCCTGGGGAAGTCGCCTGTAGTATGTTTTATTATTGGAGAAAAAATAACTCATGATCTCATTTATCCCACATCCCTTATCTTTTCAAATGTAAGATATCTGGTCTGGGTGCTAAACCTGTGGTTAAGATGGACGCATCCCAAATCAGGGTGCCTGGGTGCGGTTCCCGGCTCTGGCTTCTGACTCCAGCTTCCTGTCAGTGCAGACCCTAGTAGGCAGTGGTAATGGTTCAAGTAATTGGGTTCCTGCTACCTGTGTGGGAGACCTTGACTGTGTTCCCTGCTCCTGGAACAGGCCTCAGTCCATCCCTGGATGTTGTGGACATTTGGGGAGTGAGTCAACATATAGGAGCTCTTTAATAAGTAAAAATAAAGATACAATAAATCAATTTAAAAGGCTTACACAAAGCAAAGTGATAATTATTATGACTATAATAATTACACAAAACAGTGATAATTATCCTTGCGTGCTAATATAACTGGTGATAGTTCCAGTGGTAACTCCACAGAGTACTGAGAGGTCACCAAATTGTTTTGGGTCTGGTGCACTTTTATTAGTTTCAGATAATTCTGGAACAAAATCCTATGAGAAATTGCCTATACCAGTAATTTTGAAACTTTTTTTTTTTTTTGCCTGGATCCACATTAAGAAAGACATTTGAACAACCTGGTATGTATCTGAGTGCCCATTGACACAGATAACAAGAATGAAACAAAAATTTCAGGAGATTGTTTGCATTTAGAATAATGGCCTTCTACGAGTATATTGTCTGTTCACTTGTTTTTTGTTTCATTTTAAAAAAATGCATGAAATTTAGCAATTAATGTCATTTCACTAGCCACAGAAAAACATGAATTTATGTGATAAAGATAGAATGACAAATCTTAGTCTGTTTTAAGAGAGAAAATTATTTATGCTGTACAAGTTGAGTGGCTGTTTACCTTGCTATCATGATTTTTACTTCCAGACACTGTTCATCATGTCCAAAGTAAGCATTTGTATCATTTTATAGTAAAATGCCATACAGTAACTTTCTACATCTTTAGAGACACAATACCTTGGTAAGTGTACCGTACTCTTTTGTAGATGGAGGTTAAGATTTGCTGTGTTGTAGGACATTTGGGGAAGAAGTGTGTATTCTAAGTCTTATGCTAGGACATTTTGAGATTTTTTTCAAACTTTTTCTCGATGCTTGCACCTTTTAGTGCATTCTTAAATACTTCTTACTCCTCTCTGCAGGCCAAGCAGATCTTTTTGAATTTGTACCGGGGTGGTGGCTGAGTGGCTGGCCGACTGCTCTTCCTTAATACACTTCTTTTACCTGTGTATTCAGTGTGCACAACATGTCGGGTGGTGCCACAGTAAGCACAAGCTGACATCTGTGCAGATGAGACTCCATAGAGCAGTAGGGCCTACTGCTGACTGATGTCCTGCTCAGGTTTAGTCACTTTAGTGTAGGAAAGCAGTAACTTCAGCAGCAGGAGTTAATTGGGGTGGTAAAGCAGGACATTTAGTAGGGAGATTCTATTTTGACTCATGCTGGTAGGTTAATGTTATGCTTATTTTCATGTAAATATACTCTGGGTCAGGTGGGAACTCTGTGATTTATAACTGGAAAGCTAAATTATAAGTAGAAAGCCCATGGTAATGACTCTTAGGAAAAAATGACATTAATAAAAATTAGTAGTTTCCCCTTATCTGTGGGGAATACGTTCTAAGACACCCCAGCTGAAACTGCAGACAATACTGAATCCTGGGAGTATTGTTTTTGTATATGCCCTGCAGTGTTACCACACAGTCCCAGAGTTAATCTGCCCTCCCAGGTTTTATACACTGGTGACTTTCTTTGCATCACTATTCATATGTGTTGGGCCACAGTGAAGTAAAGGTTAGTTGCATGTCACTGCTTTGACACCCAACAGGTTGTTCTGATAGATGGCTGGCAGATGACTAACAGCATGGAAACACTGGACAAAGGGATGACTCAGGTCCTGGGTGGGATGGAGTGGGGTGGCACAATATTGCATGATGCCAGTCAGAATGACACACAATGCAATATTATCCAGCTATAAAAAAGAATGAAGTCCTGTCATTTGCAGCAAAATGGATGGCCTTATTTTAAAATACTTTATTAAAATAATAGACATAAAAATTTGGGGGATTACTATTTTGGGGATTACTACATGATACTTCAGGACTTCTATATGATGTAACGTCCAGTCATGGTAAACAGATATAACTCTTCAAACACTTAACATTTGGAGCTTTTCTGTATCTTGGGCTAGGAACTAAACTTGAAATTGAAGGTGCTGCTGAGTGGCTCAGGATTTTTGTGGAGACACATAACAAGATCAAACAGGAGTTTAAAAAGATGAGTGGTAGACTTTACCAATTGACACTCCTGTCTATGGCATCAGTAATCTCCCTATGCTCCAGTCATGAGTTTCCAAGGCTATGGAAGCCCCTTGAGTTCTCCGACTCTTATCTTGTTTAGACAAGGTCATAGTCAAAGTGGAGGTTCTCTCCTCCCTTCAGAGAAAGGTACCTCCTTCTTTGAAGACCTGTTCTTTCCACTGAGATCTCACTCACAGAGATCTTTTGCCAGAGTGTCTTGGCTTTCCATGCCTGAAATACTCCCATGGGCTTTTCAGCCAGAATGAATGCCTTTAGGGCTGATTCTGAGGCCAGAGTGCTATTTAGGGCATCTGCCATTCTATGAGTCTGCTGAGTATCTCACTTCCCATGTTGGATCACTCTCCCCTTTATTTATTCTATCGGTTAGTGTTAGCAGGTACTAGACTTGCTTATGTGCTCCCTTTGACTCTTAGTCCTTTCATTATGATCAATTGCGAACTGAAATTGATCACTTGGACTAGTGAGATGGCATTGGTACATGCCACCTTGATGGGATTAAATTGGAGTCCCCTGGTATGTTTCTAACTCTACCATTTGGGGCAAGTCAGCTTGAGCATGTCCCAAATTATATATCTCTTCCCTCTCTTATTCCTACTCTTATGTTTAACAGGGATCACATTTCAGTTAAATTTCAACACTTAAGAATAACTGTGTATTAATTACAGAATTAAACCAGTCATATTAAGTAGAACAGACAAAAAAACTACTAAGAGGGATAATGTATTAAGTTGTTCATTAACAGTCAGGGCTATGCTGATCAAGTCACCGTTTCCCATAGTGTCCCTTTCACTTCAACAGGTTTCCTTTTTGGTGTTCAGTCAGTTGTCACCGATCAGGGAGAACATATGGTATTTGTCCCTTTGGGACTGGCTTATTTCACTCAGCATGATGTGTTCCAGATTCCTCCATTTTGTTGCAAATGACTGGATTTCGTTGTTTCTTACTGCGGTATAGTATTCTAAAGAGTACATATCCCATAATTTCTTTATCCAGTCTACCGTTGATGGGCATTTAGGTTGGTTCCAGGTCTTAGCTATTGTGAATTGTGCTGCAATAAACATTAGGCTGCAGACCGCTTTTTTGTTTGCCAATTTAAATTCCTTTGGGTAAATTCCAAGGAGTGGGATGGCTGGGTCGAACGGTAGGGTTATCTTCAGGTTTCTGAGGAATCTCCAGACTGACTTCCATAGTGGCTTGACCAAGATAAGAGTCGGAGAACTCAAGGGGCTTCCATAGCCTTGGAAACTCATGACTGGAGCATAGGGAGATTACTGATGCCATAGACAGGAGTGTCAATTGGTAAAGTCAACAACAGGAGTCACTGTGCACTTACTCCTCATGTAGGATCTCTGTCCTTAATGTGCTGTGCATTGAGATTTAATGCTATAACGAGTACTCAAATAATATATTTCACTTTGTGTTTCTATGGGGGTGCAAACTGTTGAAATCTTTACTTAATGCATACTAAACTGATCCTCTGTAAAAAAAAAAAAAAAAAAAAGAAAAGAAAAGAAACTATCAACTCCCAACTTGACTCTCACTGGGATTAAACATGACAATAGGTCTGATCTGATTTCATCATCATTAAAAAAAATCATCTATTATTTTTCACTTTATGTTTCTGTGTGGGAGCAAACTGTTGAAATCCTTACTTAATGTATACTAAGCTGATCTTCTGTATATTAAGATAATCGAAAATGAATCTTGATGTGAATGGAAGGGGAGAGGGAGTGGGAAAGGGGAGGGTTGTGGGTGGGAGGGACGGTATGGGGGGGAAGCCATAGTAATCCATTATTCGTACTTTGGAAACGTATATTCATTAAATAAAAGTTAAAAAAAAAAAGATGAGTGGTAGAGAGTTTGAGAGAGTGGTCATAGGAAAGATACTGGATATGAATAAAAATAGACATCATAGTAGTTCAGGAGTACAAGAACACAGCCTGAGATGTGGATATAGCAGTAGGAATACAAAACAAAGATCTGGTGTGCATGGCAATTCAAGGAATAACTGACAGAGCTTGATGAGAGAAAGGCTATGGAGATGAGAGATGCAGTTAACTGTGACTCATTATGTTAATACCTAAAATTATAACGTAGAAAAAGATCAATATTTGTGCAAAAGGTTATGAATTTCAAGGTATGTGTTCAAGTATCTTGGGTTCAAACCATATTTAAGTGTATGATTTAAATACAGTTTCTTCACAGGATTGTATTTTCTCCTTTCTCCATTGGCTTACTTATTTTCTTTGATTCAAAAGGTTTATTGTGCAGTTCTGTAACAGCATGACTAGTTTGCCATATTGCTGAGATTAATGCTACAACACTAGCTTAGAAGAGAAAGGATTGCATTTGAATAAAGTCAGGTAGCTGTTTAGAGGAGTCAGAAATGTGAAACACACAAGAGTGGCCAGTACTGTGGTGCAGTGGATTAATCTTCCGCCTGCAGCGCTGGTGTCCCACATGGGTGCAGGTTCTAGTCCTGGCTGCTCATCCTCCAATCCAGCTCTCTGTTATAGCCTGGAAAAGCAGTAAAAGATGGCCCAAGCACTTGGGCCCCTGCACCTGCATGGGAGACCCAGAAGAAGCTCCTGGATTCTGGCTTTGGATCAGTCCAGCTCCGGCTGTTGTGGTCATTTGGGGAGTGAACCAGTGGATGGAAGACCCTTTTCTCTGTCTCTCCATCTCACTGCCTGTAACTCTACCTCTCAAATAAATAAAATATTTTTAAAAAGACACATAAAAGAGGTAGTTTATACTTCATAATCTTGTGAGCTTTTTAGAATCACATTGCATAATAGCTTAAGGATTGAAAGAAGACTAGATGTGTAGAGTCTAGCTAATCCTAGGTGTTCGTCTAATAAAATGTCAAAGGAGAGCTAGAAACTGGAAGTAGTCCACATAGTCATTGATAGGAGAATGGATACAGTGCTATATTCATATAGTGGAGAGCTAATCAGCAATGAAAAGGATTGATCTGTTGAGTAGCAAAAACATGTTGAGTCAAATAAATCTTACACAAAATAGTGTATAGACTGTGTGATTCCATTTATATGAAATTCTAGAATAGGCAAAAACAGGGAGGGGGAGAAAAATCAGAACAACTGTTATGTCTGGAATGCGGGGGCGAGCAGCTGACTGCAAAGGGGCCTGAGGGGACTTCCGATGGTGTTTCACACCCTGATGGTGGTTTGAGTCACACTGGTGTATGCGTTTCTGAAAACTCACTAAATGATATGTTTAAGATCTATCCACTTTACCATATGTCCACTTTACTTAAAATACAAATGATTTTTTAAAGATGTATATATTTATTTGAAAGGGTTCCACACAGAAGGAGAAGGAGGGAGAGAGGTTTTGCATTGGCTGGTTCACTCCCCAGTTGGCCACAACAGCTGAAGCTGGGCTGATCTGGAGCCAAGAGCTTTCTTTGGGTCTTCACACGTGGGTGCAGGGGCCCAAGCACTTGGGTCATCTTCCACTGCTTTCCCAGGCCATAGCAGAGAGCTGGACGGGAAGTGGAGCAGCTGAGACTTGAACCAGCGCCCATATGGAACACCGGCACTGCAGACGGTGGCTTCACCCGCTACACCTCAGCACTGGTTCCACCAGCAGTAAATCTTGAACCTTGGTGAATAACAGTCTGAAATTGTTTAGTGCAGATAAACACTTACTTCTGCAAATTACTTTGAAATGAATAAGAAAAGATATAAGATGAATTGATGGGTAGATAAATAAAATAATGAATAATTATTTTGGCATGCATTGAAGCCAATATAGTAAGATGTTATTAAATCCAAGTGGTGATACATAGATGTTTATTATACAATTTTTTCTTTTTTCTTGAAGATTTTTTATTTCAAAGGCAGAGAAAATGAGAGCAAGGCACAGAGACAGAGGGAAGGAGAGAAAGATCTTCTGTCTGGTGGTTCACTTACCAAAGGTCCACAACAGCCAGGGCTGGGCCAGGCCAAAGCCAGGAGTCAGGAATTACATCTAGATCTCCCACATGGGTGGAAGGGATCCAAGCACTTGGGCTGTCATTCATAGTGCCTTCCCAGATGAATTAGTAAGCTGGATCAGAAGTGGAGCAGACAGGACTCGAATCAGCACTTCATTTGGGATGCAGTGTTGTAAGCAGTGACTTAACATACTGTGCACAATGCTGGCCCCACAATACAATTCTTTTAATTTTTTGGTACATTACAAATTGTTGGGGTAAAGTCGCTGGTGATGCTGGCATTCCATTTAGGCACAGGTTCGTGTTCCAGCTGCTCCACTTCTGACCAGCTCCCTCCTAATGGCCTGAGAAAAACAGTGGAAGATGGCCCAAGTGCTTTGGCCTCTGCTACACCCATGGGAGATCCATTTGGAGCTCCTGGCTTTGACCTGGCTCAGCTAAGGATGTTGAGGCCACTGGGGGAGTGAACCAGTGGATGAAAGATCTGTCTCTCTTTCAAATAAACCTTTAAAAAATGATCATAAAATGTTGGTGAAAAATTAAGGAAATCTGAATGATTATTAAACACTTGGATGGCTATTACTTATAAACATGGGAGTCAGTAAGACACTCATTAAGATACTGGAGTCTTAGAGCTTCGAGTTTGAATACTACTAGTTGAAGCTTTCATTAGTTTTGAGAGCTTCAGCAAATTATAATAGCAAATTATAATAGATTTTACTCACATAAGATGGATAATATCTATAATAAAGCTTTATGAAGATTAAATGGTTCAAATTATACAAAATATAAAGATATTTAACATATGGTGAGTTTTAATAAACTATATAAAGTGTACAAAAACATTGCAACTAAATCTATAGTTTTGTTGTAAGAGCTGATTCTAAAAAGTGAAAATACTTTCTAATAAATATTAAATGTATTTTTCAATACCTGCCAAATGATAGAAATTATGAAAGTTAATTTTAAATATTTAAATACTGTCTTTCACTTAAATAAAAAGATACAGCCCTATAAAAGTTTTTTTCTTATAGACTTCATAATTTCAGAGTTTTTCAGTGCATTTGTTAGTTACCATTGCCAAGATCCTGAGGTAATAGAAAGGGAAGCAAAATGAACAGAGACAGGGCTCCTACCCGTGAAAAGTTTACAATATATAATTTAATGTTTCATTACTCTTCACAGGCTGAACACCAAATCCAGCAAATAGGCTGAAATATGCATTTGGATGTTTACCTTACATTAAATTTTAAATAGAATCTAGATAGAGAATAGATAAAAATTCCCAGTGCAGTGCTGTCCAAATAGAACTCTGTGTAATGATATATTTTGGGTCTATGCTGGCCTACATGGTAACCACTAGTCATATATGGCTACAAAATCCTTGAAATGTGCAACAGCAAACCTATATTTTATTTAGTCATGTGTGTGGCTAGTGGTGCCCAGACCGGACAGTGCATCTCACAAACTATGTTTTATAATTTCTATCTGCAAGGAACCAATACTTTCGTAGAATGCAGTAAAAATTGCTACAAAATGAAATGAAAAAAACCAAAGACATGCAAAATACCACCTCAATTTTTCTTATTAGATTCAACAAGACATAAAATTATGCTGTCAAAATTACTATGAAAATTTCTAAACACTCCTGTATTTTATGTCATCTATACCCGTGACAAATAGCTTTCAGACTGGCAATGGTTATTCAGTCATTGAACTAGGTAGGAGTCTCTTACCTCATGTGTCTACATAATTTCCTCAAACCAACCCTTTATATTAAAATGACTTTTTAAAAACATATTTTGGTACAATTCAATAATGCAGTTACTCATAGAACAGTTAACAGTCTTTGTAGCAAGGCTTATCCAGTGCTGCCATATATTGAGACTGCAATGTGGACAGCCTCAAGGTGGACTGCACAGGCTTATTTGACCCAGCAAAGCCATTTTTGCAGTTAGAGGTGTAAGCTGAAGCATCCTTCCTTCTATAAAGTTCAGCCCGATGTTTACAGCAGCCAAATTTGCTCAGCAACAGAAAGAAATCCCTTCGGAATGCCTTTGTGAAAATTGCATACAGAAATGGATTGGCACAAGAATTGACAGGATAAAAAAGGACAAGTAAAACTTTAGAGTTGGTTACTGTGATGAGGGGCACTTTGAAGGCAGCTGAGATGGCAAAAAAAGAGATGGGTGCCATACAGGTGAAATCGGTGAAGATGAGGATCGCCATTTTCTTAGCAATCTTTGTGTCTTTGTTGGTAGCCATCAGCTCTGGATTTTGAACTGCAAAATAAATTTTAATGTAGCAAGCACAGATGATGATGAAGGCTACCACATTAAGTATCAGGATGGTTAATATGTAGACTTGGGAGAGAGTGGTTTCCACATCCATGGGGAGGCAAATGCTGACCTTCCTGTAATTGCTGACACCCACGAGGGGCAATATAGCGATGAGAGTAGAAAAGAGCCATCCTGCGAGCATAATGGGGACGGCGTGTCTCAGCCGCAGCTTTTGGTCCAGCTGAATAGCATAGGTGATGGTGTGCCACCTTTCCAGAGTGATGACTGTGAGGGTGTAGACAGAAAGCTCACTTGCAAATACAGTGAAAAAGCCGGCAGCACTGCACCCGCTCCCTGTCTGCCAGTCTATGGCATGGTTATGGTATTGGCCTTTGGTTTGGGAATCAACTGAAGCAATGAGCAGCAGATAGAGTCCCATGCAAAAGTCTGCAAAGGAGAGATTACACATGAGAAAGCGGGGCACCGTGAGTTTGTAGCGACTGGTCAGGAGCACTAAAAGGACAGTCATGTTTCCTGTGATGGCTAGAATGTTAATCAGCCAAATCAGCACCCTAAGGAAGTCATATCCCATGATGTCTTCACAGGGGTTGAATGCATCTGGTTCAGGAGCACATCGGAGGGTTTTGGGTGAGCAGAAACCATAATCATAGTCCCAGCCACTCAGCTCGCTGTCAGCAAAGATGGCAGAATAACTGTGGGAAGAATATTGGCTTGATGTAAACTTGAGGTTTTCTATCATTCTGGGTATTTAAAAATTAAAGAATCATCCTTAGTGTTTTTTAAAAGCCTACAAAACAAAGCTACAACAGTCTTAACTTTACATTTATTGAATGATCTGAGAACTTAGATTTGATGTAGGAATTCCTTTATTCATTTATCAGTCACCAGTCCATACGTCACACTGATGCAAAGACTTCCGGAAATTGTTTACACTGGATGATTTCCTTTGGAAACCAGATTTAGAGGCATAAAATTTATTCTCCAAATTTAAAAGAACCTTTCCTTGCATTTTCTATTTATCTCATTTAGTTGTCGACCAGACTGCTACCAAGCTATTTGCAGTGGCATACAAATGGAATGGGGAGGCTTGTGCTGTTGGAAATCATCAGGCACTGATAGCCTTCTTTGCACCCAAGTTCTCAGCTAAATCTAGGAGCAGAGGAAGAATCAGTTAGACAATAGGAAGAGATAGTGAAATAGATACCAGAGGGGTGTGAGTCAGAGAGTGAACTCAAGAGGGACTCCTAGGACAGAGACAGTCTCTCTGCTGTCACTCCCTTCCAACTTAGCTACTCCCTGAGTTCAAGTGTTCATCCTCTTTTATGGGGAAATCATGTTTGTTCTTTACATCTTTTCTCCAACTCTAGCTCTCTCTCTGGTCCATTCTGTGTTAGGCTCCTTTGGAATTGCCCTTTCTAAATTCAGATCTGTTCATTTTACTTACCCAATTTGAATCTTTTCCATGATTTTATTGACCATGGGATAGAATCTAGTCTCCTTTTGATAGTCTCCTTCCTTGGTCTGGAGCCTGATGCTGCATGGTTCAGAGCATGGGCTTTGCGGTGACACTCTCAGGGCCCCATCTTGGCACAGCTGCTTACAGGCTATATAAACCTAAGATAGCTAATGAACACCTCAATGTCTCAAGTTGTTTTCCAAATAGGGATAATAACACTTTCCTCCTTAGGGTTGGGCTAAGGATTAAATGTGTTACTATGTGTAGAATAATTATCGACACCATAAATATTAGGGATTCGTATAATGAGCTCTTGCAAGGCCCTTGTGCAGCTTTCCTTTGGATCACATAAAATGACCTGTGATTCTCTTAGGTCAGTTCTACTATTTGACTCATTTGCCTCTGTATGTCTTGTTTGGCCTGCCAAGAATTTCCTTCCTCTCCTCATCTTTCTGGTGAATTCTTCTTCATGCTTAAAGACAAATTCCTTTTGGAAGCCTTTTTTGATTCTGCTCCCCAGTAAGTTTATGATCCTTTCTCTCTGTTAGGGTTGCAATTAGTACCACTGCAGATATCAAAACACATTGCAGTTAAATGATGGATGTCTGCTTTCTTTAATAGTCTATTGACTTCTTGTAGGAAGAAGTCTATGTCTTATTTCTGAAACCCCAGTGCCTAGAACAGTTTGGGCTCAAAGTGTCCATTCAATAAATGGTTTGTGAAATGAATAAATCTAAACCAGGATGATCCTTACTCTGAAAGGAGCTGACAGGTTGCAGGGACAATGAGCATGTACAGTGTGATGCATGTAGGCTCAACAAATTTCTGTTTGCCCACACTCTGCTAAAATAATCTTGGGAGCTGGAGAAATGGGCATAATTTTTCAGTCAAGGCTATTACAAATATATATTTTACCTTAGGGTTCTCGTATTGAGAGTATTTTTCTCTAGTCTCCAAACTTCTCATGTTCTGTATTGGGAAATGTGCACCTAATTCACTGAGTGGATGAAATAATATATTTGAGGAATACAATACTGAAAGGAAAGAACACAGATTTTAAAAAAGGAATTTGTGGCCGGCGCTGCGGCTCACTAGGCTAATCCTCCGCCTTGCAGCGCTGGCACACTGGGTTCTAGTCCCAGTTGGGGTGCCGGATTCTGTCCCAGTTGCCCCTCTTCCAGGCCAGCTCTCTGCTATGGCCCGGGAGTGCAGTGGAGGATGGCCCAAGTGCTTGGGCCCTGCACCCCATGGGAGACCAGGAGAAGCACCTGGCTCCTGCCATCGGATCAGCGTGGTGTGCCGGCCCACAGCGCACCAGCCGTGGCGGCCATTGGAGGGTGAACCAACGGCAAAGGAAGACCTTTCTCTCTGTCTCTCTCTCTCACTGTCCACTCTGCCTGTCAAAAAAAAAAAAAAAAAAAAAAAAAAAAAAAAAAGGAATTTGTGGCCTGGGACTCCAAAAAAGATGTTAAAATTATGAGAGACATGAGAGAGACTAACAGGGCACTACAGAAGAGCTGCGCTATGTACGGATTGCATAGGAGCATCTTCTGTTTTGTTACTAAATACCTTTGGACACAGTGCTTCATATCACATTAACGTTGCTACCTGTTTTTTAATCTCTAAAGAGAAGAGATGGTTGTATGCAACTATGAAAATAGATGATTAATTTCTTAGCATTAGAAAGGTCCCTCAAGACCATCTCCTTGAGCCCCTCATTTTAGTACGTGGGGAACCAGGATGAAAGGAGGTAAATGACCTGCCCAAGGTCTCCTTGGAGCACAGTGTCAGCACGAGGCTTCACCAACCTCACTGTTCCACAGTATTGTCTTTAAAGTGTGGCACTTGGGCCACCTCCATCTGAGTCACCAGATTCCATGATTGTTTACAGTCCTTGTCTCTTCTGTGGAGGAATACTTTTTTTTTTCTTCATATTATTTGTTGAACTCTTTTACTTAGTGTAGGGTTAACTTTATGATCATTAAGTAAACAAAGTGGATATTTGTAAAACTTAAGAGTTGGGAATGGTAGAGGGAGTGGAAGAAAAGCTGGAGCATGGGTGGGAGGGAGGGTAGGGTGGGAAGTGTCACTATGTTTCTACATCTCTACATATGAAATACATGAAACTTGTATAACTTAAATTTAAAAAAGGGAGATTTCTGGCTTTACTCCAAACCCTGACTTGAATTCTCTAGGGACAGAGCTCAGGAGTCAGAATTTGAAGCAAGTTCTCTGACTGAGTCCCACAAAATAGTCTTTGTTAAACCGGGTGAAAATATTCCAGTAGTTGCTGCCTTGACTTCCTTTACCCTTTTCCCCTATCAAAAGTTCTTCCGCTGCAAGAAGCACTAATTGAAAACCCTAGAAATTCTGCCATAACTTCTGAATACATTTATATCAATAAGCAGTCAACATTTCTCCCTTCGCCTTGCCCCCAGTTCTCTGCCCTCCCTTTCTCTGCTCTCCTGGAAATACGTCTAGGAATTTTACTGCTTGGTGATTCGTCTTCAGACCAAATACTCACCGGCTGCTGCTTACATTGGTGTCCTGAAGGACAAGCGTCATGCTTGCTGACAAAGCCAGCATGGAGCTGATGTTAGCTCAGCAGGGAGGCTTTGACAGGGCATGTGAATGGACTTACAGGGCTTAGTAATACTGAGTTAGGCGAGGGAGAAGCTGTAGCAACACTGCTCAAAAGAAAGGAGAAAAGATGGGACTTTTAGGAGGACAATGGGGCTACCCATAGCACTGAGGATACCATGTTATCTTAGAACAAGAAGGCTTAATGGCTGGTCTAGAATTTCTAAATACCAGTGTCTCAGGAATAAACATGATGGAAAGTGAGGGGGGGATTTATCATAAAAATTGTTTCCACAGGGAATGCCCGCTGGATTTAGATTGTGCATTGATTTCAGATAGTTTTGGGATGCTAAGGATTAGGGGACTTAAAGCAGTGTTAGCATAGCAAATTTAGGATCGGATGCTCATTTAGGAAGAACTGGGATAGGAACTTATGAGAATTATTGATGGAGGTTAAAGTCTCTCCTTCCCCCAAACCACCCCTTGGTGCTCCCAATTACTGAACCCAGATATGGTTTCCTGTGGATGGGAATAAAATCATATGTTTGTAAAAGCGTTCTATGGACAGTGACTGACAGCTTACTGAGAGGGAAAGGGTGGAGGGATAGGAAAGGAACACTGGAGGATAGATGGTGTCCAACCAGAATGAAAGGAAAGGAGGAAGAATGATCCTGTCTGTTGTAGGCACCATCACTTTATTAACAAGCTCTCATGGTTCTGAAGAGCAAATAATACTTCTGTATTCCTGATAGATGAGAGGAAAAAGAAAGGCTAAGTAGTGTCCAGTGATACCCGGTGTCACAGCAGTGTTGCTGCCAAGGATGCATATCCAGTTCCGAGGAGCCCCAACGCCCGGTGTCCTTCCACCACACCATCCTGTTGCCTCTATGGAACTTGGAGAATGAAAGGACAAAATAGAGGAAAAAGGGCTTGGTAAGGTGTCCTTGGGGGCATCTGGTTTTGTAGCCTGAGGACATGGGGGAATAATAAAATTCCTAAATCTTAGTAAAGGTGGCATAGGGAAGCTGGGGTTAGTTTTGAGGCTTGTTCTTTTACAGTTGAAGATAAATGCCAAAGCAGTTGGCATCTCCAACAGGAAGCATTTTACAGATGAACAGCATAGGAAGGGACCTACCACCCTATCATCGTAATAATGGCATTCAAATGACTTTTAAGCTTGGTTGAATAGTGGTCAGGTTGGTCCTCATCTGTTTTGAAGGAAAGTAGCGCTTCTTGAAGCTGTGTCTGCAGTCAGTCCATTTTTGTAGGATGCTGACCGTGTGACTAGTGAAAATTCCTACAAATGACGCTATCATTTATACCAGCCTTCAGTGACATCAAAACAAATAAAATTATGGCTTTTGGGGGGACAATTTAATTGTAGGATGAACATTTAGGTAGATGTTTAAGAGGTTTTTTTAAGTAGGTCAAAGTTACACAAGCCCCATGAGATTGTGCTTGCAAAGAAAAAAGTTCCCATTTTTAAACGATTAAAAATACTTTACAAATACATCCAAGATTTCTATCACAAGAAGATCATTGGTACACAGAACAAGATAGCACTTCCTGGGCTTCTTTGCACGTAAATACTTACAGAGTTTCATTATTTGATTTCCTCACTGTGCTTTCACATTGTTGGGAAAAGTTTTCAAAAATGGAAAACGAAAAATTCTGTCTGAAAGAGAAAAGGTCAAGAAAAAAAGCAGTTGAGTGTCTGGTCTTTAAGCTAAAGCTGATCATGCCTATGTATGCTTTGTTCATCTGCGTTCTTTACTGCTGCACCAGTGTCACGTTCTGCACCATTGTCCTCACGGAAACGCTTCCCAAGGAGAGAGTGAGCCTGCTGCATTGTCAGTAGAGTGCCTCCAGCTTAGATAAAATGCTCCTGGATGCTAAGTGCTTTGTGTGGGCTCCAGGATGAAAAAACCTTAAATCTGTCCTATTGAATCATGGATTTTTTTCAAAGGTTATAAAAACCTACCTTTATGGTGTATTAAGGTTTGCTTGTTACCTTGCTCTTCTCCACATTGGCCTTGATGAACAAATAACAATTTGGAGTTCATAGCTTTCAATTCTAATTGGGTTTCTTTTGTAAGCACTTGAAGATGCTGGGCTGACATTATGATGTGAATTTTATACTCTTTTGCCTTATGCGCAGACATGGAGGTGGATGCTCCCCCCCCCCCCCCCCGGAAGTTGAGCGTGTGCAAAGGGAGGAAATACCAAGGAAATAAAAGAAGGCTTGTTCTTATCAAAGGGATTTCTTACCTGGAGACGAAACCTAAAATGAATAATGAATAGGGAAAAGGAGAACAAGGTTGGGGGCCTGCAGGTACCACGGAGGAAGGAGAGATGAGGCCATTCAAACTGGACAAATGTGTCCATCTGGACAAATCATCTCCATTATTAGAGAACTCCTTGGAGGCATAACTTTGGACAGAAGTGGTGGGGAATATGTCAGGACTTACTTGACCTACTGAATTCCTTTCAAAAATTCATCAGCTTGATATTTTGGGTTAGGATCATAAATCCTCAAACTTGGATCAAATAGTGTGTGTACACACGTGTGCGATTGACTCTGGCTTAGGGATGTCGTGTGTCAACAGACCCACAGTTAGGAGATGTGGGTACTCTGCGCCTTCAGAGGACATTTCTGGGTGCTTTCTGACTTAGCAGTTTTCCTCATAGAGCCGAGGAGGTCTTGGGGCCATCTACCCTGTCCAGGCACAGGGATGACTCAGAGTTTACACAAAAATCCCAGGGGCTCAACTTCAGTCTGTCCATCCTCACAGGTACCTAAGGCTTCAAAATTAGCTAGAAAGTTGGTTAAAGCTTCTCATTCCAATTATGACAGTCTGTGTGTAGCTATGTTGCATCTCATCCTGACATTGGCTCATAATTCTGTACTCTTTTTTCCTTTTTGCTGCTCAGAGGTAGTCTCTTTGATCTATTAGGATGCAAACATCTGAACTAAACGTTTTACATGCCAGTAATCTCAGAAGGGATGTGACCTCCTTGCTGCAAAAGTGTAGGGTCCAGAATCAGCTTGGTTGTAAACCAGCATCTGTGTGATTCTCCTAATTGGTCTCTCACCAGCTTCATTCACCTCTGTCTCGCCCTCTATTCTGCTGCCACAGTGATATTTTATAAAAGCAAATATCAGTATTCTCAAGTTTTCATGGCTTCCTGTCTTTTATCCAACTTGGTCTGGCACTCAGAGCCCACCGTGACCTGCCCCTCCCTGCTTCCTCTCCTGGGTTCTCTCCTTCTGTGAACCTGGAAGTCGTCTTGTTCTAGCTGGGATGAATGACTTGCACCTGCTGCCTCCTGCCTTTGTGTCTTTCCCTGAGCCAGTCTGCTCGGCATAGCCTTCCCCAGGCCTGTGTAGCCAACTCTTACCTGTTCCCTAAGGCCCCGCGTGAGCCATTTCCATCTAGAAGCCTCCCACGAGCCCTGCTACCATTTAGAAACTCTTCCTCCTCAATGTTAGAGCACTCTGTCCTAGCGCTTGCTGTAGTGAGCTTAGTTTGGCTGCTGTGTGGGTTGCCCACACACAGTAAGAGCTGGCTTGAGCTCTTACTCATCTTACTTACTTACTTCAGACTTCTGCACAGTGTTTGGAACATGGTAAGTGCTCAGTTAATGTCCTGAGTTAATGGTGCATGACTTTCTGAACACAGCAAGTGTTTTGTCTAATCAGTTACTCCAAATGCTTCAGGTAGAACTAGGACTACCTGTACAAAGCACAGATATATGCTGATTAATTAATTGTGAATAGGTTGATTCCAAAGACAGCAGCAGCCTTGTGTTACTTTCTCAGTGCTTTATATAATTGATTGATAATATCTCTTCAAGCTGCATAATAACCCATTAAGGCAGGTTTTTTTCCTACTTTGAGCTGTGACCCATTACTGGGTCAAGAAAACAATCAAGTGCAACAACAGTAAAACAGACAAGAAATAGACAAGGGGTGGGCATTTGATACAGTGGTTAAGCTGCCAAGTGGGACGCCTACATTGCATGTCAGCATGCCTGCGCTCAGGTGACTGATCTGTTCCAGCTTCCTGCTAATGTGCACCCTGGGTGGCAGCAGGATCTGGCTTGAGTAACTTGGTCCCTGCCACCCACATGGGAAACCTCAACTATTTTCCTGGCTCCTGGCTTTGGCCTGGCCCAGTCCTGGCTATTGTGGGCATTTGAGAAGTCAGTGTATGAGAGATCCCCCCGCCCCACATTTAAAATAAGTAAATTTTAAAGAATTTTAAAAAGAAATAGACAAAACATAAGAGTATATCACATGTTAAAAGGCTTACTCTTGCCTTTCTTTTACTTCCATTACATATGTGACATGTGTACAAGGCTGTAAGGTAAAAAAGGGGATTTCTCCCCATGTGTCTCAGCCAAAAATGTTTGGTAGACAATGCCCTGGCCCCACCTTGGGTTGAAGTGAATCAGGAATAAGATGCCCCTCACTGGGAACAATCCAGCCAGGAGCACCTGCCCTTTCTGTTCCTGTATTAAGCTCATCTGTCGGGATCTGAGATTTTGTTCTGAAATGGGAGACAGAAGATGTTCCTCTGCTGGGAGAGAAATAACTTTCTAGTGCTTTGTGTCCATTTTGTTGTTGTTACAGATTAAGCCATTAAGTAAATCTTTCCCTCCTGAGCCTGTTGCCCCCAGTGCTCTCTGAGAAGGACGAGGACCAACCGGTCTGGGAGATGTCAGTTTTGTCCTCCATTTTGCAATTGTTAAAATAGTCTATCAATCAATTAGCCTTGAATTGCTTCCCAAGGACTCGGAGCTGCAGGGTGGGCTGACTGGTTGGCAGCAGTTTGCATGAGCAAACAGGACAGTCCGTTTTTCTCTCCAGGATCTGAGGGAGACCCCCGGGCTGTGGAGCTGGGCGCTGCGGACCAGCGGAGTGCTGTGCAGCCCGGCAGGCCTTCCCTTTTGTTTCTTACTTACTCTTTTGTTGGCAGGTTTCTAAAAGCACAGCAGTGGCTGGGGTAAGTCAACGTGGCATCCAGGAGATTGGTAAATTTTTCTCTGGATGGCAGTTTTTTGAGGGAGTAGGATGCCGTGGCAATTAGCGTCTGAATGGACTCCAGCCCGTAGCTTGGCAGGGCCTGCAATTTGGTGGAGGAAATATCCCTGGATGGTAAAGGGGAGAAAGGCTTTTTACTTACCTACACATTTTACTCAGAGTGAAACCTCCCCTCCGCGGTGGCATCATTCTAGGGTCTGAGAAATCTTTTCTCCATCTTTCTCTCTCCCTAGTTCTCTTTCAGTGAGTCTCATTCAGGTCGGAATTTAAAACAACTGCATCCCCTCCCCCCCCACCTTCATTTCCCCTTTCCTCCTCTCAAGGCTGCACATAGCTCCTTGTACCTGCATTGCTCACTATTTCCCTCTCTCTCCTCTCTCGACTCCTTTCTCCCCCTCTCCTCTCTCTTCTTGGCAGAAGTTAAAAGAACTGCTTGCTTTGTGAGACAGCAGGCACAAACAGTGACACCAGCTTTGTCTCTGCCACAGGTAGAAAGTGGGCTTCAGAGGTCGGGGTCTTGGATCAAGCCTGCAGGGGTGGGGGTGGGGTGGTGGTGGTGATGGTCCTGACGCCTAGGCCGGTTCCTCTCTCAAGAGCTCTGTGCAGCAGGAGCCATCATCTGCTCGGGAAGCAGAATGTGTGTTCCGCGTTGGCAGCTGGATCACCTGTCCAAAGCCAGCCAGCAGCCCCCTCGCAAGCACAGAACTGTCTGGAAAGCTCAGGCTTTGCAAATGAGGTCCTGAACACCTTGGTTTTAGAAGACTCTAAGTAATGTCCAAGACAATTCCAAACAAGGTCGCTGCAGGAGGAGGGTCAGTGAGAATTGTAAAGGCCTGTTCCTCTTCTAAGTGACTGCTACTGATGCTTCAGGGAGTTTCCAGGAAAACAGCTACCTCCCCCCAACTCGCACACCCCCGCCAGCACTCCACCCCCATATTTAGTGCCCAGTGCATGGAAGAGGATTAATAGATGATCCTCGGCAGATGTGTAGACAGCATGGACTGGTGACAGGCATTGTCTCTTGTGGAACAGTTCTTAAGGCAGCAGAATTTGCTCTAGGGACTTTGGATTAGGCTGCTTTGGGGTCCTTGTTTATTTAGACACAGTTCTCATCTTACTTGGTAGTTCTTATCTCAGACAGGTTAGGGATTGAGCTCAGGACTCCTTGCAGACCTGGTAGGTATTTTTGTTTTTCTGAATGACCACATTTAAAATGAGGATCTTAGAAAACGGAGAGGCTTGGTTACAAGACAGTAAATCTCTGATAGTGGATTTTCTGTCTCAGTGACAGACCAGTGTGGGAAGAGCTGGCAGAAGAGATGTTTCCAAATACTGCTCAAACAGACTTGGAAGGAAGAGGCCTAGGTCTGGTCCTGTGTTCTCTGCACAGCAGTGTGCGTGTCTGTAACGTGCACCATCACTTCTGATCAGCCAACCTCAGCAGCTCTTCAAGAAAGATGGCCATGCAGGGCTTGTCAGGCCACAGCTACTCAGGCACATACCACGCCTGAGCCAGAGACATCTCTGTGTCTACGGGCCAGTGAGGTGGCAGCTTCCTGTTAGAGCTCCAGCTATCACAGGGTGTACTAGACGGGAGAACATTCGACCTGGGAGTTCTGAGTCTGTTGTACTGTGAGTATGAGAAATACAGAAAGGGACTTCTAGGGAAGGGTGGCCAGGAGTGGGGAGACAGCAGAGCACGCAGTGGGCAGGAGCCATGGCGTTAGTGATGCCATTGTAAGCAGAAGTCTTGACGGTGAGTGGAAAGTGGACAGATGGAACTGATGGTGGTGGAAATTAGGAAGCAGAAAGGAGCAGGCATTTCCGATGGGAGCCAGGATGCAGACAGAATAGAAGATTGATGATGGTGGGAATTCAGAGTAGACAGAATCAGATGCACAGTGGCAGGAACTGGAAGTAGATGAATTCCAGGGTTGATAGCAGTCAGCCTTCTCTAGCACTCTAACTTCTCCAGCATGAGTCGGGGACTAGACACAGCCAGGGTGTGATGGTGGAGGGGTAGGAAGCAGAGTCAGGAGTTGACAGCTGGTGGGACTCAGAAAGCAGACAGTCAGGAGTTGACAGTGGCAGGAGCTGGCTGGCAGGGAGAGTTGGGGTTTATAATGGTGGGAGAAAGAAGGTAGATGGCGCCAGGTGTTGACACTGCAGGATCTAGGATATGAAGGACAAATGAGACCTCCAAACTGGAGAGAAAGGCAAAGTCCTCACGGCGGCCCCAGGCTCCCATGACTGCACCCGCCTGGCCTCGGGTCTCTCATCCTCCTCCTGGATCGCTTGGCCATCCTGGCCTTCTCGCTGTTCTCCCAATACACAATGCAAGATCCTGCCTCGGGGCCTTTGCTGGCGCTGTGCCCTCTGTTGGAGTGCTTGCCCTGCAGATAGTCACACAGCCTGCCCTCTCACTTCTTTCCTGTTTGTTTCCTGTTTGCTGCAGTTACATTTTTTTTCAGGACAATATCCTTTTTTTAAGAGAGGCTTTTTTTTTTTTAAACATTTAACATTTTAAAAATGGTAACCCCCTTACCCTCTCCAGAACTCTGGTCCCCACAACCAGGCAAATTTTCCTCCTGCACAACCAATACTGCTTGGCTTACTACATATTTTGTTTACTTGTTAGATCCTGGTCTGTGCCACCATCCTGTGAAGGCAGAGATGTTTGTCTTGTCTTTGTCTTTGCTGTTTCCCTGATGCCTAAACCAGTGCCTGGCACATGGAATGGGCTTGTGAGAGAGTTACCGAATAAATGATTGAATGAATGAATGAATGAATCAAACACCAACAAATGAGATGGGTTGCTCTGTTTCCTCCTGCTTTGCACTGCTAAAAAGCCATGCCTGTTGATCGCTTTGCCTGTTGCGTGTTGTCTTCTCTGTGTCACTGCAGTCTCTTTAAGTGCAAGGACCAGAGCGTTTTGCTTAGTATTCCATCCTCAGCATGGTGCCAGGTGAGCAGGGTTGACAAGTGATGCACAGAGTGCTAAAGAAGGGAGTAGTGGGCCACACTGCCCCTGGAGGGCGTGGCGTGGCTGCCCTGTGGACCAGCCGCCCTGTCTGCATCTGTAGCCT
Organism: Oryctolagus cuniculus; assembly: GCF_051225735.1. Classification (NCBI taxonomy): domain Eukaryota; kingdom Metazoa; phylum Chordata; class Mammalia; order Lagomorpha; family Leporidae; genus Oryctolagus; species Oryctolagus cuniculus. The sequence goes on along the minus strand of NC_142868.1, from coordinate 159,331,694 downwards.
GGCTGCAGTTCTCGCTATCAAATGTTTCTGACTTCGCCAGGACTGGGTCAGGAGACTCCTGCTTGGATTTCCTGTTCCTCCTCGTTTTCCCAGTTGTCTACCCCAAGTCCCCATTAGCCAAGGGAGCACAGCTCACTCCTTGCACCCACGAGTCTAGTAACACAGCAGCATGGCTGCATTGGTCAAGTGCCAGTGCCATGTCGGATCTCTGGGCTTGAATTCCCTGTAGGGAGCCACTCACTCTGCCAGCACGGGGGGGGGGGGTGCATCTGCCTTGTGTGGTATCACAGGTTGGATCACGTCCCCTCCACCAAAAATGTGTGTGTTCAAGTCCTGACCCCTCGTACCTCGGAACATGACTTGGCCTGGAGATGGGCTCTTTGCAAGATAATCAAACTAAAATAAGGTCATCGGGGGAGCCCTAATCCAGCATGTCTCATATCCTGTTAGAGAAGGGGAAATTTGGACACACACACACACACACACACAATGCCATGTGGAGTTTGCAGTTATGCTGCCACGATGAGAACCGACCGTTGGAAGCAAGAGAGAGGCCTGGGGCACATCGTTCCTTCACAGCCCTCAGAAGGAACCAACCCTGCTGACACCTTAATTTTTGGACTTCTAGCCTCTAGAACGGTGAGACAACACATTTCTGTTGCTTAGGCCACCCAGTTTGTGGTACATACACTGGGTCTTTCAAAAGCAGCCTTTTCAGATGCAGAGGCTGATGGCCCACCAAGCAGGCTGGGGATGATGTGGCGGGGTACCCAGGCAGACCTGTTGGGGTGCGGTGGGTAGGAAGGGAGGGTGGCACCACCATACTCACAAAATGCTGGGCCCCGTGGCTCCCTGGAAGGCTCCATTGTGCATCTTCTCCAGGCGTGCGTTTTCCTTCAGCTCCCTGTGGGGAAGGACAGTTTTCTTCGCGGTGCTGGCTCTTCTGTGTGAGCACTCGCAGCTGTATACACAGCCTTGGGCCACGTGGTGCACCTGGTGTGCAGGGAAGGTGGCCGGCCGATAAACTGCTCCCCGATGAAATTATGAAATCGCTGGGGTGTGTGTCTGGTCCTGTCTTTTCTCTGCCTCTCCCCCACTTATTGGGTGGAACCCTTTGTTTTACAACTTGAGGAACTCACCCCCTCCTTCCTCGGAGTTACAAAAGTTGATTTCCAGACAGTTGGGCAAGGATGAAAGTGCTGCCCAGGCTGAGGGGTTCAAGTGTAGGCTGCTCTGAATTGGACTCTCAGCCACTGTGACCTTGGAGGTCTTAGAATTTGCAAACATCACTAGACTACTTAGAGAAAATACTTAAAAAGCGAAAGTCAAGCCTGTGCAAGGTCATCTGTTTCATAATATGATTTTCACTGTTTTTCTTACAGATGCACATGTCTCAATGGTTGTGAATAGGGAAGAATTGCAGCCTGTGTAGAAAATCTCCCCATACCCTGGGTGCCCCATGGGTCTGGGCATCGCGGACAATCTTTGCCAGGTATGGTTTGGTGTGGAAACAGTGATGAGGGCCGCTGTTCCTAAGGCCATAGCTGAAGTCACAAGCTGCTATGGCAATAGCTACCTGAGGGCTCTGTGCCATTTAGCCCAAAGCAGCTCCTTGCTGAGCCTGATACTGGTATCTCTAGCTCTTCTCTGCATAGACAAGGGCACTAGAAGAGGAGCCCCTGGGCTCAGGTCGGCCAGCCCCCCCCCCCTTTTTTTTTGCGCACTTTCTTCCTGTAAGAAACGAATGGCAGTGACTCAAAGAGCATTCTGGAAAACACCTGATGGTGGGCACAGTGTGCATACATGCACTGTTGGTGTGATGATTTCAAGCATGGAAACGGATTCCTTCACACCACAGTTACAGTGTCACGTGACAGAACAAATCCACCAACAGGCACTGCTCCCCCATCCCACCCTGCCCCAGGATGACCCTGTAATTACCTGTGCTCATCTTACAGCTTTGTGTCTCCGTCATCTTTTGTTCCACACCACGCTTGCTATTTAAAAACTGCAAAAGCCCTGCATGTCACTCTCTGGCTGGCTGTTTTCCACATGCTTCTACTACACCTTCCCCTTGGAAACTCTCAGCCCTTCCCCCAGAATGCACCTGCCAGTCGCATGGCGTCCCGTCCCCTGGGTGTATTTCCACTTTCAAAGAGATGAGGTTGTCAGAGTCAATTGCTGTTTAAAATCTAAATCAAAAGAAATTTTCCTCCCTAAACCTTCACGACTCTTCTTCCTGATTCAGTTTGTTTTAATTATGCTCACTGATAGTTATAAATCATTGAAACTCGGCTCTGCAAGCGAATAATCCGCATATCAGCCAGGTCAAATTAATTGCTCAGATTTCACGACAGTGCATCCTACATGTTTTATTAAAACTCAGATCTTTCTGTATACTGAATAACTCTACATTATGTTATTTGTCAGAAAGTAAATCAGACCCATTTATTACGTTTCCTGGGGGCCACTTTTGAGAATTCTCCCCAGTGAAGTGACCTTGCAGGTGTGAGAAGCAAAGGCAGGCTGACCCTTCAAAGTGCAGTGGGAGAACCCGCAAACTCCACCAAAGCCTTCTAAGCGGGGTGCTCTGGGGACGGTGGGCACTGACTCCTGCAGCCCTGGAGGGGGAGTGGGGCTACCCCTTTCTGCTCAGTGCAGCTTTGGTAAGCAGGGGCCCGGAGAACTCTGCAGGACTTCCTGTCATTGTCCTTGGCAACCCTGGACAGGCCTATGTGAAGAGTCTTCGAAAATGTGCCATAGTTTATGAAAAAAATAAAACTATACATGGATTTCAGAAGCATTTCGCACCAACATAAACTCATCTTTTGGTCCGTTTCTATGAACTTTTTGAAGATCCTTCCTGGGTTCCATCAAATGCAGGTGATGCGCCATAGTCACTTGTTGAGTGACTCACGGAGCAGAGAGGACACACATGCCTCGAGTTCAAGTTTGGTGGAAGCAGACTCAGCTGGCCAAGGTGAACCGTTTGTTAACCCCGAGTTCCCGTTAATGAGCCCTTCATCAAGTCGTGACGTCAATAAGAAAACAAGGGCAAATTTCATTCCACACTGGAAGGACAAGGTTTACAAAGCTATCGTTTCTTGAGCACTAAATATGTGCCAGACCCTGTGCTAAGCACCCACAAATGCAATTTTCATTATTCATGTAATTATGTAACAGATACCAAACGAGCACCTACTATGAGCCAGGCACTGGTGTTATGTACTGAAGACACAAAATAGACCCATGCGTGTTGGTGGGGACATCTTGGAAAGAAGCCCCTAAGTGGTTTGATCTTACAAATGCGGACACTGTGGCTTAGAAAGTTTCAGTAACTTACTCTGGGCCATACAAGCAGATAAATAGTGAGGTTTAAGTTAGAGTCTCAGTCAGTGCCTCTTAGGCCTGTTGTCTTAGCCATATAGCAGGGCATCAACACAACAGGATCTTTGGGTAAAAATCTATAGTTAAAGATAAATAGCAGGCCACATAGAGTCGTGCTACTCAGCTTCAGAGTGGCAGCGGCAGCAGCAGCACCTCTTGGGAGCTTGTGGAAATGACAGATTCTCCAGCCCTACCAGACCCATGAAATGAAATCACTGGGAGTGGGCCCTGGGAACCTGCTTACAATCTGCAGGTTACTCTTACGTGTGTGAAGGTTCGGGAAGCATTGCTGCACAACATGATTTACACAGCTTGTTTATTTTTTTAAAACTCTTCTCTTTGTTTTCCTTAATTTTGGCTTTTCATGGACTCTTAGCTTTTATTGTGTATTGAGCGGGCGTCACCTCGCCCTGCGCCTGGTATGGTTCAAAGGAGCTTTGTCAATGTGCCACTCTTTTAGAACAGGAGCCACAGAATGAGAGGTTGAGAGCCATGACAGGCATAATTAGTAGGGTCTCTCCCTTTGAACTAAAGGCTGATAATCCCAGGGACTGGCGGAGGGAGAGATGGAAACACCAAGTGGAGAAGGGGCTCCCTCTCCACCAGCAGTAGGGGGTGGGCGCCTCTGAGCCGGTCTGTTGTGGCTGATTAGGCTGATAAATGGTGTCACTCGATTTCTCTGCAGTGGGGCCTGGGGGAGAATTTCTTCCTTAAATCAGGCTGCCGCTAACACACCGTCAGCCTGAGCAAGGGGGCTCGAGAGGGAGGCTGTGAGCTGGAGGAGGCCTAAAGTAGGCTGTTGAATATTTCAGCAAACTGTCAACTTCAATGTATTGAGCTGGCATCGATCTTTGAAATCACAGTGCTCTGGGCTTTCCAGCCAGCCGGTTGCCTAGTAACCTGCGTGCAACACCGAGGACTAGCCACTTGAAAGTTTAGTTTTGCCCTGAGTTCCTTGCTGAAGACTGGATGTGATCTGGTAGCCAGAGTAAGATTTCATTTTTATTCATGAGCTGGGGAAATAAGCACATACTTACAGTGAAATTAGCGTCGTCCCATTGAACGCGTGACTCTGTACTTCTTCAAATCCATTTCCGTAGAGTTTGCTGAAGGAGGGAGGGAGAGAGGGTTTAGGCACGGGCAGGAACTGAGAGAATCACAGTTTGGAAGCACACATTCCTTCTGCCGTGACATTTATGACGAAGCTAATCACCAGCATTCGCAGCGTCTAGCTTTGTTTCTCTAACATTTTAGAATCTAAGGGCTCCTTGGGGATGAAGCCGAGCCTTTTGCTCAAGTTTACCTCTGCTTGCACTCTCGCCACCACCGCCAGTTTGTTAAGTGCTTTATTAAATGCCAAGTGCCCAACCAGCCATCGTATATATATTTTACGATCTAATTGTCATCATCACTTCCATTATGTTGGCACGAAACCCAAGCCTCATCATTGTTGTGCAGCTCGCTTCAGGTCAAGGAAAGCAGGGGCAGGGCTCTCTGAGGCCTGAGCTGGCTGCCTGTGCCCTTCCTCCGGCTCTGCAGGCCCCGTGTGGGCACCTGGGCTGAGATGCTGGAAGCTGACAGCAGCGGAAGGCTCAGCACTGAGTCAGCTTTTCTTTTTCTCGGATGGGTATATGGTCTTGCTGGTGCCCAATCTGGTTCCACATCCCATGTGGCTGTCGATGTCCATAAATAGTTCTGTAAGACCTATTAGTGGACTGTGAATTCAGTTTAGTTGGGTGGTGCCAGCATCTTTAAAAACGAAATAGAACAGAAAGCGACAAATGTAAAGTATTGGAGTATATTGGAAGTGAGTGGAGTGTGAATACTTGTGAAATGTTGTCTCACCATTTTTATATGGCATATAGACACATGTGCATTTGTACATGTATGCCATCGTCCACACACATGTATGCACACACACTTACTTCCAGCCAGAATAAAACTCAGGAGTCTCTTTGGAACGCAGGTGGGAAAGGAGAGATCGAGGAAGGAATGAAGGGGGGGATCAGGTGGCACCTATTCATCTTGCAAAACAGGAGCTGGGCCCAGAGAGGGAGGGGACTTGTGGAAAGCCCATGGCGGGCAGAAATGGGGCCAGGACGCGCCGCCTGGGGCCACTTAGAAGGCACCAGTTTTGCAGGCTGTGGTTGCTTCCCCCAGGTCCTCATGGCCCTCCCTCCCTCCTCCTCCTCCAGGGCCGTTTTCGATGTCACGTTCTCAGCGTGGCCTTTCCTGACTGTGCTGTTTAAAGTATCAGCAGAATTCCCTGTCCCCTGTTCCTGACTTGTTCTCCCTCCATTGCTTTAGCACCACCTAACCCGTGATTATATTTTGGCTTGTTCTACCCCCCGCAGCAGGACACCGGCCTCACAGAGCAAGGATTTCTGTTTAGCAAGGATTTTTGTTTAGAAGCCTCTGCATCCCTGAACAGTGCCTGGCATTGGGATAGATGTTCAGCGGACAAATGAGTCTCAGGATGATGAATTTCCTGCTGCAAATCACAGCCAAACAAGTTGGGAAGCCACAGTGCTCGTGTGAATCCTTTGTGAACAATGGTCTAAGAGCCGAGTGAGAAGCGGCTGTGGTGAGGCATATAATCAAGTTCTTTGTGTCTGGCGAGACCCAGCATCTCTTTGCAGGGTGGCTGGCAGCTGCAGGGCCATGGTAGGCACAGGCTGGGGGCGGGGCGGGGTGAGACCTGAGAAATGGTTCAGACCCATGCTCCACCTGCTCTTGCTCTCGCAGGCTGTTGTCTGTGAGAATTGTACCTTGTGGTATATGTGAGCGTGTATGTGATACACATATGCTTGTATCTATCTATATATAGATAGATGTAGAGTGTGTGTGTGTGTATGTGTGTGTGTGTGTCTGTATGGTCTCTTCCCATTAATCCACAGCACACCTGATGCAAACTAGCATGGCCCTTGTCTTGCAGTATAATATTTGAGCTCTGAAATATAAATTGGAGACAACAAGGCAATTGTCAAAGCATCTTCATCAGGTTGAGCTCAAGAGAGCCGAGAAGCATTTTTAACCCATTCCTTAAAACCCCCCTACCTTGCAGGGTGCCAGGCACCCAGCAGGGGTCAGCGTGAAGCAGTGGCCTTGCCCTTCCACAGGAGGGCGGGGTGGGGGGGGCTTCCTTCACCTCCCTGTGCTCACTCACTCCCTTCTGGAATTCTGAGTTGATAGCCTCACACACCAGCTCTCAACCTCTGCTTGAGGTACCAGCATCCCATATGGCCGCCAGTTTGAGTCCCGGCTGCACCTCTTCTGATCCAGCTCTCTGCTATGGCCTGGGAAAGCAGTGGAGGATGGTCCAAGTGCTTGGGCCTCTATACTCGTGTGGGAGATCTAGAAGAAACTCCTGGGTCCTGGCTTCAGATGGGCCCAGCTCTGGCTGTTGTGGCCATTCGGGGAAGGAACCAACAGATGGAAGTCCTCTCTCTCTGTCTCTCCCTCTCTCTGTCTGAATTCTACCTCTCAAATAAATAAATAAACAAACCTTAAAAAACTGTACTCAGAATATTACTCTTTGGCTGTCTATTGTCACGTTGGAGGTCACATTTCTTTTAGATGAAAGAATCATGCCTGTTTTGTCTTTGAACTTCCTTGAAATGTGATTTCTTAGAGTTTAGGCCAGTATTTATCAAAGGATTTTCCTTCATCTGTGGATTCAGAATCTGGTCGTACCCAGGAATAAGCACCTTTATAACAAGCTCTCACAGTGCATGCTGGGAACCCTTGCCCGGGGGTATATTGTAGGGTGATGCAGTTCTCATCATTTTGAGTTGAAAAGTCGATGGTCGGTTGCTCAGAATGGAGCCAGCATCTAGTCCGCTTGTTGCCTTCTAAGTGATGGCACTCGCTGTGTGGTGAATGAAGGGGAAGTCACCCCTTCTCTGTGATGAGCAAGGCAAAGCTGCCTGCCTGCACTTGTCCTCAGGCCCATTCCCTTTTACTGCTGGGTGCTGCCCTGATCCTAGTTTTGGCACATTTGGGCATTTTTTTTAAATTGTTTTTTAAAAAATTTGTTGTTGGATTCATAATATCATTGCTCTAAGGGAAGCCTTGCAGTCAAGTCTACAGGCACTGAGCTTAACTCCCTGGGCTTGACTCCCTCCCAGCTCTGCTACTTAACAAGCTGAGTTACTTTGGCCAAGTTGCTTAACCAGTCTGGGCTTCAGTTTCCTAATCTGAGTATAGGGTTGACAGTAATCGTGTTGGCCCTGTAAAGTTGTTGTGAAGATGAAAAGGGTAAATGTATGTTAAGCTCCTAGAAGCAGGTTCTTCATGCATCGGCCTCAGTATTACTGTGCTTTGCAGTGACCGCCAGTGCTCCGTCCAGGACAGAGGCCAAGAACTTCCATTTCCAGGCTCTGCACAGGATTTCCAGGGAACGCAGGCCAGGTGTTTAATGGAATTGTTAGTCTTCTGTTCCCGGGCAGAGCAGGTCAGGTCAGTGGCCCGGGTGCCCCACAGGTGCTTTCTCTCTGAGGGCCCTTAACCTTTGGGTGTGTAGTATCATGGACATTTTTGCATTTAGACAATTTTCATGTTTTGAAAAAGTTAAAATATCCTGGGTCGTGCTTCTCCCAATTCTCCAAAGAATGCCGCTCACTCTTTCCCTCTCAGCTGCTCCTTCCACACAATAGCTCATTGCCTTGTTTTAGAGAAACTACAAACATGGGTGGGGGGCCGCATGCTGTCAGGCCCACAGGGGGCTTTTAATGCCCTTCACAGCATCTGGAGAGTCACTTCAGATGACTGTTCCCCAAAACATCATGGTGTCAGAATTTGCTATAAGGGTTCTGTCACTGGCACAGAAATGAAGGTATCTCCCCCACCCCACCCCTCTATACTAATAGCTGCCCTAACTCTAAAGCATTGTCTAGGTTCTCTGTTCAAATGTCAGTAACTGTGAATCAGGCAGAGAGAACGGCATCTTTTTATTCAAAATAAGATTCAGGCTTTAGAAATTAATCACAAGTGATGCTCTCATTTTGAATGTTGCCTTCTAATGAACTCAGAATTTTCCTGGGACTCTGGAAGCATTTCTGGGGTTATATTAGGATCATTAGGTATTCTGCCATGGTTTCCTCTTGGATCCTATGGCCACTTGGTTTTTAGATGATTTACAGATCTGCAGGGTCTCAAAAAGTGGCCCCTTCGTGGAGGGGAAGGCATACTTTTGAAGAAAATATGGCTGATATAAGCAAATGTTTATCAAATGACCTCACAAACAGCCTCCTAAAAGGGGGAATCCCATATTCATCATGTTCCCCCCATGTAGCACTTCGCTCAGGGTTTTGTGATTCCTCATGTTTGCAGATTCTTCTCTTGTGGATGTCTGGGCAGTGGCTGTGAGAATAATGGCCACCCAGTCACTGCTGTGTGCTGCCCTGGCCCTAGTTTTCAATAATATAGAGCAAGGTCACCCTTCTTCTGTGGGGCTCACAGTCTCTGGAGCGAGGAGTTGCTCTTCCTGTGGTAGGTGTGCCTCCTGCCTTTCAACAACTCCGAGTTTTCATGCCTCCCTCCTCCTCAGACAAGTTCATGTCAACTTATGTGACTTTTCCATATGTAGAACTAAAGAGGGTGACAGGCATTAGAAGTATGCTGATAGTAGTGGATTCTAACAACTGACTAAAACTGTTGAGAAACCCACATTCCGTAATGATACTTAAAATGAGACAATGGAAAAGGAAGAAAAAAAAAGCAAGGGTCTTTTTACAGAAACATGCCAGCTGGTCAGTGTAGGGGATGGTAGAGCATACAGCTCTGTATTTTCTAACCCCTTTGTCGTAACCTGAATAATTACAGGCACTGAAACCATCAGATGGACGGTTTTTTTCTAACTGAACAGTCACAGCAACTCAAAGTACCCCACCACGGTGTACTTGTTAATAACAAAGGGAAAAATAAATGGCTAAGGGCAACACATAAACTTTGATGCAATTTTGTCTTTAAAAATCTCTTAAGAGATTTTTACTGGAGTTTGGGATTATAGGTTGGAAGATGTAATTAAATCCTTCTTGAATTTCTTAGATGAAATTTTAGTAATATAAACATCCCTATTTGGATATATAAATGCTCAATTATTTAGAGATGAAATGTCATGATGCTGATACTTTTTTGGGCACTTTGGCAAAGAAGACATGTATTGGGACTGCATTGTGGTGCTGGCACCCCATGTTGGAGTGCCATTTCGAGTCCCAGCTGCTCTGTTTCCCACTCAGCTTCCTGGTAGTGTGCCTAGGAAGGTGGCAGAAGATGGTCCAAGTATTTGGATCCCTGTCACTTATGTGGTAAACCAAGATGGAGTTCCTTGCTTCTGGCTTTGTCCTGGCCCACACCCCTGGCTGTAGTGGGAATTTGGGAAGTAAACCAGTGCATGGTGAATGGAGATAAAGTGTATGGGAGATTTGTGATACTATTCTTTCCATTTGTCAGTGGAAAGAGAAATGGTAGGTGATTCCATTTGCAAGTTAAAAGCTTTAAAGTAAAAAAATATTTTAAAGGAGGTGATGAGATTCAGTGTTTTCAGTATGGTCTAAAACCTGAATGTTAGCTTTTAACTGTGGTTAATTGTATTAATTGTGTAGTTGAAAACTTGTGATTGGATTTGCACAAGACGTTATTAATAATCCCACCAAGGGCTGGCATAGAGGTGCAGTGGGTTAAGCTGATGCTTGGCACCCATATTGGATTGTTGGTTTGAGTCCTGGTTACACTTCTTCCAATCCATCTTCCTGCTAATATGCCTGTGAAAGCAGCAGAATATGACCCAAATGATTGAGTCTCAGCCTCCCACTCGGGAGCCCAGGATGGAGCTCCTGTCTTTGGCTTGGCCCAGATCTGGTTGTTGCAGACATTTGGGGGGTGAACCTCTTCCTCTCCCTCTCCCTCTCTCTTCTTTTTAAATATACAATAAATATTCTTAAAAATGATCCCACTGAATAGACAGAGATGTGTCTAGGTGGCCTGACTTGACTAAGGCTGTGTGGCTGGGCTAAGGCAGAGAGCAAGAACTAAAACCCAGGCTTCCGGGCTTCTCACTTCAGTGCCCATCAGTCTCGCCTGTGGCTGCCACAGGTGCAGCCTAGGATCTCGCTGTGCTTTGCCAGACACCCTTTCTCTGCTGGGCCTTGGGAAGCCACTCGCCGTCCCCTTTCCTTCTCTTGGTGGAGTTCACCTGTCGATGAAGGTTGTCCCCTCTCTGAGACAGGCACAGCCAGCCACTTAGACTGCTTTAAAGGTGGTGCAGCTAAATCCGGCTCACTCGGGGAGGGCATTTCAAGGTGGTCTCTTGAGTAGATTTAGTGAAAAGCCCAAGTGACTATCAAGGGACATAAGACTATAATGCATAGTTTAGCGCCAGCCCCACTGAGCTACTTGAGCATCGGGTGGAGTGTTTTGTTTTCACTAAATGAGCTCACAGTTGCTAAAGCTTTAGGTAGGGGGAGGGCAGGCCATGTTCTGTGGAAAGCATAATCCCCACTACTACTCAGAATCAAAACAGGAGGCTGCCTTTCATTATTTGCTGATTAGAGAGTGGGACTTCGTAGCTGAGAAAGTGAAGCTTTCCTCTCTAAGTGTAGTACCCCTCTTCCGGCAGCACACTCCACACCATTCTTGGCTGAGAGAAGGGCCCATCCAGCGGAGAACAAGCTCCAGACAAATGACTGGACACTGCCCTTCCAGATGGAGGGCAATCAGGGAGGAGGGGGCCAGAGCATAGTGCTCCCCAGGCTGGAAACCAGGGATCTGCAGTCCTCGTTGATTTCAGAGGTGAGGCAGTGACACCCAGCTGGCACGCACCCTTCTTGAAATCATCACCAGTAAACTACTGGCTCTGCGTGCGTGGTGGAATGTGACCGTAAGAGGAGTCTGGTGATGCCTTAGGTTTGGAGGGTGGCCCCGTCTTGGGAGCTCAGAGTTCCCTAAGGATTATTCCCGTATTTCTTTTCTTCCTGAACCTCCTCCGTGTCTCTGCCCTACTTCACCTCTGCTCCCTTCAGTGACTTACCTGGGAGGAGCACCTGTTGGTTCCTAGTTATTTTTTACATTTGGATCACAATTGAAGGGAATCTTGAATACTTGTGGTCTTTGGCTGGTCTCTTCTAATTACTTTTTGGTCCTCTGCCCTCCACCCCAGCCATTACATCAACTTACTTCTGCTTCTCTTGATTTACTTGTATCTGTCTTCATTTATGGGCAGGCTTGTGGTACCATGGGTTAGGCTGCTGCTGTGATGTTGGCATCCCATATAGGTGCCCAATTAAGCCCTAGCTGCTTCATTTTGAATCCAGCTTCCTTTAATGTGCCTAGGAGGGCAGTGGAGGATGGCCCAAGTGCTTGGGCCCTTCCCAGTCACGTGGGAGAACCAGATGGAGTTCTAGGCTCCTAGCTTTGGCCTGGCCCAGCCTTGGCTCTTGCGTCCATTTGGAGAACAATCCAGGGGATGGGAGATCTCTTTCTGTGTCTCTCCCTCTCTTTCTCTATGAATTTGCCTTTCAAATAAAAAAAATCTATCTCTTCACTTACATCTCATTCCAATCCATCATCTCTCTTTTTTTTTCTGAAAGGGTGAGCTCACTTATTACCTTGTGCAGTTCTGCCTTGGGCTGTGACCACAGGTGTGAGCGGATGTGCATGGGAAGAGCAGAACTGAGTACAGGCCACTGGGCTTTAGATAGAAATAAATGAGACATAGCACCCAGGAGGCAGCTTCTGAATGGTGGGACAATGGAGGGTACCCCCTGGAAGATAGGTGATGGGTTCCAGAGGGAAGGACATCAGGCAGGTGCACCTTGAAGGGATGGATTGAGCTACCTTAGTCCAGTGTCTCTCGAGTTGTAATGTACCTGTGAGTCACTGGGGATCCTTTGAAAATCCATATTTGGAGTCAGGGAGTCTGGGGTGGGCCTGAGCTTTCAGAAGATGCCTGGACCGAACTTTGAATAGCAAGACCACACCAAACACCCTGAAAGGGACAGGGCCTATGAGCCTGAGAACCTGATGAAGGGACTAGCAAACAAAGAGACATTATTTTGAAGTATTTAGGGATAGAAGGATAGATGGTGTTGCTTCAGAACAAAGTGAGAGGGATCCAGGGGAGGCAAAAAACGGAGAGAGGAGAGAGAGAGACAGAGGTAGTTCAAGGTCCATGGATAGCTACTTGACTGACTTTGAGGATCTCCTTATAAACTCTTACCAGTTGAAATCTTGAAATTTCCATGTTCTCCTTTAACCGGGGCAGCCACTGCTCTCTAGGCTGTCTTCCCAGCCTCAGGGTATTCCGGAAGGCAGGGAGCAATTTCCTTAGGTGGAAGTTTAGTACTGAAAGTCTTGGAGCCCATTTTATTAATTGCAAACAGGATTGGCTGGTGGGTTGTCAAGTGAACACATGAGCCAGTTTCAATCCCACACAGCTCTAGGTCAAGATGAGTGAGGGATGTGGGGCAACAGGAGCAAGAGCTTACGTTCAGCTGGAAGTGAGACTAGCAGGAGGCTGCAGGGCAGAACAGGAATCTGGGAGTTTACTCACAGTGTTACGGATTCGTTATTCATCCCTTGAAAAGCATTTCCTGGAATGGTGGTTATGTGTAAGTTATCACAAATTTCCCTTGAGGAAAGAAATGAGAAATATTTACTTTCCAAATTTCAGCTGCAAATTTGAAACTGCTATGCATAAGCAATCAGCCTGGTACTCACAGAATGAAATTAAATTCCGACGAGAAGATCTTCGTAACATCTGGAAGCTCGCGAATGCCTGTGTTACAGATGCTCCTGTGATTTGGGGCAGGGTGGTGATGGGGGCAGAGAGTGGGAAAGAGTGATTGTCATGAAGGCACAAAGACAAAAAAGGAGGAGAAAGGCGCTTTTCAAATGCTAGTTTCATATTTCACTAAATATACATTGAGTTTGGCTTTATCCGTAACACGTGTACCTGACGAAGATTGTCAGAATTTTAAAGCCCCTAACGCTATGGGAGAAGATGTTTTGATGACTTATATTTAGAGAAGTAGTCACTGAGGCCAAGCTTTAAGGTCATCTTCATGTGTGTTTCCAGCCTGTCTTTTCCTATTAAATCAATCGCATTTTCCTAATGTGTTGCATTCCATTTCCTGTTGGTAGATTCTTCTGTGTTCTTAGTAGTTCTAGAAAGCATTTCTGTACTTTGGAGCAGGTTTTAACTTGAACACTTTGGGAAGATAAATCTCATGTGAGAAATCCCTATTCCTGATTATTAAAAAACCTTTATTTATTTAGCTGCCTTGCTAAGTGAGCTTCGGAAAGTTCTTCCTTGTGCCTTATTGAAATCGTTCAATGTTCTTTTGGTATTTGGAGCTGCTCAAGGCTCCTCTTTTATTCCTCCCACCATTTTTTTTTTTAACTCCAAAGAGTAGAGGGCCTTAGGTCATAGGTGAAACTGAAGAATATTTTATCACAAAAACGGGACTCCTTTCGATGTGTCCAGGATGAAATCCAGGCCTCTGGATTTCCCCCACTGAGTTTTAAATTGTCCAGTCTTGGCCCAACTTGATATGAACTGCCTGGCACCCTGGTGACCCTGTGCCCTGACCGTGGCTGGGGATAACAGTGTGGGTTTTGACCGCACTCTGGACTTGCACTGTGGGAATATCAGATTATTGCGTGAAAATGCTGCTTAATAAAGACAGTGATAGATATAAGGGCTGCCAGGGTCATATTTAGTTCAGTGATTTTCTTATTTTTTTGTTCCAAAGTGGTTGGTGCTGCCGGGTGCTTATGTAGACCCCTCTGCAGGTTCAGAGAAGCAAAACACGTGAGCATGGAATTGTCCGGTTTCCGAGTTGCCTAAGGGTCCATGCTGTTCCCCACCCACCCTGCCTGGCAGCTCCTGGGGGATGCCCTGGAACGAGACTGCTGCGGTGGCTCACCAGAGAGATAGCTCTTCCCTCTCCCCCTGGTTTTTGTTTTTCAGGAAGAGTTGGGTGTGGACTTTACATGCTCTGGGGAGTTTATGAAATTCAGTTTGCCGGAAAGAAGAGAGAGGACATCGACGTTAGGGGGAATTGAGTTTTGTGATGTGAATCGGGATGACTTGTGAGAAGGAAGAGCCATGGTGAGAAATTTGTAGATTGTATCAAATGTCAGGAATTGTGAAATTGCTGGCAAGGCAGTGGCCCTGTTGGGCTACAGTGGTTAATTTAATATGGCTAACCTGTGGGTTTAGGAAGATTTAATAGGAAATAGAAAATAATAGTTTAGTTTACCTGGCACAGTGCCTACCTCAATGCAGGGTTTAAAATGTTTTCACTGAATTAATGAAGGAACAAATGAGATGAAGGTGGTCTGTCATTCTCAACCAGTGCTGGGGGTTGAATCAGAACTGCCTCTCCCACTTCCACCTGCCCTCTGCCCACCTTAGAGATTCTGAGTCACCCTCACTAAAGTGTTGTGATCCTCCCAAACCTTTGTCAGCTTTAAAGATCACTGCCAAGAGGCAGTAATTGTGGCAGAGTGGGCTAAGCCACTGCCTGCAATGCTGGCATACCATATCGAAGTGCCGGTTCAAGTCCTGGCTACTCTACTTCCAATGCAGCTCTCTGCTAATGCACTTAGGAAAGCAGCAGGAGCTGGCCCAAGTACTTGGGCCCCTGCCAGCTGTGGGGGAGACCCAGATGGAGCTCTGGGCTCCTGGGTTTGGCTTGGCTAAGCCCAGGCTGTTGTGGCCATTTGGGGAGTAAACC
Organism: Oryctolagus cuniculus; assembly: GCF_051225735.1. NCBI lineage: Eukaryota > Metazoa > Chordata > Mammalia > Lagomorpha > Leporidae > Oryctolagus > Oryctolagus cuniculus. Next base: position 159,316,569 of record NC_142868.1, on the reverse strand, counting down.
AATAGATGGCAGAGTGCTCGCTCACTTGCTTGCACTCTCTCTCACTCTATCTTTCATATAAAGAAATTGATCTTGAAAATAACAAAACAAAATCAGTACCTCGGGGTGGTGTTCTGCTCGGGTGTTGGAGATAAAAGTAGAGAGGCACTTCCATGTATGCAGAAGCACCCTGCGTGATGGTTGACGGGAAGTGCTGATTAAACGTAAATCACAAGCCTGAAGAGGAACGTGCCAACAGTGCTAAGTGGGCAAGTATGGTTTAAAGAGTCTTTCCAACCTTTGAATTGCTTTAATTTTCATGAGATGCCCATCTTTCCCTCCCAGATTACTTGAAAAAGGAAAATTTCTCACAGGTATTTTAACCGGGGGAGATTTGTAAATGCTCCAGGCTCGATGTATACCAGGTTTTTGGTGTTCTGGATCAGTCTGTCAAAAGAGAGGGAAGAGCAGGCAGCAGTTTAGTAGATGTGTGTTGTTTGGAGTGCATGAGACTAGCAGTTGTTGGCTGAAAACGGGGTCCACAAAACCTAGCAACTTCATACGCTTGAGACGAACTCCTGGGACTCGGGATGGAAGTGGCGTGGTGAGAGCCAGCTGGCTATTTCCAGGGGGCTCTGCTCTCAGCTCCTGAAGAGACAGGGCTAAGCAGTCACAGCTGGGAGGCTGTCTCTGCGCAGCTCTTCCCATCCCCTCCAGGCATCACCAACATCCAGGGCTCCTGGTCAAGCAGATCCCACTGGAGAGTCTGCACACTGGGGATACAGGGGGCTCTGCTCTCAGGAGAGGTGAGTGAAGTAGTACCCCCCGCCCCTTGTAGGCACACTAATCCTCTTCTTATTGGGCTGGCACCCACACTGCCTGATTATTCGAACAGGCACCTGTTGGTGGAGCAGCCCAGAGCACAGGCCAGGGACTTGGAGTTGTAGAATGTTATATCCATGCTGCCCAGCCTCCTAACTTCCCCTAAGCTAGTTTTCCCTTCTGTAAAGTTGGAACCCTCATGTCACCTCTCTCCCTGCCTCACAGGTTGGTAGGTTTTGAACAACAGAATAGGTAGGGATAATACAGGATGGGCTGTGCAGAATATAAAAGCACGCTCACAACACCGCAGGGCCATGGCTGCCCTTCCTCGGTCTCTGGAGTGGCTGTGAGCCTTCAGGAAGTGGCCACAGTTGCTGAGTTCTGTCTACTCTGGATCCAGTACAAGGCTTTGGTTTTCTTAACCCAGGCAAAAACCACTGGAATAAATGAGAATTACCCTACTAATCTGGAAATGAGAATTACCCTTATAATCTGGAAAACACAGTGTAATGGTTAGGAACATGTATACTTTGGAGCCAGCTTGGTTTTGCAGCCTGATCCTACCAATTGATATCACTTCAAGCTCCTTGTGCCTCCGTTTCCTTACAGGTTGATTTTTAAGGAGTAAGTGTGTGTGTCAAGGTCGCCATATGGCTCCAGCCCTGTGAATGTCTCTCACCGTAGTTGTTAGAGTCCAGAAGCTGAGTGCTTTGTGTCCTGTCACATGGTTAAGAAGTAACAGCTCTTGAGTGTGATCTAGTTTTACTGACTCCAAGTCTAAGGCTTCTTCCGCCTTACCACAGTTACCTAGCATGGGTGCCTATTTTCATTTAAATGAAGGAGATGGCCTCTGACTCTTGAGATGTGAGTGGTATTTTGTTGCAATTATTTTTATAGCTACTGAGTCAGGCACTCAGGAACCAGGCAGGGCATGATGTTGGTGTAACACAAGACTTTTAGCACTTAAAGATCTTCTGGGGTCTGACCTTAGATGATGACTCATTTGTATGTTCATTCATCCCATTAGCATTCATTCAATACCTGTAGGTGGCAAGCACTATTCTAGGTGCTGAGATCACAGCTGTGAGTCACAGCAAAGGGAGTAGACTTGGGGCTCACCTCCTAGTCTCAGGGCCTTTGAGAATTCACAGGCTTCCCCATAGGCTACCTGTTTCTTTGCATCACTGGTAGCCTTCTTCATCATTAGCTGTCCTGGTGGGTCTCAGTAAACACTGAGGCTCAGCATTAACTAGGAAGTCTATTTAAACTGTTTGTTTTCAGGTCTGGGATAGGCCTGTCCCCTGTGATTGTAGTGTGCCCCCATGCAATTCTGCTTCATGACCAAATCCAGACTATACCTTCTACATTTAAATACCCATTATTGTGGCTTTCCTGGTCATTGTTTGCTGAGATAGTCTCACCTCCCTGGCCACACTGTGATCTCCTGGTGGACATTAGTATTTTAGGTTTTCTCTATTCCAGCAGCACCTGGCTTTGGACTGGATTTCTAGCAACTACTCATGTACTTATGTATTAATTGTTCTCTTTTGATAATTACTCATTGGACCACATATAAGAAGGCTTTGTGAGATAACAAAAAATGCATGGGCTTTGAAGAAAGGCAGACCTGTAGTGAAATCCTAGCCCTTCCATTGTCTGAAGTGTCACACTGGTCAAGTTACCCCACCTTTCTAAGCCTCAAATCCTTTCCTTGATCAGAGACAGGGGATAATTTCCCTATGCTACAGGGTAGCTGTGGGGATTAAATGATGAAACCTAGAGGAAATGCCAAGCACAAGAGCTCAAAGAACATGTGATGCTAACATCCTTCCCCTTCTCTTACTTTCAAAACTCCTAAGCAAATGAAGTTAGGGTGTCTTTCTAGAAGCTCAAACTTGAACTACACAGTCAGAGGTAAGAGACTTAATTTCTGATTCCAGTTCTGACACTAACTTGATGCATGACATCAGAGAAGTCAGCTAATTTCTTCGGGCCACAAGTTCATGATCTGAAAACTGAATTGAGCCAGTCATATCCCATCCTTTTTGTGAACTGGGGTAAAAATGATCAGTTGGGAAGAATTTTTGAAGAGTTAATTCCAGAACATCATTAAAGCAACAATGAAGCTGACAAACCCAACGTATACATGCCACACACAGGGCTTTTACCTGGTAGGTATTCAAGAAGCATTGAATGATAGAATTTGCCAAATAGCCCCCAGTGAACCATTTCATGATTTCCAAGCTTTCTGAATTCTCCCACTACCCCAGGAACTCCATACCATCCCTTCCATAAGGCAAGAGCTATCTGGCAGGACTTTACAATGTCAATTTTAATTTCCAACTTTGTGTTGTGATGTTTCAGAGTTTATACAGCTCCCAGGGAGAAGCAGTTGTCACCATGGCAACCTTCAGGCCACTGCAGTGAGAGAAATTAGTGCCTGCCCAGACCTAGTAATTGCTGTAGTCTTTTCCTCTTGGATTCCTAGCAGTAGATGCTTGAATACAAATACTGAGTGGGCTCCAGCCAGCGAGGGTAATAGTGTACAGCAATAAACTATCTGTTAGCTGATGCTTACATTTCAGACAAATTGAGGAGGTTGTCAAAGGCATTAGCTTCTATCCTTTCCAGGGAATCACTCTGAGAGATTTCACTAGGGGAGAGGAAAGAAAAAAAAAAAAAAAGAAAGAAACATGAAAGAAATGACCGTGTCTGCATGATAATGAACTGCACAGGACCCTGAACTGGGAGCTCCATTGTGTCCCTCTGAAAAAGAACAGGGACATGGAAGTTGTGCTCACATCTTAAAGCTCCCTGTGGGAGGCCTGATGGGCATCTACACCCAGATGCAGTTGAAATGCAAGTTTGAGTCACCCCTGTGTATGTGACAGGCTTTTCTCTTGGTCATCTATGACACAGAGTCATAGATAATTAGCAGTGGGTAGGCCCTTGGAGAAAGTCTGGGCAGACTCCCTTGTTTTATAGCCCTGAAAGTTGAGGCTCCGAGAGGAGCAGCCAATAGTATTTATACGAAGGTTCATGATTAGGACTGGACTCTCTGGGGCCCCAATTCCATCACTCCAGTGAGATGTGGACTTTGGTTATGCTAGTTTTGTCATAACTCCTAACGTTTTGTTTCCCCTGATCTTGTTCTATTGCAAGGCAGTTAACTCTGCACATGGCGTCCATCATGGACTGTAATTATGTATTTCTTGGCTGTTTCTCTCACTCTGAGCAAATTGAGGACAAGGATTGTGTTCTATTCACTTCTGAATCCCTGGTGGTTTCACATTGCCTGGCACATGCTTAGGATGGAATGACTCAGTAAATGAATGAATGGGTTAATGAATGAATGGATTTTTCAAAAGGACACAGAAGTAATGGAGCCAGCTTCATCATATACCATCTCTAAGCCTGTAGGTAATGTCAGTGTTCCTCTGAAATCCCAGCCTAAGCCACTATTTGCTGCCAGCTGAGAAGAAAGTGTCGAATTCACAAATTGTACAATTGTGTGTTTCTAAGGTTAACATTCACTGAAGGCTTCAGACTTCACGAGAGCTTTAGCTCACAGAAAGGCAGAGCCTAAGGCAGTTAATGTCTTTTCTGAACAACACAGTAATGGATTGCTTCTGGGCTGATTCATCTTATTCCTACCTAATGGTTTGCTTATTTAACTGTGGCTGCTTTTCTCAGTAGGCGGCCTTAGTGCACTAAACGTTATCAAAACTCAACATTTAAACTTGAGAGCAGGAGAGTATGGGTGGGTTAGGCTTGAATGAACTAACGTTTCTGTAACCTGTAGTGAATTTCATATAATAGGCACTCATCCTGGAGGAATTATTTTTAATATTCTCATTGCTTGTTAATGCCCTAAAGGGCAGTAGAGATTCCCCCAAAGAGCTAAGATTGGTGGTGTATCACCTTTAAAGGGATGCAAATCTGCGTCAGTCCAGTGGCTTGTTGAGCTTTGAGATGCTCTGTGGGAACTCAGTGACCTTTGGGGTCCTCTGACTCAGGCTAAGAGGATGCTGGAAGATCTAGCTCATGAGGACATTCTCTCTCCATGTGTGAGGTTTTCAGCCCAGGGATGAATGACTGAGGTCACAAGTGTGAGATCACACTGCATCAGCGGGCTGCTTTCTGCTTTTGATGAATGCCTTCCATCAGTACAGCCACAAGTGCTGTGTTTTTGCCATATACTTTACTATATTTGAGATACAAAGATTATCTTCTGGTGCATAATAAACTTTCAACACATTTTCTTCTGTGTGGAAGTTATCTAAAAATGTGGCGCTAGGGAATAGCTGCTCTGGCAGAGGGAGAATTTTGACGATAGGAATCTATCGTCTTTTCTACTTAAAAAGTATATAATCACTTATCAAAATGCATTCAGTTCTTTGAAGCAAGGTTAATTATCTGGATTTTAATGACTCTTAAAAATCATACCTTTTCTTCAAAGGTCCCTAGATATTATTTGTATTATAAAGATAAAAACATTAGAGTTTCCTAGATCCAATTTCTCTCTTAGAGAAATTATCCCCTTTCAACTGTGTTTTATCTCAGGAAAAAAATCATTATTTTAATTATGAATGTCTTTTGATATGCAGTATCTTACTTACATTTTTATGACCTCATTAAGTCCTCTGAAAGCTTGAGATGGAATTACTTTGACAGGGAGATAGGTGAGTGATCTAGAAAAGAAAAGAGGAAATCCAGGAGTTTAAGATTTAAGATGGGTTCCTTTTCAGTTCATGAATAAAGTGTGTGTGTGTGTGGGGGTGAGTACAGAATTCCCAACACCTGAATTTAGGTGGAGAATTCTAACATAGTGGTAAAGAGATGTGCCATGGCTCATTCTTGGTCATGATTGAAGTGTCTGATTTTGTGGTTAAGATGGTGAACGTTTAGATAAGATACTCCCAGGATCTAATCCTCACTGTCACACTATGAGTTTGTGACCCTGAGAATTTATTTAAGCCCCTGGTGCCAGTCTCTTCATCTATCAAATTGGGGTAATAATTCCTAGTTCCTGGGGTGTTGATTAATCAAGATAACTCTTGTAGAGAACTGTGCTTGGCTCAAAGGAAGTAGTAAATGGTTTTAGAGTGGACCTTTAGGCTTGGTTGGGAGGATGGACAAAAAGCTCTCTTGGGTAAAGTGGAGAAGTGAATGGTGAAGATAGAGTCAGAAACCATGCAGGTGTGAAAAGGGAATATTCACTAAGAAGATGTGCCTCTCTCGAGCTGTACCGTCTTCCTCAGGCAGCTCACTTCGGTATTATCACAGTCAGGTCACTTTGATTCTCTGGTTAAGCACATGGGCATCCCATGTCACTTAGAACATCATTTGAGAGCATTTCATTCAGGCAGTCACATCCATGGGAACATAGATTATTCTTGAAATTGAGGCAAAAGATATGTAGGACATAAGAACTGAGAAAGAAGTGGTGCCCAGCAATAGCAAAAGTGCAGGATGATGTATGAATGCTAAAGGAAGTAGGGCACAGAGAACTCAAGAGAAATCATTTTCAAGGCCAAGATGAACGTTTAGTTGTTTATTGAGCATCTACAGTGCTTCAGGATTTTGGTTCCAGGACTGGCAGAGAGGAAGGGAATGGACCAGGTCATGAGAGAAGATTAAAAATATGAAAACTGAAATGACGGAGGCTGGCTTGTTTCTCATGTGTCAATGTGGCAGGAACTGCCTTAGCTATGAGGAAAGAAAGAATTCCTCTTCTTGATGGCAGATTTCCTTTTTCAAAAAGACTTATTTAGGTGTTTATGTACTTGAAAGAGCAACAGAGAGACAGAAAGAGAATCTTCCCTCTGCTGGTTTACAACCCAAATGGCTCGAGCAGCTAGGTTTTGGTCAGGACGAAGCTAGGGCCAGAAACTCCATCTTTGTCTCCCACGTGGGTTGCAGAGTCCTAAGTACTTGGCCTGTCTTTTGCTGCCTTCTGAGGCTCATGAGCAGGAAGTTTTATCAGAAGTGGAGCAGCCAGGGCTTGAATTGGCACTGCGGTGTGGGAAGCCGGCATCACAAGTGGTGGCTTGACCCACTGCACCACCACACTAGCCCCTGATAATCAGATTTCAATCAGTGAGATTCTCAAAGTCTCAGAAGGGACTGGCTTCTGTGTGAATTATGCACACCCACCTTTAATCTTATTTTGTCCACTCAAAATGGTGTGAGGTGGCTATTTGAGAGCAGAAGAAACTGGGTCGAAAGGAGATTAGTAACCTAAACAAGGTAACAACCAAGGCCACTGACTCCAGTGCCCTTTCCACGGTGCAGTGCTGGACTGAGTGGTTGCTGACCTGGCTCTCTCAGAAGAAAAGGGGAGGCACAGGTGCTCCAGCCTCCTTCTGTTGACAGGAAGCAAGGCTCCAGACCCTCTGTACCTGCAGCAAGGCAGTTTACCAGTAGTTCCTCCCTCGGATATGACGCCAAGCAACTTTAGAAATTTTGCTTCTGAAAAATGTTTCGGCTCAGCAGTTCCTCAGAGATGACTGGACACAGAGGGAGGAATCCCGACCTGGGCCTCGGATTCTGTTCCTGAAGATGTCCCACAAGCACATCGGTCAGCCCCCCCAAACTTATTTACCTGGGGGTCTGAGAAGAGCAGGGATGCTGAAGGGGGAGAAATGTTCCTGCACTGGCGTGTTTGCTTCCTATATTTCTTCTGGAATCATGTCCGCTTGGCTTCCTGATTAAAAACACAGTTTTATTGCTCTCTGCACTGCCAAACCAATAAATTTCCAAAGAGAAAGCTGTATTCTACGGTACCCTATGCAACATCAATAAAACTGACAGCCAAATTCTGATTCCAGAATCTTTATTGCTGGGGATAATGCAGCTCAGAACATATTTTGGAGTGTGTTTACATAAAAGCTTCCACAGAACCCTTCAGAGCTGTTTATTCATGCAAATGGAGCTCTAAGCTGGGGCATCTCAGCAGGAGCCGCCTCCTCCAAACCGGAGTGTGGTGTGGCTCCCAAAGGAGCAGTTTGGTTCAGGTTTGACCAGGGAGGATTGCTGAGCTCCTGATTGATGTATGGATGAGGAGCAAAGGTCAGACAGAAGAGAGAAAAGCTGTAAATCATGCACTTCTAGTCGCTGGTGACTGTGGAACAACCTCAGTGCAAGATGAAATTTTGCAGAGTTGATGATGATGCTTCAGGCCAGGAGAGGCAACAGTGAAGAGAGTAAAAACAGAGTCCTCACCATAAAAGGGAGACAAGTGAACAGCAGTGACATCGGTTATGGATGTGATTGGGTCAAGGAAGAGGCTTGGGGGCCAAAGAATGGGAAGAAAGGCGGGGTAAGGCAGGTGCATCATGCTTGTAACAGATGTGGTCCTGTGAAGTTACCCAAAGAACACAGTTTGTGAATCCACATCTGTTTTTTCTCACTGAGTTATATTCTTATTTCAGAGGTGTCGTATCTTCATTTCTGACTCATCTTCAATTGGCAAGCAGTTCCTAAGTTGTTAAGTTTCTGTCTCCTGTGTTTAAGATGCTTATGGTGGTGAGGTCCATTCTTTCTTAAGAACAGTTTGCAAAAACTCCCTTTGAAGATGCACCCTCCTCTGTTGCATTCTTTCCCTGATGACAGAAACTTTTAGCAATGTGAATAATTGTCTAAATAACCCTGCAATTTCATTTCTGTATACATCCCAGAGAAGTTGCTACTTAATGGAACCTGTGCACGAATTTTCTTCATCACATGGTAGCATTAGGGGGCTGAAGACAGCCTGGGTGTCCAAGGCTGGGGAAGGAGCAGGTGACATGTGAATAATACGTGCCTCATTGCACTGCTCAATGCTGAGAAACAAGAGTCTAGGCACATGGAGCAGCATGGGTGGTCTTATATCATGGGGCTGAGATAGCTGAGTAAGAAATAATGAGGGGCCGGCGCTGTGGCATAGTGGGTAAAGCCGCCGCCTGCAGTGCCAGCATCCCATATGGGCACTGGTTCAAGTCCTGGCTGCTCCACTTCCAATCCAGCTCTCTGCTATGGCCTGGGAAAGCAGTAGAAGATTGCCCAAGTCCTTGGGCCCCTGCACCCATGTGGGAGACCTGGAAGAAGCTCCTGGCTCCTGGCTTTGGGTTGGCACAGCTCTAGTTGTTGCAGCCAACTGGGGAGTGAACCAGCAGATGGAAGTCCTACCTACATCTCTTTCTCTCTGTCTCTGTCTCTGTCTCTGTCTTCTCTGTGTAGCTCTTTCAAATAAATAAATCTTTAAAAAAAGAAATTAATAACAGATGTAAAATGTTCTTTGCAGAATTAAAATTAGACATTTTGAAAGAAAACACAAGAACATGAACTGACTTTAGGATTTTTATCAATGGTGAGTATAGAGGAATAGAAGTGGAGAAGGGGATTTTGAATGGATCGATGATGAAGTTACTTGAATGAAGAAATGTGAGTTAACCCTCTGTGACTGAGCTACAAATGGAAAGGAAATGTTTTGTGATGTGTGACCCACTCCCTCCCTCCCTCTTCCTTTGTTTCCTTGTTTTGTTTTCCTTTGGTGTCAGGCATGGAGGAGGGGATTCCAGAGTTTTGTGGAAAAATGGAATTAAAAGATAAGTGTATTCTGGTGCAAACTTTTTTTTAAACCCCTGCTTAGTTTTTTTTCACAACATGCATTTTCCATGAACTTTCTGAAGTTTCTTCATATTTCCAGAATTTTGTGAACTTCTGGAACTCTTGTATCCTTTGATACAGAGCAGAAGCCAAGGACAACAAGAAAAAAGAGGACAAAGACAGGGACAGTTGGGTGGCTTTGCTGTCCAGGTTCTAAAAAGACATGAAAAGTATGCACAGTGCAAAAAAAATAGAACAGCAAATAAGGTGACACTTCCAAACTGTTCATCTCAGGAGGGTGATTCATTTTTTTATAAAGATTTTATTTATTTGAGAGGTAAAGTTATAGGCAGTGAGACAGAGAGATAGAAAGGTCTACCATCTGCTGGTTCACTCCCCAACTGGCTGCAATGGTGGGAGCCGAGCCGAATTGAAGCCAGGAGCTAGGTCTCTGATGCAGATTCAGGGGCCCAAGCATTTGGGCCATCTTCCACTGCTTTCCCAGGTCACAGCAGAGAGCTGGATCAGAAGAGGAGCAGCCGGGACTAGAACCAGTACCCATATGGGATGCCGGCACTGCAGACGGTGGCTTCACCCACTACGCTACAGCACTGGCCCAGAAGGGTGATTAAAAAAGAGAAGGTAACTGGGTACATGAGACTGAGTTGGCAGGGCAGTTTCCTCTTTAAAAGTGACTAAGGTGGCTTCAGAAGAATATGGCTATGGACCCTGAGCTACTTCTATTTATTATATGTCCACAGTCCTTTTCTAGTTTTAAGCTTTGCTATTGAAATGAGTCAGTGATGCAACACAGGTTGCACCTGGATTATGGACAAACTCCACCTTATCCAAATGTGCCTTCACCATAGAAGTTGAAACAAGTACTTAAACTGGATAACAAAAGCTGCCTTAGCTTTGTCAGCTCTGGAACATTTATCTAGTCATTAATCCCATTTGCAAGAGGCCAGTCCTTCCAATTGTGGGTTAAAGTTGAAGCAGAAGCAGTCTCTGCATTTTGGGATTGGTATTAAGTCCCTCATCCTAGTCCTGGGATCCTGTGATTGGTCAGGTCCCTGGCGAAGCCTTGTGCATTGTCTAACCTGGATCCACAGTACCTGGAGGGCAGGAGAGCACCTGCAGTGCCTACTCCCGTGCCTTACTGGTGCTTGTCTCTGCCTTGATTCCTTAGCCTGCTTGGTCTCCCCAGACTCTATATAGGAGTGGGCCTCTCCTACTTTCTGTTGTTCCTTCTTCATCATCAGATCCTTATCCCTGGATCCCTGCCCTTTGGGAGACACTGTTGCCTTAGAACAGTTCCTAGTTGCTATCTGGTTGGTATCCACTTAGCATTTGCTGCTGGGTCCTCACTTTCTAACTGGAGCTCCTGGCACAGGCGGGCTACCCAGTGCAGCTGTTTAACGTGGATGTGTTGTGGATGCTGTGGTTGGCCGCCAGAATCACCCTTCAGGACTGAGGTTCTCCTTCCCCTAGCTGCTGGGAAGTTGGCAGCTGAGTTGCTCTTCTCTTGGCCCAAGATTGCTGCCTCACTCCAGAGCATGTTCTCTATCCTGCACAGCCCTCATCCAGGGACTGGCCCACTCACAGAATAAAGGCCCAGCCCCCTTGCCAAGGCAGGGTCACTCAGAAGGACCATTCTGTCTTCAGAGCCTCTTCCTATCAGCTCTCTTACCTGGGCCCTGGCTCCATGCCCTTCCCAGCCAATCACAACCACCAGCTTCCCAGTGCACCTTGTGTCAGAGTCCACAACTGGGAAAAATGGTGCTTATGGATGAGCAAGCAGCAGATAAATCCAGCCACCTTGAGGAAGACAGCGTCACCTGGGTCCTCCTCAGTGGTCTCTAATGCCTCCTGAGCACTCAGGGATGGGGACTGGGCCCCTCTCCCTCTCCTGTTTTCAGTTTAATAACACCAGTGAATAACTGTGGACAGAGCCAGTTTGTCCCATTCCCTGGCTTATTAACTATCCCTGGAAGCAGTGTTAGCTGGAGAGCTTTACTTAGTGTCTCCCTTCAAGAAGGCTGCAGACTTGGAAATCATTGCTTATAAAAACCCAACAACCGAGGGATATTTGCATTACAGATTCACTGCAGATTTCCTTTAAACAGCAAACTCTGGAGGTGGAGAGAGAGAGACATTCTCTCTCATTTAAGGACAGGTATTGCATAAAGTGCAATGGTAGGTTGCTGACTTCCTCTTGGTTTTCCTAGAGCTTGAGTGCAAGATGGTCCCCAGAGCAGGGCCACCTTCTGAGGCCCCCTGGAAGATTAGGATCCGAGGGAAAAGAGAACCAAAAAATGAAAACAAACAAAGAAAAACCAGTGCTAACCTGGAGCCCTAAAGCCTGGATGGGGGCCTTTGGTCGCCTGAGCTTTTGCTTTCCTTCTGCCCAGCACACGGCAAACGTGAAATATTTTTATTCACTGCCTTCTCATTGTTTAGGAAAGATGCCTCTATTTTAACTTAAGAAAGCTACAGACGTCCATCCATTTCCCACAGACAATTCTTTTATTGCTAGAGCTACACCCTGAATTTTAAAACAGTACAATATCATAGGGAAGGATAAAAAAGGAAGAAATCAGACAGCTAAAGCTCTTTGCTCCAAATGGGAAGGGTTTTGTTTAATTATTTAAATTCAGAAGAATGTGAATGTTTTTGTATTTATTGAATGGGATCTTATTCAGCATTTAAGGGAGACTTAAAGAATTTCTATGTTCTGTTCAGTAATTATGATAAACGTGCTTTCATCTTGGAATGAAATAAAAATGGTCTCCTTTTCAAGTGATTTTCAATCTCCGAGTTTTCCAAGGCATAGATCTATTTGGTAACTTTGTTACAGGGAATGCAACAATGTAAATTTCTTCATTTATTGGCATTTTGTCTTTGGAGTTTATCAAGAGGGAACTGAGGTTTCCACGTTCACTGAAATATGAAGTCAGTATAATGCATATCTAGTATGTGAAGCTTTTACATCAGAAAAGTTTGGAATGTGCCTTAAAAATATACCCAGGTGCTTTGGGTTATGGTTTGGCCACCCCCTGAAGTACTCATGGTATGAGGCTGAGATTGGAGTGAAAAGGGTTGCTTTCAAGTTTTTGGTCCAAGCCTCCCTCAACTTTACAGAGGAAGAATTTCAATTTAGGAAAGGGGACATGACTTACCTAAAACTGCACAGCAATTCAAGGGTAGACCTGGACTAGAGAAGGGAGGGTCACCTCAGTCTCTGTCCTCCACCAGCCAGATCCCACCAGCACTGTTCATTTGGGGGTTGGCTGATGACACCCTGTCTGATCCTCTCTGTTTCATTCTTAAACCGGAATCTCTGCCTCTGAACAGAGCCATGAGCTTCTTGAGGTCAAGTGTGCAAGCTCCGTGAAGGTGCAGCTCAGATTCCTATTTCTCCATGAAGTTCTGGAGTCCACCAGAGTGGTTTTCCTCACTTGTGTCATGCCCTGCACTTAGTGACTGTGCTACTCTTCCCTGCACTACGAGCTGAGTTTACTAAATGTCCTGTAGAGATATTTCCTGTCTTCCACCTTGGAACACTCAGTCTCTGGTGGTTTCTGCTTTCATACTGTCTCTTGCTTCCAGCTCTTTATTCCTCACCCACTGTCCCTGCAGGCCATTTTTTTTCTCTACCTTGCCCATTCTAGAATACCCTAATCTGTTTTCCCTCACTCCATCCTGGCTTCCCCCTGCCCAATCTAGATTACCCTAGATTTCTCTATGTCACTTGCATGCTCAATATCTTCTCTTCCCTTTGTTTAAGCAATACATTAGACCCAAACTGTCCAGTGTGGCAGCTATCACTCACATATGACCTCTGAGGGGTTAATATATGGCCAGTCTGAATTTAAAACACAAATTGGATGTTAGAAGTTTAGTAAGAGGAAAGAATGTAAAATGTTGCACTCATAATTTTTGCATTACATATTGAAAGAATAATGGATGGCATATACTGGATTATGTAAAATACTTTTATTAAAGTTGATTTTAAAAGTGTGGCTACTGGAAATTGTAAATTACTCGTGTGACTCACATTGTTTCTCCTGGACAGCGCCTCCCTAGATGAATCAGACTATCTGTGTATCCTGAGCTTCCTACCTTCATGGACACTGTTGCCACCCTCTGCACCTCCCCACCCATCTCTGCTGGCCGTGGCTGGATCCCAGCCTCGGTTACAGGTCCACTCCAGGTGTGACAGACTTCATGGGCTGTGGCTCTATTGCCAACTGCATGTGCTTTCTCTGTTGAAGCAGTGTATGGTGGTATTAATGATGCTGATTCTGGAGCTAGAGACTGCCTGGGTTGCAATCTACAAAATGTATGCAGTCTGTAAAATCTGTAGCTTTTTGAGGTTAAGCAAAGGTATATATACCTGGGCCGGCGCCGCGGCTCACTAGGCTAATCCTCCGCCTTGCAGTGCCGGCACACCGGGTTCTAGTCCCGGTCGGGGCACCGGATTCTGTCCCGGTTGCCCCTCTTCCAGGCCAGCTCTCTGCTGTGGCCAGGGAGTGCAGTGGAGGATGGCCCAAGTCCTTGGGCCCTGCACCCGAATGGGAGACCAGGAGAAGCACCTGGCTCCTGCCATCGGATCAGCGCGTTGCGCCGGCCGTGGTGGCCATTGGAGGGTGAACCAACGGTAAAGGAAGACCTTTCTCTCTGTCTTTCTCTCTCACTGTCCACTCTGCCTGTCAAAAAAAAAAAAAAAAAGTATATATACCATTAATACAAGATCCAGCACAAGAACTCGTAAGGACTTTTAATTTATAGCTGCTCCCTGGGAAAGATTTAAGCTACACAGGTCAGACCTAGTGGCAACTCTACTCTCTTCGAAGGGGAGAGGGGTGAATGCGTTCCGTAGTTTGGAACTGGCTCTTCAGTTTAGTGAGGGTACTGGTCAGTCTGTATAAAGCCAGTGAGCTGTTCCTGACTCTTCACTCTCCACTCACTGTACACAAGAGGACCAAGAGTGAGGCTCAACACCCCCACATGGTACCTCTCTTTTGGGGTCAGATACTTGGATCTCTTATAGGTCTCGTCTGATAGTCTTTGAAAGAAATGGTAAGGAGCAGCCTTCTATTACATGTTTCAATTCCAGGGAGCCACTCTGCAGAGTCTGCATGTGCTCCCTGATTTTAAAAAGTTGGGTCAGTTGGAACTCTCTCATTGGAAAGTGCAGTCTGAATGACTCTTCTCCGTGACAGCCACTTCAGAGCATCCAAGAAGCTGAGAGGCGTTTATGAATGGTCACGTAACCACGATGTTAAGAAGATCCCCTGCATAATGGATTTTCCAAGTCATTTGTGCAATGACTAGATTAAAAACATGAAGCCTCAGAGGAAAATAGTAAACACATCTAAGCCCCGACTCAAAACCCATTTAAAGTTTTCTAAAGGACACAAAGCAAAATCACCCAGTCTCTACTGCCCAACCTAAAATCCTCCTACCAATAATGTAACATGACAAGAATAGCTCTGGTAAATAAAACTACATGTTGAATTTCCCCCGGGGAACGTCTGTGTCATCTGTAATGATTTCTCAAAAATATTTTTCAGAAGCGGAGAATATTATGTTGTCAGGGCGGTGACATTGCAGATTTGCTTCTGGAAGCTCTCTCATTACAAGCTTCTCTTTCTGATGCTTACAAACCCCTTTTTTCTATTTTTTGAGTGATCTTGTAAAAGCTGGCTGCAACACATATACCCAATGCTTTTAATTCATCCGAGAGGACAGATTCGAAATGACTGAGATTACTGGCATATACACCTTCCCTTTTCACGAACTCACCTGCCCTGGTAGGCATTTATTTATGTGGCTGCTTGGCAAAAAGAAATGAAGAAAACAAAATAAAACAAAACAAAACAAAAAACCAAAAATCCTTGTCTGGAAGCATCATGGTAAGAGTGTCATCAGTTGAGCAGGTTGATTCTATGTCCTGCATGCCGGGAACCATTAGCTTTTCTCTCTAGGTGCTTTGGCTGGGCAAGCAGGACCCCAGCCAGTATATAATCAGGTGTTAGGTATGTTTTAGAGGTGGTTCAATTTGGGCTGAAAGGACCAAACTCTTGGACTCCAGGCAATAATGAGCTGTGCTATTTTGGGATTCGAACTTATCAACTCTCAGACTGAGAAGACCTGGTGGGTCATTTCCTCTAATTAACACCTCCCAGGAACAAGACTGTGCTATCCAGCTTGCCCCTTGCATGGCAGATATTTACTGCTCCACCTCACACAAGGGCTGTGGTTCTTTCCGCCTCCTCTGCGTCATCAGACTGTGACAATAATGCTCTGTAATTATGGGAAGCCTTTATTTCTGAGGATGTCTGACCTTGTGGTCCTGTTTGTCTTCGCCACACTGAGCCCCCTCAGGCCCCTTTCGGATGGCACAGAGGTTCCATCACAGGATCAAACCTATACAGTAGGGACGGGGACTTGATGCCAGAGCCCACGGCTGCCCCGATGCATCTCCTTGATCAATTCTGATGATTCGGGGACTGCTGGACCTCATCCTGTCACCCCAGAGCCTCTGGCCCTGTGTGTGCAGAACTGCTCTCCCCGCTGCTCAGGACTGGAGAGTCCAGGGGCAACCTCCCCACATCAGAGTCAGCAGTGAGGGGGGACACCTTCATTCTGGAAGTTGAGTTTTATTTATAAATAGGACTCCTCTGAAGTTGGCTCCAGTGGCCTCAAAGAACTGTGGTTTTCAGGTCACACAGAGAGCAGCTGTGTGTGGTTTCCTGCCAGGGAGGGGTGGCCTCTTCCAGGGAGGCAGAAGCTGGCAGTAAATGAGGACCCTGTGGACAAACACCTAGAAGCTGCCCACCAAGTCAGAGAGCCCTCCTGTTTGGAGGCTGGGATTATTTTAATTCCTTTCCTGAGTGGGGGAAAAAGGCAGGTGGAAAATTTGCTAGCATCTGCATGAAGTGTGATTTTTAAAAAATATTCTTTATTTGAGAGGTGGAGAGACAGAAAGAGAGGTCTTTCACCTGCTGGTTAATGCCACAAATGGCCGCAATGGCCAGAGCTGGGCTGATCTAAAGCCAGGAGCCTAGAGTTTCTTCCAAGTCTCCCACATGGGTGTGGGGGCCCAAGCACTTAGACCATCCTCCACTGCTTTCCCAGGCCACCAGCTGGGAGCTGGATTAGAAGAGGAGCAGCCAGGACTCAAACTGGTGCCCATATGGGATGCTAGGCGGAGGCTTAACCTACTATGCCACAGTGCTGACCCCATGAAGTGTGATTTTTCTTGAACACAGGGTAACTGCTGGAACAGAGCACATATACTCCTACGGAACCAACCCTTTGCAGCCTGGATGTGAGCCTCAGGGCCTTGCTCCACCACAGTAACTCTACTGGCTTTGAATCCTACACGGCACAGTTGTGCAGCGGGTTAATCCTCTGGGAAAGCAGCAGATGATGGCTCAAGTCCTTGGGTCCTTGTCACTCATGTGGGAGACTCAGATTATGTTGCTGGCTCCTGGCTTCAGCCCAGCCCAGCTCTGGCATTTGCAGTGTGAACTAGTGAATGGAAGATCTCTCTCTCTCTGTCACTGCCTTGCAAATAAATATCTTAAAAAAAAAAAAAAAGTAAAACCTCATGGGTGAGATCAGAAAATGTACATTGCCAAGACACTGTCTTGTAGCCATTCTGGGAGATTACGCTTTGGAAAGACGTTTGGTGCCTCATTTCTAGACAAGGAAAGGAGCCAACCTGAGGGCCTTGGGAAGCAGCCAGAGGTGAACCCTGAGTTAATCTCATTTGCTACTTTTGAAATAAAAAAATAAGGAAGCGAAAACCAAAGGAGTTACTGCTCCACAAGGTGAGGACTGGCTCGGATGCCTCGGGGATCTGGATGTGAACTTGGGTTCTACACGTCTGATGAGTGTCTTGCCAGGAGCCCTCATTCATTTTCCCCCAAAGAATGATCTTTCAACTGAGAAAATCTGGTCTGTCCAAGACTTCCAGCAATGAGTCCCTTTATTGGCACAACTGGGTTTAAGAATCGCCTCCCAAGCGTGAGAGCTGAATCTGATCAGAAGTTCAAGATCAACCATTGGCTCTGTTCCTCCCCCACCCCAGCCTTTTTCCTTTTTTTTTTTAAGAGAGGTCGTTGGTAGGGAAGAGGGACATAAGCTTTCTGAATTCCCTGGCCCAGCTGCAGGGAAACTAAGAGTAGGGCCACAGAGTTCTTTTTGCAAGAACTTAGTAGGCTTTGCTCTGGCTTGTGGATTTTTTTCCTGGGGATTATTTCCTGGTATCCTGTACTTCCTATCCATCTCAGTTCAGGCTGCCTTGGTGAGGTTTCTTGTTTTTGTTTTTTGTTTGTTTATTTGTTTTTAAAGATCTTGGGCTATGGGTTGATTCTATTCTACTGAGTGAATTAAAAACAAACAGGAGAAGTTAAAATAATCTAGATGGGATATTCTAATATGAGCAAGTTTGAGTCTTGGACATTTGGGTTTAGTATATAATAACTAATATATTTGTTTTTGCATCAATTTATTAATCCTTCAGCTGTCTATTCAATTATTATGTAGCTGGGTAAATATTTTAATTGTATTACATGTAAAATTCTGGGACTCCTGAGTTGAATGGGACCTCTTCAAGTAGTTTTTTTTTTTTTTTAAGGTTTATTCAGTTATTTGAAAGAGAGAGAGAGAGAGAGAGAGAGAGAGAGAGATCTTCCATCTGCTGGTACACTCCCCCAGATGGCTACAATGGCTGGGACTGAACCAGGAACTTTTTCTGGGTCTCTCATATGGGTGCAGTGCCCAAGCAATTGGGTCGTCCTCCGCTGCTTTACCAGATGCAATAGCAGGGAGTTGGATTGGAAACAAAGCAGCGAGGACTTGAACTGGCCCTCATGTGGGATGCCAGCACTGAAAATAGCTGCTTAACCTGCTGCACCACAGCACCAGCCCCCAAGTAGTTCTGACTCTAGTACAAAGATTCAAAACCAAGGGATGGGAAGGATTTGTCTTTCAAAGGAGTATTTGGCAAATGCCTTGATACGTTAGTGGCTGTCACAGTTTGGGAGGGCAGTCCTACTGGCATCTGGTGGTCAGAGGCCAAAGCTGTTGCTAAACATACCACAATGTACAAAACAGTCCCCCAGGTATTAATAGTGCTGAGGTCCAGAAACCTGCTCTAACAAAAGTAGCACGCATGAAATAAATGACTACATTATGGTGGGATATGTGACAATATATGTAAGTACAGGGTATCCAAGCAGGTACGTGGTGGGAGAAGCTAGAGGCAGTGGGGGTGTGTGTGTGTGTATACCCAGTAGACACTGGGGAAAGCTTCATAGCAAAGTGACTTCTAATCATGGTTTTGACTTGAAGCCTTTACAACCAACCATCCAAGAATGACTTTTACTGCAAGCTCATGAATCAAGAAATACATATTGGGATTTTTCTCACATGACCCTCTGGGCTATTTAATCAAATATTCCTGGTGATTTTATATCTTCTCTGTCAAAAAAAAAAAAAATTCCCCAAAGAGCCTGGGAGAAGAATGAAGATGGAAGAATTCATTCTACCTTGTTCCTCCTCAGCAAAGATTCACTGGTCACCTGTGTGTGTGATTCTTCTACCTGGACTCTTTCCTTCCCAGCTCAGCTTCCTGCCCCTTTGCTCATGAAGGCTTTCTTTGGAGACTGGAGTCTGCAGGCATTCATCCATTGTCTGAACCCTTAGAGCTTCGTTGCCTGTCTATACCCACGCCAATCTGGGGTGTGTTTCCATCTAGCTTATGGGCTCCTCAAGGACAGGCACCACGCCCTTCACATGAGCATTCCTCCACAGCACTGAGCACCACTGTCCCAACCCTGATTTCCCATGGAAGCAAAAGAGGAAGACATGCAGGCAAGATGTCAGCGATGACTCTCTGTCTTCCTGTGACACTGTACTGGTGGACACACACGTTTCACCCTTCCAGAGTCTCTGGATTTTATCTTATAATAAAACCCAAAAGTTTAATTTCTGTTCAGTAGGCACAACATGCAAAAAATAAATTGCTGTAATTATTATTAGCTTTTTCTTACTAACAGATTTTTCAGAAGCTGTTTCCATATCAAGCAGATCAACCTTTCTGTTGTCATAGAGACAAAGATCTTTATATAACCATGGACAAGGTGAGAGCTTTTTTCCCCTCTCCCTCCTTCCAGTTGCCTGGAATTAATAAGAAAAGGAAACATTTTTTTAAATTATTTTTTCTTATGATTTTTCCCCTCCAATTAAAACAAGTGAAAACATGGGAAGCTATTTTTTGTGTCATAGTTTAGATTTTCAATACCTATGTTTTTAATAAAATATAGAAGAGGAGGACAGATATGAACAGTTTGAGGCCATTTTCAAAATTTGCAAGCAGTGGGCTTGCTAATGAAAAGCAGTTATAATCCAGGTACTCTTCCCCTTCATCTTTTAAAACCAAATAATAACTTTAGACAGAGGTCTTAGAAGGCAGAGTTACCGAGGTTTGAAATGACTAAAGAACAATGAGCATCTATCAGGTGTCTGCTGGTGGGTTTGAAGGCATTCTGCAGTAGTTGCTTCCCTCAGTCCTCAGAACCTGTAGCGTTCCCCTTGTCCCTTTGGAGTCCAGTCCCTGGTAAGCGAATACATGACCACAGCCCTCGTGTGCTGGGAGCCTTAGCTGATCATTTCGCTCTCTTTTTCCTAGGTACTCCTGATAACTTGTTATCCACGGCATTTCTCTGTCTTGTAATTATCACTTACTGTTCATTCATTCACCCTCAGAAAAGAAGACTTCAGCATGAGCTCAGCTACTTTCCCTGTCCTTTGCCTCAATACTAAGCTATTGCTTTACCTGCCCAACTCTGGCTAATATCCCCACTCTTTCTGTCCCTTCCCCCTGGTCTTAGAATGATGCTCTCCTCCTACTCTCGTATCTTCAGTCTATCCTTCTCTTTCCTCAAGCCTGCTTATTTGATATCTGTCTTCGAGTTTGGGGTGGCAATTTTATTGCCTTTTTGCAATAAGCAGATGTTGTGTTCGCGTGAGGTGTATGAGGAAGAGAACTGTGTAGCCTAGGGAAGCCTACTCCTTGCTTGTCGAGATTCCGCCTGTGTGGCGAGCAGTACCTTGGTTCTCAGACTTGAGCAGCAGGCATGGGAACTGCCTGTGGCACGTTGTCACTCTGTAGACTACCCGACCTGCCTGGAGTTTCTGAGTCAGTAGATGGGGCTGGGCCTGAATGTGCTTGTCTGTTTCCCAGGTGATGCTCCTGCCGCTGGTGAGGGATCACAGTGAGGAGCATAGCCTTAAAGCACCATCCCTCTGATCGCCTCATACATCTCTCTTGTCGTATGGGTGCTGGCATCCCTGTGTTGTGCCGAAGGGGTTGCCTTGTTTTGGCCTACATAGCCTCTGCCTTCATAGGCATCTCCCATGAAGGTCAAGATCATCTCTCCATCATTGGTCCTCAGGAGTTTGTGAAGCTCACCACCCTTGGCTCAGGAGCCTAACTGTCTAGGAGATGGTCGGGGCTAAGACAGGGCCTGTGTGTCACATCTTAGATTTTAAATACCTATGCTTTTAATGACATGTAGAAGAGAAGGAAAGATATAAACATTTTTGAATGATGTCACTTTCAAAATTTGCAGCAGTGGGCTTGTTAGCGATATATAGTTGTAATCCATGTACCTTCTCCCTCACTTCTTTTAAAACCAAATAGTGAAATAAACTAACATTTACTAAGGGAGGGAGGGAGGGAAGGACTCTCTGGAATCCCTCGTGGATGGTACAGGGGCTTCAGAGCCTGGAGAATTAGCTCTTAGAACCAGACTTGCCAGCCTGGGTGCTGCTGCACTTAGGCTGTGCCCCTCTCCCACCTCCACGCCAAACCCAGCCACCCTAGAAAGATCTTTGAGGAGCTCCAGACTTCTCTCAACCATGCTCTGGGGGCAGGACAAGAAAACATTTCATTTGACTTTTTCACTTTAGCCTTCTGCAGAGGGAAATTCTCTTACAAAGACAAGCACATAAAAAAAAGATAAGTAACAGATAAAGTCCCATCTTTGCTATCCAACAACTGTGGGACCTTGAGCAAGTTATCCCATCTCTTTGAGTTTAGGTCCTTCTAATCTGGATGATAAATGCCAGATGCCCGTCATTCAGAAGAGCAAGTGGGAAGCTAGCCAGGGAGGGACAAGGGCTGGGGCTGGCAGGGCAGCTTCCATGGGTTTGCTGATTGATTGAAACAAGTTCTATCAGCATGGTCATTGCCTTCAGGGAATGGAGTTGACTAGGTAATTAATCGAGGCTAATTAATATAAACCCTTCAACCCTTAAACTGTATCTCTCAATCACAAATATTCCCAGAGGCCATTAACTCTTCCACAAGGAGGGGCCCAGTTCTGCTGGAAGGTGAGTCCATTCTGGTCCCAGACAGACGGCTGGGTCGCAAAGGAGACAGGGCAGTGAGTCCTTCCCAGCATCGAATTCCATCATCTCTAATGAGGGGTTCCCCCTTTCCCGCCATCCCCTCTCTCTTTTACCAGCTTTACTGAGGTGCAAATCATGTAACAAAATTCACCCAAGTGTGAGAGGAGTCTTCAGAAATTTCGTGGAAAATGCATATTATAAAAAAAATGCTGCATGGATTTCAAAGTTTTTTTGCACCCAAAGAAATTCAATTTTTAATTCCATTTGCCATGAACTTTTTGGGGGAGCCTCACACAGCGCTCTGATTTTTACCAAGTCCACGTACAACCATCACCACAGTCTAATTTTTGAAAATTTTCATGACTGGCCAAACCCACTCCCATGAGTAGTCCTCCCGGCCACCTACCCCCACTACACCCCCTGTCAACTTACCTATTCCTAGTCCATCTGGGCATTTTCTAGAAATGGGCTAATCTAATATGTGGAACTCATATTTAAAGAAAGGGAGCCGACCAGGCTCGGCCGTGACGCCCAGGACCAAAGGCTCCTCTCTCTACCCCGTCCTTCCGGGCACAGAGTTCTCTACCTGCTCACAGATACAGAGGCAGCACACAGGCCTTCCACTGCTCAGATTGAAGAGCAAGGACGCGTGGGCGGGGGTGGAGCAAGGGCTCGCAGGTTCAAAGGATGCAGGGGGCACAGACCCATTGACGGACCAAGTAACTCGGACCGTGGGTCATGGGCACTTCGTTCCCAACCGGCCCAGAGTGCCAAAGGCCACCGTAACCTAAGCCAACCTGCATAAGACGTCTCCGGGACGGGCTGCTGCCGACAGAGGAGCATCACGCCCAGGTTCCACGCCCACTGTTGCGAACCCATTTAGGGACAGAGAGCCGGTCTGGGGCTGCTAGGGGCGCCGGAGGGCAAAGATTAGGTTCTCACAACCCTCGAAGGTGGGGAAGTTTGATGGGACCAAGTCTCTCGATAACCTTCCAGACGGAGGGGACCAAACGAGGAGGGAAGAAGGTGGCCCAGGGCGAGTGAGGGTCGCGCGTGGAGGGGGCCGCGGCGGGAGCAGGGCGTACTCACAGTCGAGTGAGGCCGGGCCCGGGGCCGCGGCAGCGCAGGGCGCCGTCGGGCGCGCAGGTGCAGGGCTCCGGGCAGCGCGCCCCGTACAGCACTCGGGGCAAAGGCTGCAGCAGCAGCAGCGCCAGCAGCAACCGGAGCGCCAGGAGCCGCGGCCCCATGGCCGGCGAGCCTGAGCGGGCTCCTGGGACTGGGCCAGTGTCCTGGATGGCCCCTGAAGTGCGGCCGCATCCTCTGCCCGCCCCTCGGTCCGCCCCTGCCCTCCCCTTTTTCCGCGCCCCCCGGCGGAGCCTCTGCTTTCCTGGCCCCGGGAGAGTGGCCAGAGACCCCATCACTGCCTTTCTACTGCTTTGCGCTGGCCTGTCCTCTATGTCTGCAGATGGCCCTACTCCTAGCAGGGGGAGTGGTGGCGCGGCGGGCGAGTGCTTTGGATTGGAGGCAGGAGGTTCTGAACTCTCCTGCTGGGCTGCAACCCTGAGCCAGAACTTGGGTGAGTCGCGGCACCTGCCGGATCGCTCTTACTTCATCTGTGAGACCGTCAGGTGGTCAGGTGGATACCTGCCATACCCTTGGCAGAAGGGATCCAAAGTGCCCAGCTCAGAGCTTCTCTCCTTCGTCCTCAACCCCGAATCCTTGCCCTTCTGCTCCCATCAAGTCCCTCCACGCTACAGGAAATCTCCTCCCAACTTCCCCATCATTTCAAGTCCTTCTGCGATCAGTGACTATTTCCTCCTTGTAATACAGCTATCTGCTTCTATCTTCTATAGGTCGTGAGATCTAATTCAGATTTAATTTTGTATTCCTCGGGCTTCTGCATGGTTAAGTCCTCAGTAAAGATTTGTTGGATAAGTGAATGAAACTGCTACCCTGTTAACAGCAAGTTCTCCAGCGGCAGGTCCGGTGTGACAGGTGCTCTGCCCTGCATCATGTCTAAGCCTTGCATTAGATTAGCAAGGCTTTACAGGAGGAAACAATGATGTCCTGAGAGCCGTGTCACACAGCTAAAGGTAATCGGAATCCTGTTTGAACTCACGTCTATCATCTTCTCTCTCACCAATGCAACACACACACACACACACACAAACCTACTGTATGAGCTACATACCAAGGGTCTTAGAAGAGAGATATTCTATAGTCGCTCTAAGAGATGCATAATTCTCCTCTTTAATGTGATTATAAAAATGCTGTTCTTTGAATTCTGGAAACCCTAGCAGTCTTTACTGGAAGAGGTGTGCTTTGAGAGCTCAAAATACGTGTCAAGCTCTTAACACAGGAAGCAGAAGAATGAATTTCTTTGTTTCTGAAGCCAACACTCAAAGGCAGGCTCCCTCAGCCAGTATTGAGTCCCAAGAAGGTAGATTATTATAATTTTAAAACAACTGTTTGACTTTGCTCAGATTTTGTTAAATGGCACAAAGCCAATACTTCTGTCTAAAATATGAGCTTTTCTTTTTCTTTTCTTTTTTTATTTTTTATACTTGACAGGCAGAGTTAGACAGTGAGAGAGAGAGACAAAGAGAAAGGTCTTCCTTCCGTTGGTTCACTACCCAAATGGCTGCTACGGCCGGCACTGCGCTGATCTGAAGCCAGGAGCCAGGTGCTTTCTCCTGGTCTCCCATGCGGGTACAGGGGCCCAAACACCTGGGCCATCCTCCACTGCTCTCCCGGGCCACAGCAGAGAGCTAGTCTGGAAGAGGAGCAACTGGGACTAGAACCCGGTGCCCATATGGGATGCCAGCGCCGCGGGTGGAGGATTAACCCAGTGAGCCACGGCACTGGCCCAAAATATGAGCTTTTCGAGATCCCTCTCTCCAGGTGCTTGTAGACTCCTTGTAAGTTTCATATCTTGGAATGAGTTTCTTGTCTTCTTCCACTACTCCATTAGGTAAACTCCTGGCTGTGCATCAAGACCCAGCCCGATGTCCTTTTTGACTCAACCTAGTGGAGTGGTTGTGGCCCTAGCACCTGACTGTATACATAGCTATGGGTACTTTAGATTCCCTCTGTCTATTCTTCTTAGTATTGCCAGTGCATGTCATAGAATGATATAATGAAACCTGGGCTCAAATCCATAGCAGATGTTCAGTAAGCATCTGAAGCTAGTTTAATGAACTGACTCTCAACCACACTGGACCTATCTGAATAAGTATCAAGTAACTTGGTAACTACTTTGGGATTATGTGTTCCCTCCCCTTTTCACTTTGTCAGATTTTGATGGTGAAGTTGGGGGGCACCAGGCTTTTCAAAAAGTTTCTACCCTGCAGTCTGAACTGGAGAAGGGAACAAATGAGTAATTTGATGTGACTGAAGGGCATTTATTTTAAATCTTATGTTTTGTGTGGCATTTTCTTTCGACTTCATAGTGTAGATGTTATATAAAAGGAATAGGTGCTCCCACTGATCTCTGGGTCTTTTACAACAGTGGATATTCCAGGAAGAATCATTTAATTCTCCACTTCTCCTCCAGGGGAAGGCTGGGCAGTCAGGACACTTGGGTTTCCTTCTGGTTCTGTCATCAACCACGTGACTTGGTCTCTGCAATCCTCGTCTACCAGGGCAGAGGTTGGCATTCACAATCCCTAAATATGTAAACACTTTTTGAGCAGCTGCTCTCATCTTGCTGGGGAGAGGAATCAGGTTGTACATGTGAACTCCTTATGATGTGTCTTGGATTGGAAGTGATATTCTGGTTATGAAGAAGTATGGTTGTTCCCTGGGGAGAAAATTCACCATTATAATGAGTTTTCATAACATTTTACTATCTATGATTAATTTCCATTGAATCTTTGTCTTTTATTATTTATTTATTTATTGACAGGCAGAGTGGACAGTGAGAGAGAGAGACAGAGAGAAAGGTCTTCCTTTTTGCCGTTGGTTCACTCTCCAATGGCCGCCACGGCTGGCGCGCTGCGGCCAGCGCACTGCGCTGATCCGAAGGCAGGAGCCAGGTGCTTCTCCTGGTCTCCCATGGGGTGCAGGGCCCAAGCACTTGGGCCATCCTCCACTGCACTCCCGGTCCACAGCAGAGAGCTGGCCTGGAAGAGGGGCAACCGGGAGAGAATCCGGCGCCCCAACCGGGACTAGAACCCTGTGTGCCGGCGCTGCTACGTGGAGGATTACCCTACTGAGCTGCGGCGCCGGCCTGATTATTTATTTTTATTTTATTTGTAAGTCAGAGTTACAGAGAGGCAGAGGCAGAGGCAGAGAGACAGAGAGAGAGGTCTTCCACCCACAGGTTCACTCCCCAAAGGGCTGCGTCAACTGGAGCTGAGCCGGTCTGAAGCCAGGAGCTGGGAACTTCCTCTGGGTCTTCCATGTGGGTGCAGGGGCCCAAGGACTTGCTTGGGCCATTTTCTATTGCTTTCCCAGACCATAACAGAGAGCTGGATTGGGAGCAGAGCAGCCGGAACTCGAACTGGCACCCATATGGGATGCTGGCACTGCAGGTAGCAGCTTTGCCCACTATGCCACAGTGCCGACCCCTCAATTGAATCTTAATTATCAACAATAAGTCCTTGTCATATACTCTTAATAAGAAAATTGCATTGAATTGCTTGTTATTATCATAGAGATTTGTTAGAATGGAATTTACCTGTCCTGCTTATTAATATGCGACCTATTTAAGAGTATTTTTAAATCTGAAGGATTTCTGTTTCATCTAACTGTCACCGAACTTCAAAACCAAGCTCCACACAACAGGATTGCTAACTACACTATACAGACAAAATAAGGCTCACGGAACTCACCGGAAGTTTATTTTGTCTTAGAACTATAAGAGTATCTGACATTACAACTCAGAAATTCCAATAAAACTCTCCAGTGTTTTACAGTAGAGCTTCTCATAGTTTAGAGTACAGAAGTATCATTGGTGGAGCTTTGTAAACAGATTCCTGGGACTTCCCCAAGAGAATCTGATACAATAGTCATGGAATGAGGCCCTGGATCTATATTTCAACAGGCTCACCTGTGTGGCTTTGATGCATGGGGCTCCCAAAGCACAATTTGAAAAACACAAAATGGTGATTCTGGAATTCTATTTGCCTTAGGAAGACAAAGCTCAAGAATCTTTATTAAGGACTTTGCATGAAGCCTAACAATTTTGATGCATTATTAAGGAAACCTGTTGTGGTTAAGTGTATGCATACAAATGGTATTGTGGGTGTGTTTAATGTCTAAAATTAATTAGTTGGTTCTTTTGATGAGTTTTTCCTTTTAAGTAGCAATCGGTTTACTTATTTTAATCTAATTTACTTATTTTTAGAATGAGAAATGTCATGAGATCATGGAATCTATTTTATGTCTCACTAGGTCAAAACTCAATAGTACTTGATGTCACACTGGGATGTTGGAATTGGAGAATGTTAGCAAAGTAGTTTAAAAAAACCCTCAAGTAGAATAGGCAAAATTTTCTGATCCTTGAACATATACTTTGTTAGTACTGTAACTGATAGTTCTTTCTTAAAAGCAGTGGTTTTACCTTTCCCTTGGAAGAGAAGGTGAATATAGGTCAGAGGAAGAAAAAAATTTTAAGAAAAGAAAGAAAAATACAGTTATGCCTCTGAATTGTTCACTTTGCTGCCTGGAACAAAAAACAAAACAAAGCAAAACAAAACAAAACAAGGACAACAAAAAGGATAACCCCTGAAAGTTATGCTCTGAAATGCATGCAGCTTCTCCATTGCTTGCTTGGAAATCTCATCTTTTTCTCACTGTTTATGAGCAGGAAACCACAGATCAGCTGTGCCACCTTGAATGCTGCCCTGGGGTTCTTGTGGACAGGAAGAGGAACTTGAAACTACAGTCTGATGGGCACTTGGGCCCTGATTCAAGGGATGGGTCAGGGGTTAGAATGTGATGAGTAGTCTGGAACATGGAATCCTTTCCTGAACTGATGGAGAGATAGAGAGATAGAGGGAGAGTGGGAGAGAGGGAGAGAGGGAGAGAGAAAGAGAGAACACTATAGAATGGACCTCACTATTTTAATCATGAACTATGTGAATAAACTGGGGTCTGTTTTCCTTGTCTAATGAGAAAAGCCTGTCTACACTGGCAGGGACCAAAGCTATGCTGAGAAAAACAGATGAGAAACAAGTGAGGGCAAGCAGAGTCTTGATAATGACTTTTGACTGTACAGAAGTGAATGTGCTTAAGGTCAGTCCTACCTTTAGACTTCCTGTATAATGAGTCAATACATTCTCTCTTTTGTTTGAACTAGTTATGGTTGAATCCCTCTTACTTGCAACAAAAATTCCGTTGTGTTCATTTGACTTGCCCGCATCTCTCATCCCTTTCCAGGTAGGAGAGGACTAGGGCTTTAATATTCTTACCTATCCCAGACTCATTATATACACAGTAGATTTTTCCTTGTTGCTTGGGCAACATTTATCACTGTTCTGCTGGGAATCACTGAATGAACTAAGACAGGTTGAGGGAGTGAGTGGATGAATGAATGAATGAATGAGTACACCAAGAGGTAGTCTGAAGAACCATGTTATGCCTCTGTATAGGAAAGAGGCATTTTACTAAATAATTTGCCAAGTATTCTTTTCATTTTAAGGAATATTTTCAGTAAACTGCAACCTTGGTTTAGAAATTAACTTTCAAGCTAAAATATTAGATGGAACCAAGTCAAATAAAAAGAAAAGCTTCTAAAAGAAAGCTATAAATCAACAGGGAAACAATTTTATTTTTAAAAAACTGATGTACTCATCAAAGTGTGAACCACAGGATACTGGTTCCCTGCCATGCTAATTGGTTGTGTTCAGGGAAAAGGTGTCAAAGCTCAAGAAGCTTTGGGGGAAATTGAGTTACAAAAGTGACAGAAGGCTCACTGGAGGACGTTTCTCAGAACTTTTCATACACATTCGGGATCTCCAAAAGAGCCATAGTGTATGCAGTGGGCTGGTTTTATTTTATTTTTTTAAGTTTTTGAAAGTACAAACTTAAGAAACAGATTGGTTTACAAATTTTCATACACTTGGATTTTATGACAAACCCATCCACTAGACTAGAAGCCGGACCTGACCTTCGCATCCGTGGAGCAGACTTAATGCGTGGACTTGACAGTGATGGGAAAATCATCTGGATCCCTCTTCATCTTTCCTCCATCTCTCAAGGTCTAGAAATTCCAATGCTGTCAATATTCTGTTAGGTTAAGTGCTGCGCTTTCCATGTTCCTTTTTGAAAATGAAAATATAGCCCAGGGCAGGAGCACTTTTAGTCAATTATATCTTCACCTGAATTATTGAATTTTAACTTCGAAGAGCTCAGGAGTGGACCTCTTACAGGGAAGGGAGGAGTCCCTTCAGAAAGCTTCCTTTCCCTCGGCTCTGTACCAGGATTCCATCCTAGGTGGGACTTGCCCTTGGATGCATCCAGAACACAGAGATCAGGGAGAGTGAAGAATATCGATCTTTTCCTCTGAAAGGATCCACATTTAATGTGGACACAGTGGCACTCTTGGCTCTTCTGCCTTCCTCTCATTCTGGGTGGCTTGGTCAGGTGCCAGCTCTGTTAGAGATGTACCCCTTCACTTGCTACTGATAATGTGTAACACTGAATTATGTCCTCTGGACATCATATGGGATGCAAACACAGGGGTCAGCTAGAACTCTAGGGCTTACAAGGTCTTTATCAAAAAGGGAATCTCTTTTAAAGAATAGTTTAGAAAGAGGAGCCTGTACTGAGCTGTGCACCTGGACCCAAAGGACTGGAAGAATGGTCCTCTTGTTTTTAGCAAAAAGGGAATTCAACTGGAGCTGATCTGCAGCAGTGCTGAGAATGCCTGCGAGGGACCAGAGTGATGGGGACCAGGAGTTGACCTGACATCTGCCTGGGAAGATCCCAGAGGTAGCTGAACCACCTGGGTACAGAGCAAGAGAAACACTGAAGTGGGAGAAGGTGTGGGAGTCCCACATGAGGGCTTGTCAGATTTTAAGAATCACTTATGGGACATCTCTCAAGAGGCAGATTTGGGAGCCCCAACTTGAGAGTCTGCTTTTGCACATTTGACATCAGGGCAGGAAATGTGCATCTTAACAGTGTCCCCAGTGACTTTTATGGGAGGTAACATTGATTCACCTCTGTAAACCTTCTCTGGAGTAATAGAAGAAACCCAGGGAGAGCCAGCACTATGGGGATGCACTGGAGAGGAGGAAGAATTGGAGGAGCCAGAGAAGAGGTCAGAAGAGGAGCAGGACAGGAGAGTGAGTTGTGCAGTGAAATTGAGGACGTAGACCACCCACCCAAGAAACAATAGGCATGATAGACAAAAACAAAGAACAAGTTTACTCAGTTTGAATTGAAACATAGGAAAATTAAAGGAAACCCTATCTATGACTGTTCCTAAAGTAGCCAAAAGAAAAGTCACTTAAAGGAATCACCAAGTGGTAGAGAAATAATTGTAGAACAATTGCACTCATGCATTTAAAATGATTTGAATCTTTTGGAAAGCCATATGGTAATTCCAATCTACAGCCAGCAGTATGTTTATATTCTTTAATCCAGTGATTGTATTACTAAGAATTTTCCAAAGAAAATAATTGGATCTCGTGGCCTAATCTCTCTGAATATAGAATTTCAACAAGTAGAGCTGTTTTTAGCCTCTTAGTGTATCCTCATCTTTTGTAATAACTTGAATCTTCAAGTCCAGAGACTTTTGGGATCTGCTAATCAAACTGGCTTAATGCTTATCAACATCCTTTAGGGTTTTGGGGTCACATTGCTCCATCAGCTATTGCCTTTTTATTTGCTTGTTGTCATCCAAATATTTGCTAAACCTTTTTTTAGGAAAAGAGTCTCAGATTGGTGCCTCCTCACACGGGGCAACAAAATGTTAGGAAAAGAGGCGCAGAATAGAGAAAAGGCAAGTGTATGAATTTGCAGCCAGACCGAATTTATTCAGAGAAAATAAATCCCTAGAGGTGGGTGACCAACTGCCCATGTGCACACTGATGGGACACGTGGCAGAAGGCCCTGACCCTAGGGGCCACACCTTTTTATATTTTAGGAGGGCTGGGGCTGGGGGTGGGGTAGGGGGCAGCAGGCAGAGGGGAATTCCTGGAACTGGTCTTTCAGGTGGCTGTGGGGGGTGGGGTATGGGCAATAGGGTGTGAGACCCAACTGAGTTTCAAGGGCAGGAATACATTCCAGTGTGTATCAATTTTGGGCAATAAGGGAGAATGGCTGAGGCTTCTGTCATTGTCCCATCACCTTTCACTTGCAGTTGTGCATTAGTTAGGGTCCTCCAGGAGGCAGGTGTCAAGATGACCGTGAAGCCTCAAGGACTTTATTAGGCAACAGCTTGTATGAGAAAAATGGGGATGGAGCCAGAAAATGTAAGAGAGCGACAGACCTGAAGGAGAATGAAGGAACAAGGGAGGGATGTTGGGTTGGAAGCGTCCTGACAGCAGTGCACCTAGGGAAAGTTGAGCAAAGCTGGTGCAAGTCCCTGAGCCACAGTTGTCTATGGGAGGAGTCCTGGGTCTCCTGAGAGTGAGCCTCCTTAGTTTCCCTGCTGTGATCAGTTGGAGCAGCTGTGAAGAAGCATGACCTGGATCTGCACCAAACTGTGGATCTAAAGTGGATTTCAGAACCCAGCAGCAGGGAGCCTTGGTCAATTACACTCCTACAGGGGGAGACTGAGCAGTCTCATGGCTGCCACGGATCATTTCTTCTCTCCTTCCCTTTATCTTTGGGACAGATGAATAGTTGTTTTGTGGGGGAGCAGGGTGTGTTTCTTTAAAGATATCCTTACTGCATTTTAGTGGTTTTTAAGGAAGGAAAGGAAATAGATGGTTGTTAAGTGTTCATTTATTTTCTATCATTTCAAATTATTTTTTCTCAAAATGTCTGTAATTGTTTATATGTTTAGAAAAAAAATTTAAAAGAAGAAAAAGGTGATCAGAAATGTTACCTGCCAAAAGCTGGAGGAGGCTGGAGGCTGGGTGCTTTGTTCATTAGGAGGTCAGAACTGAACTTGTAGCTCATTGCCCTGCTGTGAAAGAGATTGAGGAGTGAGTAGGTGCAGACAAGCCTATCAGGCAGTCAAGTGGGGACACGAGGAGGAAGAGTTAACCTGGGGGAGCTGGGTATTTTAAAAGGTATTTCAAAGGAAAGGCTTGTTTTTAGGCTAGGGAGATGCTGGGGTTGCGCTGGTGGATACAGAACAGAGCCCCAGCGGAGGCAGCAATTGAAGCTTCAAATAAGCATGTTGTAGGAGGCGTTGGGGTCAAGAATGCGTGTGGGGGCTAGTTCAGAAAGCAGGAGGGCTCCCTCTCCCTCAGAGATGTCAGCTGGGGAGGGAGGGGCTGCAGACACAGAGATGCCTCTGTGGTGTGTCAGATAGGATTGCTTTTATCTGCAAGAAGCAGAAAATGGACCTCACGGCTTAAATAAGCAGGGGCCTAGGAGGTGGGCACTTCTGGGGCAGTACAATAGCAGTAAGACGCTGCCAGGAACATCCTTCTCTGTAAAGCTGCATGAATGAATGAGTGGATGGGTGAAATACTGGCAGACAACTGTAATACTCCCATTAAGACAGTTGTAAATGACCAAACCATGGAAATTTGCTTCAATATTCAGGTGTGTTACCAATTTGCTTTTTTAAAATAAGGAAATGAGGTAGGGACATGAGAAAGTCTAGATTATGCAGTGTTAAGTAAAATAAAATTGTAAAGTAATATGGGTACATTGATCACAATTTTGAATAATTTATGTGTGTAACATTAAGGCCAGGTGACACCGTAGTATCTTGATATGAGTTAAGTTTTTATGGTGAGGAGGGCTTTTTTTTTTTCTTTTTCTTTTTTTGGTTCTGTTTATATTCATGATAAAATCATTAAAATATATAACTAGAACATTTAAGAGCCCATATGGAACATTCCTTGAAATCCTGCAGAAGAAAGGCACTCCAAAAATGCAGGCATGGCCATCAAAATATTATCATAGACACACGCATATGCACATGAATATTCACGGATGGTCATTATATTGTGGTACCTTGGCTCCAGTTGGTGCAGTCTGCTAGATGGGCGGTCAGCCGGCAATGAGGACTAGTGTGCGTGTTTCTTGGAGCTGGGAGAGAGGTGGGATCATGTGGTGTTGCCCGTGTAGTTTGTGAAGACCCCTTGGCCGATCTCTCCACCTCCTGCAGAGGCCTGAGATTCTTGTTCTGGGGAAGGGTGCTCTCCCTTGCTCAGGGGAGGCTTTGTGACTGTCACCCACGTGGGGATGACCACGTCTTTCTGCAGGAAGCATCTCCGTGTCTGGAGGACAAAGGGCTGGCTGGAATCTAGCCTCTCCTTCAGTGTGCTTTCCATAGATGCAGATGTGCAGAGGGCAAGATCTTACCTCCTTCACGTCTGGATTCTCTCTCTTCTTTTTATTGTTGCAAAAATCAGGGCCAAGAACCTGGACACTGCCCTCTAACTTGTCCTTCTGCCCTCTATCAGTAACTTTGAATCATTCCAGTGAAGTAAGTTTTTCACATTTTTATCCTTTTAATGATTTTTAAAAAGATTACAGAGAACGAGATCTTCCATCTGCTGGTTCACTCCCAACATGGCCACAATAACCGGTGATGGACCAGGCTGAAGCCTCAAGATGGGGAGCTTTATCTGGGTCTCCCACATCAGGGCAGGGGCCCAAGCACTTGGGCCATCCTCTGCTGTTTGCCAGGCGCGTTGGGAGTGGAGCAGCCAGGACTTGAATGGGCACCCATATGGGATTCTGGCTTAACCCGCCACAGCACAGCGCCGGTCCCTAAATTGTTCCTAGTTTTAAAAATCAGAAGAACCTACTCTTCAAGGTCCTTCAGTCGGACATACTTGTTCTGAGGAGGCTTACCACGGAAGCTCTTCCTTACGCTACCCTTCCTAGACCGAATTCCTCACTTGCGATGGCTTTGTTGGACTGCCGCCGGAGGTTAAGAGTCCTCAATCCCAGTCTTTCAGATTTTCATTCGGGAGCTCTCACCAGGTGGGGGATTATCCAACCCTCCTTTACCGCTGAGACTGCGACCCAGCACCTCTGGGGGCTGTGGGGTGCCCTCCGTCAGTCCCAGCTTCCGCATCTGAAAAGCAAGGCAAGCAGTGGCCTGCTCTCTGCTCCTCACGTGGACCTTGAAGTGAGTGAAAACATGCTGGGAAATAGAGACCGAGTCAAGGTGTGATCTCGGGAGGCGCACTTCTCACTGTGCATCTTGCTTGGCCGTCCTTTCATCCTGCTCCTCCGTGGCCTGCCCTGGCACTTCATGGCATCTCCTTCAGGATCCCCACAGCCCCCTGGCTGCTCCCCCCTCCCCCCGGCCCATCCGGCACACATCCCTGCTCCATCCATGACCCTAACTGTCCGGTTGCAATGCATTTCCTGGCCCACATGGTTGCTCTTTTGCTTCTTTTGTGGCCAGCTGGAGGCATCTCCCCTCCACCCACCTCCTGCCCCAGGTAATTTGGCAACATCTGGAGTCATCTTTGGTTATCAGTGCTGGTGGGCAGGGCTATTGGCTCGTCATGGTTAAGGCCAAACATCCTACCTACTATGCACAGGACTGCTCCTCACAATGGAGACTTATCTGGCCTAAATTGTCAGTGGTGCTGAGTTGAGAAACTCTGTTGTGGATGAAAGTTTAATGAAATGAGTATTAGTACTATTTTGTTTAACAGCTTTATCAGGCATAGAGGTAGAATTTATATACAGTAATATGTATGTACTTAAAGGTATCATCTGGTGAGCTTTGAAATTTCTGCCTGTGACAGTATCATTACAATCAAGAAAGCAAACTTATCCATCCCTCGCTCAAGACTTCTCTGGCCCTTCTGTAACTCTGCCCTCCACTTGCCTCCCAGCCTGGCCCCTAGTCCCAGTCAAGCGCACAGATACAGATTAGCTTGCATAATCTAGAATTCTATGTAAATGGAATCATGCAGCATGCATTCTCTTTTATTTGGCTTCTTTCACTCCTTTGAGACTTAGCTGTGTCAGGGCTGAACTACTTATTCTAGAAAAGGAGAGATAAGCTGATGGTTAGCAACAGAGGGTTATGACTTCCGGGGTTATTTTGGGTCACTGTTAGACACTTTTGATGATTTTACTTCCTGGATGAGATGTCTCATTTATTCTGCTTTTGTTTGTTTGTTCTTGTTTGGTCTTAACAGTTGCCTTCCTTATCTTAGCCCTTAATGCCTGGCTGGTGAACCATCTTGGTGGTTTCCAAGTAGGAGACTTCCTGCCACTGGTGTCTGTTCCATTTATTTCATGGAACTCTGTTATCTCTTGTTTCTTCTCCTCAAAAAGAATCTTAAAGAGCTAATCTGTGGCATCTTAGTTTAGGAAATGCCCTGACATAGCTGCTTTGTTTTTTTGAGTTGTACATTTCAGTCTCTTTCCATATACATTACACACACATGTGTGTATATACATGCACACACACACAGATAAATGCTGAGACACTGTCTCTAAGAGGCACTGCTGGCCTTACCTGCTTTGTCCATGTTGGTGTTCAGAATCTTCTCTGGAATGACCTCCAGTTGAGGTACCAATATGTAATAATAAGTGTCGCTCCCCGTCTTCGTGGAGGAACGACACAGGACCCTGCGCTGTTCTTTCGTCTGCTCGGCCCTCCCCGGGTTTGCTGCTGGTTCTTCCCGGGTTGGCTACTGTCCCTTCCACCTCCGTGGAAGGGCGGTTCCCCCTGCCACATTCCCCACTTCCGCAGGGGAGCGGCACACCGCTGGCCGGCTCTCTCGGGGGCTGCACAGGTGTTCCCCTTAGATGTTCCCGGTGCATGCCGTCTCTCTCCTCCTTTATAGTCCTCTTCCACCAATCCCAACTCTGCTACCCACATGCCGAGTACGCTGCTCTCCTCCAATCAGGAGCAGGTCCTACAGTTTGTTGGTTGAACTGGAGGCAGCTGTGTAGAAGCTGTTTTCTCCTCTCCCAGCGCCATATTGTGGGAGAGCAGATGCACAGAATAAGTCTTAATTCCAGTAACTTAGTCTAGTCTGAGTTGCTCCCCACAAATAAGGAGGATTCTTTAGCTTGGGGCTTTGTGATGACCATAAAGGAATTAGTCAATACTTATTGAACTTGCACATTATGATAAGAATTACATGTATTTTACTACATAATCAGTGCATACTTCTGACCAACAATGACATATGGCTTTGGCGTGGGATACATGTCAAGTTACTCCTTTCAAGATAACTGGCAAAATCTTTATCTCCCCCTACCAAAACAAAAAACAAAAATCAAACAAAACTAAACGACAAAAACTGTGCTCCTTCTCATATGTTCTACAGTTTTCATCTCCAGTTATCTTGATCCTATAGGATATGGTTTATTCTTTTCTCTCTCAGTCTGTTTGGGTAGGTCATTTCCTTATATTAATGCTTTATTATTTCTCTCCAGTCTGCTATGGGTTTTTGCTTCAACAAATATACCAAGTTCATTTTAACTATCAAGTGTAATCAATATCATGGAGCCTGTTGTGCTGTTCTGGCATCTTGTTATCTGCTAGTGATGGGCATTAGTCATTTTGTCCGCCTAGTACCTTGTTCATTGGGAAATAGCCCTCTGCCACTGTTGCTGCTGCTCTTCCTCTTCCTCTCCCTCCTCCTCCCCCCTCCTCTCCTCCACCTCTTCCTCCTCCTTTTTCTTTCTTTCTTCTTTCTTCTCCTTGTGGAGGGTACCATCTGTCCTCTGTAATGTATTTAGTTAACCTATTGGTATAAGTGCCCCTTGACCTTGAGCTTTGCTACCCAAGAGGTGACAAGCACACAGCTGGGATTAGCCTGGCAGATTCTTTCCTGGGAGTTCATCTTCAGTGGAATGACTTGTAGACCAAACAGCCAGAGATGAGTCAGTCTTCTCTGTCTATGAGATTCTCACTGAATTTCCTGGAACCGCTCTTCCATGTCTTTCCTAGGGAATGATTGTTCAAATCTTCCTGCAGTTTTAGGCTGTTTCCCAATATGCTGTCTTCTTAGTAAATTATTATTATTTTATCTATTAATAAAGTCAGTTTCAGTGGCTTATAACCAAAGAACTTGATGGCTGTAGGAAGTCTCCTTTCTTTCCTTCCATTATGTGTGATCTTTTCTGGTCTTTGCTCCATTGCCCCAAGGTGAAAGGGCTTCTTTCTTTCCCTTTTAGCCAGCAGGTTGACTTCCTGAGAGTGGTTTAAGAAAGAGACTGGGTCAATCCAACTAGTCTCTGATCTCTCGGAAGACTCTGAGGAATGCCATTGAGAGCAACAAGTAGAGGTGGACAGTGATCTCCCCTCAGAGCCTTAACCACACACTAGGCTTGGTGGGGTGGGGGCAGGATGAGAAAACTTGGCCAAGCCCTTGGTTCAGCAGTCTGACAGCCCCTTGCATAAAGTAGAGGGGGGATTTCAGAGAGAGGGTGAAGGCAGAACCCAGGGAGGCCCGAGGCTCCCCATGGGAAAAATTCATTTTCTTCCAGAAGACAGACACCAGATCTCAACAGTTCACCTTAGGCTGGGACACTGAGGACACCAGCAATGACCATGACAGCATGAAGCTAGAGGATGAACCCTGACTTTTTGAACACCATGGAAGCTTCCCGAATTCTGGGGAGAGCTTCAAGAGAAAAGAGCCTCCAGTAATGCCTGAGAGTGAACTATTTGCAAGCCTTGGGGATGAGAAACAAAATGGGAATTGATCTGATTTCCTGAAAAAAAGGTTTTTTTGCATGCTTCAGTTTGCAGATTGAGATCTATGATGGCTACAAGCATTGTAAAAATCATCAATAGATTAATACATACAGTGAGTGCTAACTCTATTCCAAATATTAGCATGACTTTTTGTGAGTAAAACAAAGACTCACCTGGCTCTACCTGTCCTCAGATGCCTAGTTGCAGAGAGAAGTCCCAGATTGCTGGAGGAAGTTGGAGCCTTCCAAGAGAGCCATCAGAGTCTGACAACAACTTAGGAGTTAC
Organism: Oryctolagus cuniculus; assembly: GCF_051225735.1. Taxonomy (NCBI): domain Eukaryota; kingdom Metazoa; phylum Chordata; class Mammalia; order Lagomorpha; family Leporidae; genus Oryctolagus; species Oryctolagus cuniculus. Next base: position 159,278,705 of record NC_142868.1, on the reverse strand, counting down.
CACTTGTACTCTTAATTGGCAAATGAATAGCCTGATCAATAAGCAGTGATCCAGCAGCTAGAACATCCTAGGGAAGTGGGCGATAAAGAGAAAATCATAACAGGGATGCCTTTTATTGCACTAAGCAAGTTTGCAGGACTGATTGTTCTAAGAAACAATTTGTTCCTGCAGCTCCACACTTCCCAGGGAGCCCAGACTTTGCCTGTGGTCTCCAGGGTCCCTCTTCCGGAGGAAGGGGTCAGGCCACGGGGAGCAGCCTGCACAAGTCAAGCAAGCTGATAATGTGCTTAAAGAGGTTTTGTGCTTGTCTTTTCCGCAGCCTTCCCTAATACACAGCACTTGTCCAGGTCAATGTCAGAGAAGCTTATGTGCCTTTTAAGCAGTAAGACCCAGCAGGCAGGGAATTGCTCAGGGATTAGGAGAACTCTGAGTGGCTTTGTGTGCCAGGGACATGGGCCTCTGCTTCCATGTCAGTATCCAGTACAAGGCGGTTTTAAAGCTTTGCTTAAAAAACAGAAAAAAAAAAAAAACCCTCAAGTTATACCCAACAAGGAGCTCTTGGCTCTGATGCAGACCAGGTGAAGACGTCCGATGCCATTCCTTAGAGACGGAGGCAGCGAGGTTGGGTGAAAAGGAAAAGGATTTGAGTCATGGTAGTATGAAATTACTCTTAGGATGTTCTTGGACAGGACTTCAAGTCCTTCTGGAGCGTGGCTTTCCTGCAGAATGACTGCAAGGATGCAGGTAGAGGTTTAATCAAAACCAGACCCAGACAAGTACGTTAACAATTAAGGAGTGGTCATTTACTGTCCAAAAGAGGATTGTCTTCCTTAGAAAAATTCACAATATCTATGTACAGGGCAGTTGAACTTTCCTTTAAAAGCAGAAATTGGCTTGCAGAGTGTGACTGCATTTTTAGCTTTTAAGGAAAATACTGGTTGGAAAAAGGAAAACCTGGGGACTGGCATGGTGTCACAGAAGGCTAAGCTGCCACCTGGGATGGCAACATCGAAGATGAGTGCTGGTTCAAGTCTTGGCTGCTCCACTTCTGAGCCAGCTCTCTGCAAATGTACCCGGGAAAATAGTGGAAGATGGCCCAAGTGCTTGGGCCCCTGCCAGCCACGTGGGAGGCCTGGCTGGAGTTCACAGCTCCTGGCTTTGGCCTGGCACAGCCCTGGCCATTGCATTCATTTAGGGAGTGAACCAGTGGACAGAAAATCTCTCTGTCTTTCACTATAACTCTGATTTTCAAATAAATACATAAATCTAAAAAAAACCCAGGAATTATACTTGCCTAATTATACTATTCATTTAGCATTTCATCCACCACTTCCTTTCTCCAGGAGAATTGTGAAGGTAATGTTTATGTTTGATATCTGAGCTGGAAATCCCAATGCATCATGGGTTCATAACCAAAGATGAACAGGGTTTCCTGCTGCAGTGGCTTCTGGACTGAGAGGGGAGAGATTTGGGTTCTGGCCAAGGCTTTGCCTCTAGTAGCTCGATTCCTCTGGGTAAGTTTTTGTATGGGGATGGAATTAGGGATCATCTAGTCCAGCCTTCATTGGATGGAGGCATTTCATCTGTGAAATCTGGCTGGTGAGTATCTGTTCTGCTTATTTTCTGGGCCTCAGTGTGCTGTCGTTTGTACAATAAGGAGAGCTGATAAATGATTTGATCAAGGGACCAAGTTGGGGCTAGGAAGGTTGAAAAAGCAGATGCCAGGACCCTTAAGACTAAATGTAATGACATCACAGTCTGATAAACTTTAGTTAGGGTCTAAATAAGAACCCCTGAGCCCTATTTGAGTCTTCTCTCTCCATAGGTCCACTCTCCTCTGGTCAATAGTGGGGAATGTTCTAGGACAGTGGGGCACCTATAATTTGGCCTGGAGCCACTCATAGTTCCCCGGCAGCCTTCTTAAAGGAGCTAAAGTTAGGATGTCAAGTGAGCCTGTGCATTTCTGAGCTGGGTATTATTCTAAGGTCCTGCGGTTTCAGCTGGCCTCTTTCCCTTGCTTAGTGCCTCCATCCTCTTGCTTTGTTTTACAGCCTGCAAACCTCAAGGGCATGCAGTTGGGTCAAGCTGAAATCAGCTGAAGGCTTGCAGCAGCATTTATCTGAGGAAGGACCCTTGGGTCATTGTCATGGTAATTTTGATAATCCTGACAGCCTGCAGATGTGGCTGTCCAGGGTGATTTCAGAGTCCTTGGGGCAAATGGGGTTTGCTTATCTCTCCCCCTATACCACCACCCCCCCTTTTTTGGGCAATCTCTGCTAAACAAGAGCTCTCCAAATTTCAGTTATTAAAACCCTGGGCCAAAAGTGTTTTAGCACAGATTTTATCTGGTGTGAATAAAAGACTCTAAGCAGGCTGTGAGAGCCACTGGTAGGACTGAACAAATAGTCTACTTCTGCATATTCTACATTGTTCCTCCACTCTGTTAACACGTCTAGTGACCCTCTGTGATCCTGCCTCACCTCTGCTGCACTCAGATCCAGAGAAATGAGCTCCTCCTCAAGGCCAGGGGTCTTTTCCAGCTCATCTCTTGATGCGTCTCACGCCCAGTGGTGTGCCTGTAGACTCTACAGATGCTTACTAGTGTTTGCTGGAGGAATGAAGAAGTGGGCGTTAGATATCACAGAGTGATGGAGGCAACTCCCTGGTAGACGGGGACGGAATGAAGGTAGGGATGAGTAGTGGGAAGAGACGGGGCTTTAGTCCAGATGTCAGGGCAAACACGGGAGTGAAGCCGTGGGACAGGCGGAGGATGCAACACTTTGTTAGCCAAGGCTCTGGAGTATTCAATTGCTGCCATGGAGATCAGTTCCAAGAAAAATAAACCTGGTGTCAAGATGTGTGCAGAGCTGGACTTGGAAAGAGCTTGGAGGCAGGCAGAACAGCACAGGCTTCTGAATCTGCCCTCTTAAAAATACAAAATGGGTCTGGCAGTGCTAGGGGAGCCCAAGAGAGACCTGTTATTGCAGGTCGGTTCATCTGGTGGCAGCACAGCCAGGAGAGAGATTCAAAGGTCTAGATGGCTGTATGTGAGTGTTCAGAGCAGCGTTATTCATCATAGCTAAACTGCAGAAATAAACCAAATGACCATTAGCTGAAGAATGGATAAACAGTATGTGGTATATCCATAGAACAGAATATCATTAGGCAATAAAATGGAATGAAGTACTGATATGTGCCACAGCATGGGTGAATCTTGATAACATTATGCAAAGCGAGAGAAGCCAGCCACAAAATGTCATGTGTTGAATTATTCTGTTTATACAAAAATGATCAGAATAGGCAAATCCACAGAAACAGAAGGAGGTTAGCAGTGGCCAGGTAAGGAAAAATGAAGAGTAACAGTCAGTTTGTCTGGGGTTTCTTCTTGGGGCGTGATTAAAATGTTCTAAAAAGACATGGTGGTGATGAATGTCTAACTGTGAGTACACCAAAATCCATGAAATGATATACTTTCAAAGAGTGAATTGTGTGGTTGTGAATTATGTCTCAATAAAGCTGTCATTAAACAACAAGAGAGTTATCCACCTGACCCAAGGGTTTAGGAGTCTCCTGTGCTTTGGAGGAGAGGCAGCAGGGATCACAGAGAATAAGAATGAGCCACCAGCCTCTTAAAGCTTGTTGTTCACGTTAATAAGTAATGTGTGTGTCTGCAATCCAGCTCACACGTCTGCAGATGGCCATCTCATTTTACTTTCCATTTATTCCAAATGTTGGCTGGTCCAAGTGCAGGTAGGATAGGGTCCATTTGATTCTGCGCAGGGCTCCACAAGTGGCCTCAGCTCCTGCTATCTGTGTGCCAATGAAGGAAACCCTGGGCTGCCCTGGGCTCTGTCTCCATGTGGCTCAGGGAGCTTCAAGATATACCTCTTTCTGGTTTCACCTGCTCTTCGGGTGGCTCCTCATTCTCTGGACTCACTTTCTGCTGGAGGACAGTTTTGAGCGACACTGTTTGTTCTTCGAAATGGTCTCTCCTTTAGGTCTTGACCTGTGGTCCTTAAATCAAGCTGCAAGCAATGATGTCAGTAAAACGAGAGGCTTCCCTGGAAGACTGCAGAGCAGTGCCGGAGATCAGCTTTGTGGAAGAGACTGAGTAGGAGGAAAATGACAGAGCCAGGGCTAAAGCCCCCCCCCTAAAGTATCTGACTCTAAGGCAGATACTTTAAATCACTGGGATGCACCAGTTTACTCCTAAAGCACTCACATCCATGGGATCTCAATTGATGACCGTAGGCAAGAGGAGTCTTGGACAACATTAAGCCCAGCAGGTGTATGCTGTTCTAAAACCTCCACTATGGTCAGTTTCAAGCTACCGAGGTGATGTCATTGAACATAGAGTGGGGGAGAAGGAGCAAGGTTGGCTCTTTTTTTCTTTAACCAACCTTCCTTCCTTCCTTCCTTCCTTCCTTCCTTCCTTCCTTCCTTCCTTCCATTTTCTTTCTTCCTTCTTTCTTCTCTCTCTCTCGTTCTTTCTTTCCTATTATTTCAGAGAGAGAGCAAGAGAGGGAGAGAGGGCGAGAAAGAAGAGCTAGCATCTACCAGTTCATTTTCCAAATGCCTGCTGTGACTGGGACTGAACCAGGCTGAAGCCAGGAGCCAGGAACTCAAGCCAGGTCTCCCATGTGAATGACAGAGTTGGGCCATCACTTGCTACCTCCTAGGATCAGCATTAGCAGGAAGCTGGAATTGAGAGTGGAGCTGGTCTCTAACCAAGGTACTACATACACAGGAAAGCTTTCCGTTTTTTAGAAGTATCCACTTCTTATACACTTATGTAGTCATGAAGGACAGAGTTAAATTATTAATAATGAAATGACATACAGTTGTCACCGATCAGGGAGAACATATGGTATTTGTCCCTTTGGGACTGGCTTACTTCACTCAGCATGATGTGTTCCAGATTCCTCCATTTTGTTGCAAATGACTGGATTTCGTTGTTTCTTACTGCGGTATAGTACTCTAAAGAATACATATCCCATAATTTCTTTATCCAGTCTACCGTTGATGGGCATTTAGGTTGGTTCCAGGTCTTGGCTATTGTGAATTGTGCTGCAATAAACATTAGGGTGCAGACCGCTTTTTTGTTTATCAATTTAAACTCCTTTGGGTAAATTCCAAGGAGTGGGATGGCTGGGTCGAATGGTAGGGTTCCAATTCAATCCCATCAAGGTGGCATGTGCCAATGCCATCTCACTACTCCAAGTGATCAATTTCAGTTCACAATTGATCATAATGAAAGGACTAAGAGTCAAAGGGAGCACATAAACAAGTCTAGTATCTGCTAACACCAACCGATAGAATAAATAAAGGGGAGAGTGATCCAACATGGGAAGTGAGATACTCAGCAGACTCATAGAATGGCGGATGTCCTAAATAGCACTCTGGCCTCAGAATCAGCCCTAAAGGCACTCGGATCTGGCTGAAAAGCCCATGAGAGTATTTCAGGCATGGAAAGCCAAGACACTCTGGCAAAAAGATCTCTGTGAGTGAGATCCCAGTGGAAAGAACAGGTCTTCAAAGAGGGAGGTGCCTTTCTCTGAAGGGAGGAGAGAACCTCCACTTTGACTATGACCGTGTCTAAACAAGATAAGAGTCGGAGAACTCAAGGGGCTTCCATAGCCTTGGAAACTCATAACTGGTGCATAGGGAGATTACTGATGCCATAAACAGGAGTGTCAATTGGTAAAGTCAACAACAGGAGTCACTGTGCACTTACTCCTCATGTAGGATCTCGGTCCTTAACGTGCTGTACACTGAGGCTTAATGCTATAACGAGTACTCAAACAGTATATTTCACTTTGTGTTTCTATGGGGGTGCAAACGACTGAAATCTTTACTTAATGTACACTAAACTGATCTTCTGTAAAAAAAAAAAAAAAAAAAAAAAAAAAAAAAAGAAAGAAATTTTCAATTCCCAACTTGACTCTCACTGGGATTAAACATGACAATAGGTCTGATCTGATTTCATCATCATTTTAAAAAAATCATCTATTATTTTTCACTTTATGTTTCTGTGTGGGAGCAAACTGTTGAAATACTTACTTAAGGTATACTAAGCTGATCTTCTGTATATTAAGATAATCGAAAATGAATCTTGATGTGAATGGAAGGGGAGAGGGAGTGGGAAAGGGGAGGGTTGTTGGTGGGAGGGACGGTATGGGGGGGGGAGCCATTGTAACCCATGAGTCGTACTTTGGAAATTTATATTCATTAAATAAAAGATAAAAAAAAAAAAAAAGGGAAAAAAAAAAAAACAAAGTCATAGAACTGAAATAAAAGAATCAGCACTAAAAAAAAAAAAATAAAATAAAACCGACTCAGAACCCCAGTAATGAGAGCCCGCTGCCCGGGCCTCCCTTCCTGTCCCTTCCCCTCTTCCGTCTAGAGACAGGCCAGTCCTCACACAACCCGTGTATGTAGCCTGCGCAGCTCAGCTGTGGCCTCCTTGGGCAAAGCACACTGGTGGTGGAGGTGACGGCAAACCGCACACCTGCTAACGCTCTCCTCTGCAGGCCTCCCCTCCACCACAGCCTGGCCGTGACCCTGCAAAGCAGCCCTCCCGCGGCTCCCACGGCTTGCTGCCTGCCCATGCGGCTCCTGCGGCCTTGGGAGGAGACACTAGGCGATGCGGTAACGCTGCCATCTCCCTGCAGCCATCGCGGTGGAAACATTGCTTCCCCTGCTGCCCAGGGCTTTTGCAGAAACACTGAGGCAAGCTTTCTACACTTACAGCACATTTTAATTGCTTTTCTGATCATCAAAATTTTATGGCACCATATTAAACAGAAATCACAGACGAATTATGTGAAAGCTAATAAACATTTTCCTCTTCTTAAAAAAAAAAAAAAAAAAAAAAAAAAAAAAAAAGAAATGACATACAGGTTCCCACAGCTAATGGAGATAGGGATTAGATTCCAGATAACTGGTGGATACGTTTGTTTGCTAAACAGTCAAATTTGGAAAGCCCATGACTATGATGGATGGATCCATACACATTTGTATGGAACTTAGGTGTGAAAAGGTGGACTTCGTTTTGTGTTCTTAGTCTGTTTCCTGTTGCTATCACAGAATATCTGAAACTGAGTAATTTTTCTTTTAAAGATTTATTTTTATTTGTTTATCTGAAAGATAGTGTGACAGAGGTGAGGAGAGAGGGAGGGAGGGAGGGAGGGAGGAATGCAGAGAGAGAGAGAGAGGGAGAGAGAGGGAGAGAGAGGGAGAGAGAGAGAGAGAGAAAGGGAGAGAGAGGGAGAGAGAGGGAGAGAGAGGGAGAGAGGGGGAGAGAGAGAGAGAGAGAGAGAGAGAGAGAATATTTTCCATCTACTGGTTCACCCCCTCAAATGGCTGCAAAAGGCTGGGGCTGGGCTAGGTCTAAGCCAGAAACCAGAAACTTCAATGGGGTCTCCTATATGAGTGACATGGACTCAAGTCCTTGGGCTGCTATCAGCTGTTTCTCAGACACATTAGCAGGGAGCTGGATTGGAAGTGGGATCACATTGACACTCCATACGGGATGTGGACATCTCAAGTGGCGGCTTAATCCACTGCGTCACAATACCTGCCAGGACTGGATAATTTATAAAGAAGTATATTCAGTTCATGGTCCTTGAGGCTTCAAGTCCGACATTGGGCAGCCCTATCTGGCAAGGATCTTTTGTTGCATCATAATCTGGTATAAAGGCAGTGAGTTAGGTGATCTCATGTGGAAGAGACAAAGCATGAGAGGTGACCTTGCTTAATAACAGCTTGCTCTTGGGGTAACTAATCCAGCCCCAGGAGAGGGGCATTAATCCTTTCACGAGGGCAGATGCCTCTGAAAGTCAATCTAGTTGGAAACTAACTTTCAACGTGCATTTGAAGGGTTCAAAACACATTGAAACCATAGCACATATTCTACCTGGTTCCTGATTTTCAATCTGGTGGAGAAGCCTCAACTTTATCATGCTATCAGCTGTTTTTGTAGGCTTATACCCTCCTTCGTGTGTGTGTATATGTGTGTGCATGTTTAATTGAATCCTTTGGAAAAACTATAATAATTTTATTATATTTTAGAGCGTACCTCTATCCCCATTCCCAGCACTAATCTGCTTTCTTTTTCCATGGCTTTTCTTATTCTTGACATTTCGTATGACTGGAATCATATACCATGTGGCTTTCTGCGTCTGGCGTCTTTTACTTGGCATATTTTCTGGGTTTCTCCATGTCATAGTATTGTCGTCTGTTTTACGTTGCTCTAACAGAATACCACAGACTGTATCTGGGTGCTGGTGTCTGACAAGGGCGTGCTTGCTGACACATCCAATTGTGTCATTGGATGGCAGAAGATGGAAGGGCAAGGACAGAATGAGAGAGAGAGGGGAAGAGGATGCTGCACACATCCTTTTATAGGGAACTATTTTTGCAATAATGGTATTAATTCACTTATGAGGACAATGCTTCCATGACTGAAACACCTTCCAGTAGATGCCATTGTCCAACACCACTGCACTGGAAATCAAGTTTCGAAAAACACATTCGCTGGCGCCGTGGCTCACTAGGCTAATCCTCTGCCTTGCGGTGCCGGCACACCGGGTTCTAGTCCCGGTCGGGGCGCCGGATTCTGTCCCGGTTGCCCCTCTTCCAGGCAAGCTCTCTGCTGTGGCCCGGGAAGGCAGTGGAGGATGGCCCAAGTGCTTGGGCCCTGCACCCCATGGGAGACCAGGAGAAGCACCTGGCTCCTGCCATCGGATCAGTGTGGTGCGCCGGCCATGGCGGCCATTGGAGGGTGAACCAACGGCAAAGGAAGACCTTTCTCTCTATCTCTCTCTCTCACTGTCCACTCTGCCTGTTAAAAACAAAACAAAACAAAACAAAACACACATTTAAACCATAGCACAAGCATGTATTAGCACTTTATTCTTTTTTAATTTCCAGATCATATTGTGTTACATGGATATATCATATTTTGTTTTTTCATCATCATTTGATGGACATTTAGGCCATTCCAGTTTTTGATTTGTTTGAATAATGCTGCTGCAAACATTTGTGTATGATTTTTTGGATACATACTTAAGGTGTTTTTTTTTTTTTTTTTTTTTTGTGGTCAGGCAGAGTTAGACAGTGAGAGAGAGAGAGAGAGAGAAAGGCCTTCCTTTTTCCGTTGGTTCACCCCCAAGTGGCCACCATGCGCATTGTGGCCAGTGCACTGTGCTGATACGAAGCCAGGAGCCAGGTGCTTCCTCCTGGTCTCCCATGCGGGTGCAGGGCCCAAGGACCTGGGCCATCCTCCACTGCCTTCCCGGGCTACAGCAGAGAGCTGGACTGGAAGAGGAGCAACTGGGACAGAATCTGGTACCCCAACAGGGACTAGAACCAGGGGTGCCGGCGCCACAGGCGGAGGATTAGCCTAGTGAGCCACAGTGCCAGGCCCATACTTAAGTTTTTATTTTCCATGGGGATATAGCAAAAGTTGCTATATAGAATTGCTAGGTTTTATGATGAGTCTAGGCTTTTGAGAAACTGTCATAGAATTTTCTGACATGTTTGCATCATCAGTAGTGTATGAGGGTTTTGATTTCTCTGTGTCCTCTTCAGCACTTGTCATTCTTTCTCTTTTCGATCATCACCATCCTAATGGGTGTGAAGTGATGTCTTACTGTGGTTTTCATTGGCCTTTCGCTGACGATTAATGATGTTGAACATTTTTTCATGGGCTTGTTGGTCATTCGTGTATCTCTTGTGGAGCTATGTCTATTCAAATCCTTTGCCCATTTTTAAAATCAGGCTGTCTTTTTATTGGTGACTTGCTATGGTTACTTATACATTTGGTAGTTGTCAGATATTATATTATTTGTACACATTTTCTTCAATTCTATGGATTGTCTTTATAATTTCTTTATGGGTTCATTCCGTGTGTAACTTAGATAAAGTCTAATTTGTCTCTATTTCAGGGCTTTTGGTGTCATATCTGAGAAACTGTTGCTTACCCCAGGGTCATGAAGATTCATTTTTATCTTTTGTTCTGCGGGCTTCATGTTTTAACTGTTGCAATCATTTTGAGGTAATTTTTGTGGATGGTGAAAAGTAGGGGACTGTGCCAGAACTATTTCTTGGAAGACTGTTCCTTCTCAATTATCTTGATATATTTGTCTAAAATTATTTGACCATTAATGTGATAGTATATTTCTGGACCCTTGATTTATAGCTTTATGCTCATTCCATTACCACTTTGTTTCAACCATGTTATGATGAGTTTTGAAATTATTTTCACCATGAAAATATACTATATTTTGTCAACTATTTTTTTGTGTATCAATTGAGATGATTATATGATTTTAATGCTTTGTCATATTAATGTTCTATGAAACATTTATTGAGTTTTAGATGTTAAACCACTTTTGCAACTTCTTTTGCTTTTAAGTGTTTAGGATCTGACAAATCCATGAAAACATTGGGAAATACTAGTTGTTGTCTCCTGTTGCTTTTTGAGATTTTTTTTTCATGAATTATGTTTTCCCTAAAGGTGACCACATATAAATATCTTGCCAAGCCTAGTTCAGAAATTTCCTCCCAGTGGAAACTGGGATCAGACAGTCCTTCCGGGGCAATGAGATGAACAATCATCTTGTCCAAAGGATCAGGAGTTGTGCTAGCAGGGCTACATTTAGTACAAGATGTTAGAATTGGGAAATGTTAAATGGCCTGCATTTGAGTGACAATTATAGGCACATGTGCACAGCTGGTCTCGGGCAGAGATCAGAGTGGAAGGGAGAGTAGGCAGACTGGAGCAGGCCATACTCGCGGAGGTCAGAAAAGAGAGTCTGAGGCCATGATGTTTTAGACCTCTGGGACTTGTCACCTGCTAGACTTTCAGCATATTGTGGCTCAGTCTCTTATCTAGGGTAACACTGAACTTGTCTCAAGTGACAAGTTACTGCAACCAGTAACTGAGGATTTCTCAATTTATTCACACAGCTTTCTGCTATCTTCTGGCAGGTGGATTGGCTGGTGATTTGGTCAAGGATTGGGTGGGTGGAGGCTACTTCTTCCAAGGCCTTAGGTCGTTGATGGTCAAATCCCTGTGGATCCCAGGAGCTGGTATTTCTAGCTGGTATGCACCATTGATTTCAAATGGTATCCACTTTCTTTCTACTTTCTTGGATTAATTTAGTCCAAAATAACTTTTGGGCTGGGTCATTTAATGTCTGATGGGTGTACATCCATGGGTCTTATCAACTGTTGTAAATGCTTTATGAGTGAATGGGGAAGTCCAGTGATTGAGAAAATCACTTTGGAGTCAGAGAGACAGGAGCTCTGCTACTTGCTGTTTAATCTCATTAAATTCAGTTTGCACATCTGCACAATGGAAACACTTCCAGTGTCTACCTCATAGGTTTTATCTATGCAGGCCCCATGATGGTCCAGCAGAAGCGGTGGCTATCATGAACAATACTACTACTTCTACTACTACACTACTACTACTACTACTACACTACTACTACTACTGATGATGATGATGATGATGATGATGGGACGAGTGTTCTGGCCTTTCACTCTCCCCTGCTGATTATCTGACACTGGGTCCAGTTCGTTTTGGAGAGTACAGTCAGTGGCTTTATCTAAGTATAAATGTAAGAGAACAAGAGAAAAGAAGAGAAGTTGGTCGACAGGTTTGTGTGGATGTACATAGAAAAATGAACTCTTGCATTTGTATTTTATTTAATTTTTCCAGTCAAGAAAATGTTAATAAGTATGATTAAATGGTGGTGCTTAATCTGGTAGCTTAAGAGAGAAGAGAAGCCATTAGCAAGTTGATTATTATTATTAATGCTCAAGGTAATCAGGCTCATTTACAGAAGCTGATTAAAAGTAAATGTCCACATGAAAATACTGGGTCTAAATTCATGAAAATTAGAGCCCCAAGTATTTAAGATGATCGTTTGTGGTGCTACAATAAGATTAAAACAATTAAGTTAGTGGTGATATTTGAATAGGATTACATATATCTTTTGTCTTTGTCTCTACAAATAAGCACGAGAAGAGATTTCCAAGTATAACACTGCAATTAAAACATTTTAGTCTTCTCAGTTCAGATACTAGGAGTTTTATTCAACAATGTTTTTTTTTTCCTTGTCTCGTGGTTACATGGCTTTTACAAATGCCAACAGCACCTGGTAGAAATGCCTCAAAGGGAGTGATACTTTTGAATCAGTTCACCAACTGCCATTCTTTGTTGGCTCTCACTTTTAGATGAGATTAAATACTTAGCACTGATGTACAGGAAATAGAAGATCCTGGAAGATTACCCAGACTCTTGGCAGAAGCATTTGCCCAGTCTTTGATCATGATGCCCTTCAGTCACCTGCTAATACATTAAGTCTTTTAGTGCTGGGGGACTGTTTTAAGAAATATGTTTTTGTTTTTTGGAAAATGAGATATTTGCAGCTAAATCCTATTTTACATGTTGTGGGGGTAGTGTTTTTCTTAAATTCATTATCTATTAGACTTTTTTTTTTTTTTTTTGACAGGCAGAGTTAGACAGTGAGAGAGAGAGACAGAGAGAAAGGTCTTCCTTCTGTTGGTTCACCTCCCAAATGGCCGCTACAGCCGGCATCACGCTGATCCGAAGCCAGGAGCCAGGTGCTTCCTCCTGGTCTCCCATGTGGGTTCAGGGCCCAAGCACTTGGGCCATCCTCCACTGCACTCCCAGGCCACAGCAGAGAGCTGGACTGGAAGAGGAGCAACTGGGACAGAATCTGGTACCCCTACCGGGACTAGAACCTGGTGTGCCGGCGCCACAGGCAGAGGATTAGCCTAGTGAGCCGCAGTACCGGCCTCTAGTAGACTTTTTTGAAAGAGCTTCCAAGTGTAGCTCTTTCCCGTCTCTTCCTTTTCTTCCTGGGAAGGTGCTCAGCTGACTCGAGTATCCCAAAGTCCCTCCTTTGACAAATGGTACCTTTTCTCCTCCCATTTCTTTTTCAAGCCTCTCAGAAGAGTAGCTCGATCCTGTTGCTTCCGTTCCCTCTCAGTTCATTTACTCATCACTCTTGGACTCCCCACTGTACTCGTTCTTGAAAAGATAAAAAAAGTTCTCTGCCTGTATTAGTCCATTTTATGTTGCTAATAACATAGCTCTACAGGTTGGGTTAAGTTAACAGAAAAGCGGCTTATTTTGGCTCTCAGTTCTGGTCCTAGGTTGAGGGCCTGCATCTGGGGATAGCCTTCTTCCTGGCAGGGTCCCAAGATGGTGCACCCCATCACATGGTGAGCAGGAAACAGGAGCGTGTGTGTATCTATTCTGATCTCTCCCCCTCTTCTTATAAAGCCATGGGTTTTCAGTCTTGGGGGGGTCCCACCCTGAAGACCTTTTATAATCTTAACCACTTCCCAAAGACCCAACCTCTGAACATCATAACTGAATTCAAGTTTCCATCCTCTGGACAGTGCACCATGGGAATTAAACTCCAACATAAGTTTTGGAAGGGACAAACCATATTCAAACCATAGCATGACCAGTCCTTCTCTTTCTTGATCATATGGTGCTGCTCATCACTCCCTTCTTTTGTTAGATCTTTGCAACACTACCTTCTCCTGGTTCTTCTAGCTTGTCGACTGCTCCATTTTACATTGCTCTTCCAAGTCTCTCCCAAATACAGAGCTCCCCCAAGAATGGATTCTCAGTCAATGTTCCTCTCTACTCTGGATGATCTTGTCTCTACTCATCTATACTATGTGCCGACCCTGCTTTGTATGTATTACCTTCTTTAATACTCATACCAGCCTATGCAGTAGGATCCTATCAGCTCCGTTTTACATAGTGAGGCTGGAAGGAGTTTAATCTGCTTGCTCCACTATGGTGCAGGTAAGTCTGGGCGTGTCTACAGGGTAGGGACCCAATCTATCGTTTCAATCTTATATTCTACTTTTTCCTTTGTAGGGGAGGAGAATCATATTTTTCTTTTCCCCTTCGTAGGTTAATTGACTGGGGCCCATATAACAAAAGACAGATTAAGAAGAGAAAAACAATTCTATTTAATGTGAGATTTGCGTGCTACAGAGGCCTTTATTAGGAAGCAAAGACTCAACAAGTGTTTGATGAAGAGTGGGAAGTTGTGGAGAACCAGGATAGGGCAACGGGAGGGCAAGCTAAATGTAATGAGCTGGGGGAGAAAGAGGCGTGTTTGTTCAGATTCCTCTGGGGAACACTGTGTCTGGGGATAGATGTGTTCCTTTCTTTCAGGGCTGGGGTCTTAGGATCTGCTTCAGGGGAGGTCAGAACATCCTCACCATGCCTGCCGTTTCTCAAACTCCTTCAGTTTAAAACATGTAGCATGCTGTGGTATCATATTATGGGGTAGCAAGTCCCAAATCCTGTCACTTTCATACTCATCATTCTCTAGAAAAGTTCAACCGCTGTCTCTTCCTCACCGATGCTCCATGTTCTCCTGACTTTGTGCCTTTGTTGGGCCTTGTTTCTTCACTTAGAATGCTCCTCCTTCCCTTCTTTACAAATCTAAAATCTGCCATCCTTCTGGGTGATCTATTCTGGGAGTCTTCCTAAATCTCACCACCTAGATCCATGTATATTTTTTTCAAATAGCCATAAGGCTTTGTCTGGACCCTTCTCAGCAGACACAATTATCTGCATTGCATGAGAGGTACAAAGACTTTATGCAGATCTCTTCTTTCCCGCTACTCTGTCGGTTCCCGGGGGAGCAGAATCCTCTGGTTTCCATGTTGATACACAGCCTGCAACAGTAGGCACACTGCCTTACATGGGGTAGTTCAATCATTGTTGATAGTATGAATGTATGAATAAGTGAATGGCAGAAACTGAGTGGGAGGCTAAGTTTTAGGGCAATCCTCTAAATTGGTGAAGTCACAAAATTCATCTTTTGCATATGTTTGTGCTCCTTCCTGGGCCCATTATCCCTTTTCACAGTGTTTCCTTGCTTCTCTTTACCATAAGCACCCAGAACCCTTTGCTTTCTCCATTTCTACTGCCTTTGTGATACTTTGCAAGCCATGAAAACTCAACCTCATCTCCCAGATAAAATAGGCACAACATTATTGATATCTTGGGTTGTTGTGAGGATTAAATATATTAACTCTACAAATTTATACAGAAAAAATGTTGAGCCTGGCATTAAGCACATAGTACACATTCAATAATTGTTCTTTCCATCCCGTTTTCCCCCTTTAAATACTTACTTTCTTAACAAAAGTTTAAAGAATAGTAAAAATGTTTACTTTTTAAAAAAGATTTACTTGAGAGGTAGAGTTACAGAGAGGGAGAGACAGAAAGAGATGTCCTCCATCTGCTGGTTCACTCCTCAAATGGCCACAATGGCCAGAGCTGGGCTGATCTGAAGCCAGGAGCCAGGAATTTCTTCCCATCTCCCATGTGGGTGCAGGGGCCTAAGCACTTGGGCCATCTTCCACTGCTTTCCCAGGCCATAGCAGAGAGCTGGATTGGAAGAGGAGCAGCTGGGACTTGAACTGGCACCCATATGGGATGCCAGTGCCTCAGGTGGAGGCTTAGCCCACCAAGCCACAGCGCTGTCCCCAAAATGCTAACATTTTAACCTAGGACATAATTAGCTCAATTATTCACTCCTTTAATCACTTTCAATTGATTTTTTTTGGTGGAATTCAACATATTCCACCAAATATGCTTTAGCTTCAACAATTAAAAATTAAGCAAAAGAAAAAAAATTGAGGTCAGATGTCCCTGATTACTTTACCAAGTACTCAGAACCTAAAAACATGGACTTAGTAAAATACTTGAATTGTCTTTGTATTATGTAACACGTCATTTTGTCAGGGTATCTGTCCTATCTGTGGAATGTCTAAAAATGGTCATTGGAGTTGAGAACATTATCATCTCCGAAGGCAAGGACAGAAGGAAAGAGACTCACAAAAGGCAGTAGCCTAAACGTCACCATTCCCCCAAATGTTGCTGTTTAGTCTCAAGAGGCTATTTGTGTAGCAACACTATTTGATGGAAGTGCGTTTGACATCCTTCTCTCAGGATCCTGCGCCTCATGATAAAATAATTCCGAGTGTCCCGTGGGGAAAGTACTCTGAGGAGCCAGAGATTTCCTTGCAGGCTGCTTTAGCCATAAGAGAGAGAGGACCATATGCCGAATTAGGGGAACTCAGGGGACAAGACCTCCAAAGACCGGGGTGCCAGGAAGGATGTACATGATTAGAGCAGCCCTTCTGGGTTCCTTAGCACTTCTTAAGCCAAAGAAGTAAAGCATCCACTTCCTTATGAGGAATTAGGCCTGCTGATATCATAATTTCTACCTGCTTTCCTGAGAAGCACAGATTCAAGACATTTCCTACCCTGGCTGCAGCTTACCTATCCCTCCAGTACCCTCATTGCTTTAGTTAGTACCACCTCCTCATTAATCATCTCACCCCTTTGTCATTCCCCAGATAAACCACGTACAAACTGGGATCAGGTTACCTAATTAGGCACATCGATCCCAATTTAAGGTGAGAAACTGGAGCTCAAAGAGCTGAAGTGGCATGGTCACCTGGTTAGCCATGGCAGCAGAACTTGGACCTCCTGACTTCTGGTCATTTCCTCAACCTCCCTACCCTTTCAAGCTAAGTAAGGGGAGGCCACGAGGACCTCTCGGTGCTGACAAGCCCTGCCTCCAGGACGGCGGACCCAGCAGGTGGAAGAAAGCAGAAAACACCACCTGTCCAAGAGGCTCCATTTATTCCTTCTCCGAGGATGTTCCTCTTGGCAACTTAACCACTTTCCAGAGTCAGCATTTAGTGACGGTTGTAAAAACACAAACAATTTAGCACACAACACTCTGAACTATAAACCCCAGTAAATAGGATCAGGGGGAAGATTTAAGTGAAAAGGACAACTGCTATAAAGACTTAACAGGAATTCATTAGGCTCCAAAGAGAAAGCAGATAAAAGATCCATAACCACAGGCAGGAAGTGGAAGGTTAAGTCCTGAATCATGAAGATGCGACGAGGCCCTGCCACAGCTCCTTAATCAAGTCGTCCGCAGGGGCGCGGGCGCAAGCACTCAAGGGAACCCCGAGAGGGAAGGCTCTGCGGCCACCACTGTAGACCAGGGCGGCTGGCATGCAAGGCTGTGTCCAGGCTCCACTGTCTTCTGCCCGATGCTTCCGTGTCTGCTCTGATCAGTGCCCTCTCTCCCTGTCTACGGGACTGCTGTTTGCTTCCTTGTTCTCTTTCGCCCTGGGCACCTTCCCTTCCTCTTCTCTGCTTTCCTCTTAATACCTTTCCTCCCCACCTCGGTATTCCCAGAGTCCTCAGACTCCCCCGGACTGCGCCTTCTTCCTGGTCCCTCTCCTTATCTCCCACTTGCACCGTCTCCGGTAGGATTCAGTGCCCTCCCCAGTCTGCAGCATGCAGGCTGTGCGTGGGGGTGGATTCGTCCCACAAGCTTTCTTTGTCTTCCTCGCATGTCTTTCAGCATTTTTGTCTGACTGAGGGAAGTGGCGGGGTTGAGCATAAAATAACCAGTTAATTTGGTCTGAAATTGTTTGCGTTTATCATCAAATTAGATGTCCCCAGATTTCTCTATAAAGACCAGACTAAGTAGGCTGAAAAAAACATTTCACTGTTTCTTTGGAAATTTAAAGGGACAGAGCTGAAGGGAATGTTAACCGCTATGAAATCTAAGTTGCCCATTTCACACCTCATGCTGATTAGCACAGTTTTTAATGAGGAAAACGCTAGAATGGCTTTCCACATCTCTCTGACCTTTCCCCAGAAGAGATGTAACAGATTCTCAAGAGTTGAGCAATATTTTGTTGCAATTTTTGTACAGTTTTTGAAGTAATTACTTGTAAGTAGAAACAAAGAACGAAAGAACTTAGAAGCCCCGTTGTGTCACTTTCAATAAATCAAAAGAGAGGGAGAATGGGTGTGAAGAGACTAGGGAAACTGCTCGGGGAACAGCCCGTGTGTGTGTGTGTGTGTGTGTGTGTGTGTGCCACATCTGCATCTTGCAGATCATTCCAGCTTCATGAGTTTTGTGAAACTGCTGGTGAGGTTGTGGTATGACAACTATCTGTGCTTTCTTTCCCAGGAAGGCCCTGGACGCACCCCAGACACGTCTGGCCACAGTAAAAAGCAATTTTCCATGCGGCAGGGGGCTGCAGTCGGAGCACTGTAATGATTAGTGATTTCATCCAGTTGTAGTGGACCCCCTGCTCATTTTTGTATATTAAATGGAAGAAGGGAAGGGAGGAAACTCAAGTGCCTATTGATTGTAATTCCAGGAGGAGCTTTCATGCAGATAAAACATATTGAGAAAAGCGAAGGTGCTGGGGATTACAAGGTTAAAAAAAGAAGGAGAAACAGAGAGAGAGAGACAGACAATAGGTGGTGACAGAAAGGTCGCCCGGAGTCTTTCTGGTTGTGAGTGATGTGTATATACTCTTTCAGCTGGGTAGTGTGAGGGTTCCCTGTTTGGTGGCCTTCCACCTCCTCCCTAATGTCCTAGTCCCTCCTCTCTCAGTTCTTTTTCCGCTCCTTTCCCCCACCCACTGTCTTTCCCCTTCTCCATCTTTTCTCTTCCTATACCAAGAAGCAGCAAAAATATGTCCCAAAGAGGCAGGCTCTAGAATGGTTTCTGGTTGTCATGGGAACACATAGATTTTTTTTTTTTCCAAGACCTTGCATGATCTAGGATCCTACCCTGATGGGGTCAGAAGTTAAGGCCGTCCTTAGGATTTCTGGATAAGAGAAATCAAGAGATGGGAGGTCATCTGAGCGTAGGTGGGTGTCCATGGAGGAAAGCTAGAACAGAGGCATCAAAGTAGTCGTGTGTTTTTTCGTTTGTTTCACACTCTTCATAAGTGCACTTGCTGTTAGGAATACAGATGAATGTGGCTGTCAGTGTAAGGGGTTGGAGATGTGAATAATTGTGGTATTTTCTGGTGTTTTATGACTATTTGTTATTTATAAAATGTTATGGTTCATGGCTCTGAGGAAGGGGTAAAATTTGAAGAAATTTTGCCAACTCTCCCATATCAAAGCTGGGGCAGAGTTGCTAATTCATTCAGATGAAAAAGTTCAGCTATGTCGTGGCACACCAAGTGAAGCCACTGCTTGCAACCCATGCATCCCAACCCAGAATGCCAGATCAAGTCCCAGGTACTCTGCTTCCAATCTGGCTTCCTGCTGATGTCCCTTCCCCATACCCTCCCTACTCCCCGGGAAGCAGTGGAGGATGGCCTAAATACTTGGGCCCCTGACACCCATATGGGAGACCTGAATGGAGTTCCTGGCTCCTGGCTTTGGCCTGCTTCAGCCCTGGCTTTTGTGGAAGTTTGGGAAGTCAACAAGTGGGTGGAAGATCCATCTCTTCTCTCTCTGTCACTCTTTCAAATAAATAAATAAGCCTTTCAAAAACTTCAGTTAGTTTTAGAGATGTGAATATTGTATTTATCCTCACAAATCAGCAGTACCACATTTTTCCAAGTACATCAAATTACTGAGATGGTTTCATATTAGCCCATATGTCAACCTAGGTAACAGAGGTGGCACTTGTATCTCAGACCAAGTCTTCAGAACATTCAAGTCTCCTCTCCAAGCTAAACAGAGAGTTAGAAGCTTTCTCTCCACTGCCCTGTATGGTATCAAGGGTCATTGCTCTTGGAGATTGCGTGGGGGCAGAGGCGCAGACCAATTAGGCACAGACCAATTAGGTGGGAATTGAGGACGACTTGCTAAGGCTTCTGACCTCCTTTTAGTTCAGAGGAAGTCTTCTCTCATTTGATATCTCTCGGAGACAATCTTCTCTCCTTTTCTTATTTCATTTCTTCAATGACCAAACTAGGCTCCTGTGCATTCACGATAGATCCCAGTGACACTGGAAGCCAAGAGACCCTGCATTCAAAACCCACCTTTTACTGCAAAGGGAAGCAGACCAGATCTTTAAAGCATCCTGGAAGTTGAGAGAAGTATTTATAACTCCCCCTTTAGAGAACACCACCAAGACACAGTCAAGTTTTTTGCCATCTTGTCTGTGTAAAAATACTCTTAACCTCCAGCTGATTCTCCAAGGACACTGATTGACAAATGTGTAAATGGTAAGTGATTGGTTCAAGTTCCTGCCAGTCAATGCAGTTTACTCGGAGGAAATGTATCAGGCATGTATAATTTTATAAGGCTCTCAGGAATAAAAGGGACTCATGTTTTCCTTGTCTGTGACAATTCAACAACGACCAAACCAAACCGTCTTTAACACATCCTGTGTGGGCAAGCTTCAGATGCCTCCTAAGGTAGACACTTCTCTCCACCATGGTCTTCCCCTCGGTGCTGTCAACCCCCAGAGCTAGACTGATGCTCTTGTCCCTCAGCTTATAAGTATGCTCAAGGCATCTCCAGTCTGGAAAAAAGGAAAAACAAGAAGCAAAGAAGGAACGCAACCAAAGGCCAGTCCTTAACCACAGGCCTCCCTTTTGAGCCATTCAATCCCTTCTTCTCATCAACTTCTTTCTGAAGCATTTATTTCTGTTTAATATACAATAAAATCAATTTTATGAGATAAAGATAAATAAATTTACAACTTAATAATTTTTAAGTGTACAGTTCAGTGGCATTGTGTGTGATGACACTGCTGTGCAACCATCACCACCATCTAAGACTTTCTCATCTTCTAAACTGAACTCAGCACTCACTCTTCAAACAATAACTCACCATTCTTGCCTTTCCCTAGCCCTCAGGAACTAGCATCCTACTTCCCATCTATGGATTTGACTACTCTTAGGTGCCTCATGTAAGTGGAATCGTTTAGTAGTTGTCTCCTTGTGACTGGCTAATTTCACTTAGAATAGTGTATTCAAGGCTCAGCCGTGTTACCAAATGTGCCAAAATTTTTTCCTTTTTGAGGTTACATAATGTTCCATTGTGTTCCAAAACATATCACATTTTGTTCATCCATTCATCTGTTGATATATGTTTTGTGTTTCCAACATTTAGTTGTTATGAATAATGCTGCTTTGAACATTGGTGTGTATGTATGGCTCTTACATAAACAAGCCAAGTCTAACTGATGGGAGGGTAATAGGTCATGTGAAACACAGATGATGTGTCCTGGCTGAAGCCCTTAGACCCGCAGTGGACAGCCAGCATCAGTCCCCAAACACAAGTGTGAGGCCATCCTAAGTAACCTGTCCTGGTTGATTCCCCAAGAGACAGCAGCCACGTGAGTGATGGACTGTCTCTCTGAGGTCAGTACAAATTGCTGTCCTGTAAGCAGGAAAGAGTTCAGTCCTTTTAACAAATTACATTTTAGGATGACTTGTTGCACAGAAAAAGATATCTGATATAATCATTCATTACCTACACATATTTCATCACCCTGTGTCTATCCAATATGATTTTTCATGCATTTTAAAACATCCATGTTCATTATTTTCATAATTAATAACTATGTTAACACTGTTCAGTGTTGAAATAAGAACTATGTTATGAATGCCTTTTCTTTCTAGTTCAACATTTGGTTTTCCTGAGATTCTCTTGGTCTTCAAATAAATTTATTCAGCTTTTTTCCAATCTTTTTGATAAGTCTTTTTATAGCCTTCAACACCTTTGTAAAACTACTGTGAATCCAGTCTTCCATAGTATAAACCTGTCAGGAGATGATCACTTTTGATTTCTTCTGGAAATGTGCCTCTCAGAGTTTTGTTCTCTTCTACTTTAATCTGGACTGTTTGCTCTACAAAATGGCTGCCCCACTGTTGCCATAATACTTACTTTCTGATCATATTGGAGGTTCTATTTACCTATTTGCCCTGAGTATACTGTTATATGGCTCCTATCTCTCTCTCTCTCTCCCTCTCTCTCTCTCTCCCTCCTTCCCTCCCTCTCTCTCCATTTCTCCCTCCCTCCCTCCCTCCCTTCCTCCCTCCCTTCCTTCCTCTTTGGTATATCTTTGTTTTGGGGAAACATATCTTTAAAGTTTCTTGAGAAAGCATGCACAAGAAATATATTTTTGAGACTGTGCATAAGGAAATAGTTCAGCCTTCACTCTTGATTCATAGTTTGGCTGGGTATAGAATTATGTTTTTCATTATTTTCTCTGATTATTTTGAAGTCTTACCTTGCTGTCTTCTAATATTGCTGTCAAGATGTCTGATACCATTCTTATTTTCCATTCTTTAAATGTCATTTGTTTTTCCTTCTTAGAGTCTTCTATACTCTCAGGATTTTTTTAAAAACAATCATTTTTTATTTATTTATTTTGAAAGGCAGAATGATAGAGGGAAAGGAAGGGGGAGAGAGGGAGAGGAAGAGAGAGAGAGAAAGAGAGAGAGAGAGAGGTCTTTCATCTATTGATTCATTCCCCAAATGTCTGCAATAGTCAGGGCTGGGCCAGGCTGAAGATAGAAGCCAAGAACTCAGTCTGAGTCGCCCATGTGTGTGTCAGGATTCCAAATACTTGAGCTGTCACCTGTTGTCTCTCAGGGTACATTAGCATTAGCAGAAAGTTACACTAGAAGTAGGGCCATGACTTGGACCAAAGCACTCTGATATGGGATGCAGCCATGTCAGGGGTGTCTTAACCATTGTGCCAATTGCCTACCCTATTATTTTTCTATCCTCTTCAAATTCAAACCTGTCCATAACTAAACTCATCTTTAGCAAAAGTGCTTGGTGTCCAATCTTTGATTGAACACAATCACTATCTTTCAAGGAAACCCGGCATCATTGGCACCTTTCTTACTCATCCACCAATCCAAGTCCTATATTCCACTCTCTTAAGATTTGTAAATTTATCCAGTTTTTTTTACATATATGTATCTCATAAATACAACATTAGGAACATAGTAATTCTTCCCCGCCTACCCGACTTCCCACCCATTCTACCCCCTTCTTCCTCCCTCTCCCATTTAGTCCAAGAAAGAAAAAGAAATAAGAAAGATGGAATAATAATAATAAAAAAAAAACTAAGAGAACTGTTCCTCAGCAGTCTAGACCAGGGCTGTTCTATGTTATGGCTTCTCGAAAGTGATTTTGCCCCCCCCCCCCCACTTCTGCTTTCCCCTTCCTCCCCTCCCCTTTCCTTTTAGAAACTTAATTGTCTTTAAGGAAGAACCCAAGGATGATACATCTTTTGTGAGCTCTTAGACATAACTATAACTTTTTTTTTGACAGGCAGAGTGGACAGTGAGAGAGAGAGAGACAGAGAGAAAGGTCTTCCTTTTTGCCATTGGTTCACCCTCCAATGGCTGCCGCGGCCGGTGTGCTACGGCCGGCGCACCGCGCTGATCTGATGGCAGGAGCCAGGTGCTTCTCCTAGTTTCCCATGGGGTGAAGGGCCCAAGCACTTGGGCCATCCTCCACTGCACTCCTGGGCCATAGCAGAGAGCTGGCCTGGAAGAGGGGCAACCGGGACAGAATCTGGAGCCCCGACTGGGACTAGAACCCAGTGTGCCGGTGCTGCAAGGTGAAGGATTAGCCTAGTGAGCCGCGGCGCCGGCCATAACTATAACTTATGAGACATAATAATATCCTCCATTTAATACACTAAAAGGAAGTTATTCTTGAGAACAAGTTTTACTATTAAGTCTCATGATACAACTCTGGGGGCAGAGGTCCTGCATGGGAAGTTAGTGCACAGTGACTGTTGTTGTTTATTTAACAAATAACACTCTGATGTATGGCATCAGTGAGCACCCAAGGCTCTTGTCATGAGCTGCCTCGGCTATGGAAACCTTTTGTATCCACTACCTCAACAAGGCCATCAGTAACGTGGAAGTTCTCTCCTCCCTTCAGAGAAAAGTACCTCCTTCTTTGGTGGCCATTTCTTTTCATTAGGGTATCACCCACAGGGGTCCTTTATGAAGGTAGGACTTTTTTTTTTTTTTCCAGAGTGTCTTGCTTTTCATGCCTGAAATGCTCCCCCTGGGCTCTCTAGCCAGACTGGAATGCCTTAAGGGCTGATTCTGAATTTGGAGTGCTTCTTAAAGTGATTGTCATTCTACGAGTCTGCTGTATGGACTGCTTCCCATGCTGGAACCTTCACTCCTTTTTAATTCTGTCTACTATTGTTTCCAAACAGTCTTATTTATATGATCACTTTAGTGCTTGATTCTATCTATATTAGACCATCATTTCTTTTCTTATTTTTTTAAAGATTTATTTATTTGAAAGGCAGAGTTACAGAGAGGCAGAGAGGCAGAGAGAGAGAGAGAGAGAGAGAGAGAGAGAGAGGTCTTCCATCTGCTAGTTCACTTCCCAGATGGCCACAATGGCCAGAACTCTGCCGATCAGAAGCCAGGAGCTTCTTCCGGGTTTCCCACATGGGTGCAGGGGCCCAAGGACTTATCTTCTACTGCTTTCCCAGGCCATAGCAGAGAGCTGGATCAGAAGTGGAGCAGCCAGGACTCGAACCAGCGTATATGGGATGCTGCACTGCAGGCAACAGCTTTACCCACTACGCCACAGCGCTGGCCCCAGACCATCATTTCTGATTTCAAGTATTTACTGTCTTTTAAGATTAGGGTCCTGGGGATTTACAATTCTCATTATTCAGACCACATGTCCTAAGTTGCCTCTTATCCTTGAAAGTGGACAAAAACTCTCTGTCAGGCAATATGTCCTGAGTTTTGGTTTGGGAAGCTGAGCAATTGCACAGTAAAGAACCAGTCAAGTCCTTTCTGATTAGTACAGCCTTTTAGACAGGAAGTCAGCCATTCTACCCCTCTTTTCCTCATGCTGACTGTTTGCAGGCTGCCTCATGGATTGTCCTTGTCCTCACCTCTGGATCTATACTCTACTTAAAGATGCCACCTGTGCAGAATTGATCAGCTAGGGCCTCTAGACATTGACCTGCTGTTCACATAGCCCATGTTTGCTTTTGCTCTCTTGGGAGCAACCATATTATGGCTCCTAGTATTTTTCTTTTTAGCTGTGATAGCAAGCCATATGTATTATATCTTGCATTGAACATTGCTTTATTTCTGTTAAAATACATCTGGAGAGGTAAAGACCATCATGCAATCTTATTATTTTACTGTGGGTCCCAGTTCTGTCACCCAGTGTATTTTCCAGAGCTCTCAGACTTGTGATATTAAAATAATTTTAATTTGAGTTATTGGCCTATATTGTATGTGGCTAGTACTTTAAAGGACATTTGTTGAAATAAAATTCTCCTTGTAAGTGGTTTTTCCTTGGTTGTTGTTTGCCTTGTGAGTACCTGTTTATGAGTTTGAATTTCACCCAGTATTGTTTTTCACAGTAGGAACTTGGGGTCAGAAAAGTATTTTCTGAACTAACACATAATTAAGGAATATAGTTTCTCTGAGAAATAATTTTCTTTCATAATAGAATAGCAGCTATATTCCTATTCAGATACCCATTCCAATATTTGTTCATTGTTTTTCTGCCATGTAAACATTCACAAGTCTGTTTTAGAAATAAGACAACTAGCTACAAATCCTCTTTATCTAGCTTGGATCTGATTTTTTTTTCTTTTGTAAACTATAGACTTCAGCTTCCTCAGGGGCAAGGTCGATGTTTTATGCTTAGCTTTCAGGTTGTCCCTCCCTCCAAAACAACTTCCTTGATAAGTATTTTTCTCCTTTATGCATTTACATGTTTGCTTTTATTTTTTGAAAAGACTTGCTATTTATCTGAAAGACAGAGTTGACAGAGAGAGAGAGAAAGACAGAAAGACAGAGATAAGCATTTGGGCCATCCTCCACTGCCTTCCCAGGCAGAGAGCTGGATTAGAAGAGGAGCAGCCAGACTAGAACCGGCACCTTTATTGGATACAGAAGCAGACCTGCTAGGACTTGACCTGACACTCTGATATAGGATACCAGTATTGCATGGGGCAGCTTAACCCACTGGGCCACAGTGCCAGTCCCTACATGTTTTCTTATGTCTACATTTCCCCTTGTGGTAGCTTATATTTTTAGAATGCCTCTCTCTACCCCATTCTCTGTGGGCTAAAATTCCTACAATTTCTCCAAGTGTAACTTACATTTCACATCCCTTAAGAAGCCTTTCTCCAGATTCAATTGAGCCTCGATTTTTCTTCACCTTGAGTTCCTAAGGTTCTTTTTATGGCATTTCCTTTTTGGGGGATTCTTGTTTTCTTTTTGGAAAGATTTCAGTGTGTTAGTATTACTTCTTGAGCTGAATAATAAACTCCCAGAAAGTGGGACCATAACTGATTTCCCTAACAGATTTCATGCTAATCTTTGCAGAGTGCTGTCTGTATCATAGTCATCTAATTGCACTGGAAGTTTGGAAAAGTCAAGAAAAGGAAATGAGTTGTGGAAGTAGATCCGGGGATCCTTCCTCTTCACCGAAAACAAACACACAAAAGGAACACGCTCTTTGAGTTCTGCAGAGGAACACTTGTTAGAGTTGCTGTAGGTCCTCACTAATGCACTCCAGGTCTGCTGTGGGCATCTGCAGGACAAGAATCCCCACTGTCTGAGAAAGGGCCACGGAGGAGAGCCTGTGATGGGCGGCCCAGGGAGCCTCCTCCCACCCTGATGCGGGCTAAGGCTGGGAAGCTGTGCTTTCCAAGAGCTAGCACGGTGCATTTGCAATCTCCCCTCTGTGTCAACACAAAGGGCATATTTGATTGCTCATGTTTTATACTTTTTTTTTTCTGTATATAAAGAGAATCGAAAATGAATCTTGATGTGAGTGGAAGGGGAGAGGGAGTGGGAAAGGGGAGGGTTGCGGGTGGGAGGGACGTTATGGGGGGGAAACCATTGTAATCTATAAGCTGTACTTTGGAAATTTATATTCATTAAATAAAAGTTTAAAAAAAATCATGTTTTATACTTTTTCATTTTAAATATTTTTTTCAGGACAAAAAGGGGAGGGTCGTTGGATATTTTAGGAGAGTTCTATCAGTTTTTAGTTAAATCACTTCCAACCATTTGGTTTCAAGGTTACGATATACACTTCTTTCTTCTACTGCTTTCAACCTTCCAAACTTATCTTGGGGGTCAACTGCTGAAGGATTGTGATTAAGCCCATTAAAAAGATGCCAGTTTTCAGTCAGCCAAAGCTCTTCTTCAGCAATGGAACCATTCAGGTCATTCAATAGGTAATTGGCATCAAAATCCTAGATTGTGCTGTGCCATTGAATTTCCCATCTGTGATGAGTGACATACCTTTTAAACATGTTCCTGATACATTTTAAAAAAGACTTACCTATTTATTTGAAAGTCAGAGCTGGAGAGACAGAGAGAGACACACAGAGAGTTCATCTGCTTCACTCAAATGGCCGCAATAACCAGGGTTGGGCCAGGACAAAGCAAGGAGTCAGGAGCTTCTTCCAGGTCTCCCAGGTGGGTGCAGGGGCCTAAGCATTTGGAGCCATCTTCTTCTGCTTTCCCAGGTGCATTATCAGGGAACTGGATTGGAAATGGAGCAGCCAGGACATGAACTGGCAGCCATATGGGATGCCGGTGTTGCAGGTAGTGGCCTTACCCACTATGCCACAACACTGGTCCTGTCCAGATACATTTTGGGGGATTATTTTTTTAAAGATTTATTTATTTATTTGAAAGACAGTTCCAGAGAAGCAGAGGCAGAGAGAGAGAGAGAGAGAGAGGGAGAGAGAGGTCTTCCATCCTCTGGTTTACTCCCCAGATGGCTGCAAGCGCTGGAGCTGCAATGATCTGAAGTTGGAGTCAGGAGCCTTCTCTGGGTCTCCCATGTGGGTGCAGGGGCCCAAGGACCTGGGCCATCCTCCACTGCTTTCCCAGGCCACAGCAGAGAGATGGATCAGAAATAGAGCAACTGGGACTTGAACTGGCACCCATATGGGATACCGGTACTGCAGGCAGCGGCTTTACCGTGTACACCACAGTGCCAGCCCCAGGGGGATTCTTATGCAGTGATAAAGTAAATATATTCAGCAACAGGTCTGGCCTTTGTCCCTGCTCTAACCCTTGGAATTTCCAGAGTGATAGGAGTGTCATTGCCACTCATAATGGAGCCTAAAAAACACACTTGGCCTGCTAGTTTATGCTAATGAGGTGACTCATTATAGCAGATGTCCACACCAGGAAGACCAGTTACGTGGTGAGAGCCGGTTACATGAGCCTCCCCTGTTAGAAGAGGAGGGGGCTGGAGGTTGAGTTCAACAGGAGGGCAGTGAACGGACCAGTCATGTCTACAAAATGAGACAACAACAGACCTCTGGACACAAAGCCTGGGTGCGCTTCTGTAGTTGGCAATGCTCCGTGTGAATTGTCAGCTCTCAGTGCCGGGAGAGTAGCGAGTTCCTGCAAATGAGGGGAGCTCTGTGTTTGGAAGCCTCCCAGATCTCCCTCAATGCCTCACTTCCCTTTACTGGCTCAGGTTTGTATCCTTTTGCTATCATAAAACTGTAATCAAAAGTACAGTGCTTTCCTGAGTTCTGTGAGTCATTTTAGGCAGGTGTCAAACCTGACAGTGATTGTGGGAATCCCTGACACTGGTAGCTGGATCATCTGAAGTGAGGGTGGCCCTGGGCACCTCTGAACTTGCAACTGGTGTCTGAGGTGAGAGCAGTCTTCTGGGGACTGAATCTTCAGGTTCTGGCATTTGCCTAACTTGTTATAACAATCTATCAAGAAGATAACATAAAGAAGAAAGGAAAATAAAAAAATATGCCAACAATGAAACCTAGGTGATTAAAAATAATTTTTCTTTTTCTTCTAAAACAAAGTTGAATGAAGACAGGAGAGTGTATTTCTTCTGTATTTCATGTCTAAGAACTTATTAAAAATTAATAATTAAAAGGCAGAGTGATAGAGGGAGAAAGAGAGAGAGAGAGAGAGAGAGACAGACAGACATGGATTCCCTGTGCTGGTTTACTCCCTAAATGGCTACAACATTCAGGTCTGGGCCAGGCTGAAGCCAGGAGCCAGAAACTCTATCATGGTCTCCCACAGGGGTGGCACTTGGGCCATCTTCTGCTGCCTTCCCAAGTGCATTAGCAGGGAGCTGGATTGGAAGTGGAGCAGCTGGGATTCCATCTGGCATTCCAGGATGGGATGCTGGTGTTGTAGTCAGAGGTTTCACCTGTCACATCGCAATACCAGCCCTGAATAAGGCACTCGTTATCTGTCTTGAGAGTTTCTCTTACCTCCTTTTATCTCTTTCATCCTAGTTTCTCAGTGATCCCCTGAAAAGAAACAATAGCTTGATAGTTAACAGCAACAAACAAGCCCCAGCTCTTCTGAAGTTGGCTAAGTGGAGGAGCATCTTCTGTGTGGTGAGGTAGGGGGACTGGCCAACTGTACGCTCATCTTCCATATAGGATTTCTTGGATGAGACCAACACAGGTAGCCCAAGTGGCCTCTGACCCAAGTAAGATACAAGTGTCCTTTCCCATGCTTCTCAGTCAAGTTGAGTCAAGGCTGGATTGTCTTATGAGCAGCACTGGAATAGACCACACCCCAAAAGCGAGACAGTAGTATGGCGCTCCCTCAATCCAATATTCTTTGTGAAGGGTGTATTTGGGAAGCAAAGAGAAAGAGTACTACTAGTGGAGTTTAGCCTTTTGTTGATATTCTCTGAGTAATTTAACCATTAACCCACATTTTCATACCCAACCTAGGAAATCACAAGTCCAGTGGTTAACTGATTTCATCTTGCTCGGAGGACCCAACCCCCAGGGTTTTTTCCCCCAACCTTCCTTCTTGGATGATTTCAATCACTACGCTTTCTCCTGGAGAGGAGCATTAGTAAGTACAGTGCCCTCCTTACTACATTTCTGGTGGTGGTGTAGCCCCTTCTAGAGGGGCACTGCAGGCAATGACTTAACTGATTGGGTCTCCATTACAAGTGGAGGGGGCACAAAACAGCCATAGAGCACTGTTAACCTAGGCAAGTGGTTTTATAAACACGTCTCTCTTGACAACAGGCTATTTCTACCCCATTCTTTGGGTGTTCTTGGGACCTTTTTCTTTCCTAACTTTGGGTCTCTAGTTATAGGGAGGCCATCATCTTTGTAAGTTCTACCTACAGATGCCCAACTAGATGCTGACCAGCACCTCGATGCTGACATCTGAACCTCTCAGCTTTGCTGTCTTCTCATTGATTAGCCTCTGGATGCTAATAATAACCCTTCCTGAGACCATATCTGCTCAAGAGGTAGCCTCATCCTTGCTGTCTTTCTTAGAATAACCATAACAGAACATACCATCATAACCCCAATATCAAATTTATGGTAATGGGAGGTATTTTCTAGTCACCTCACTCCCCCTGACTGCCTTACACTCAAGATACTTTTCTTTGCTTCCTCAGGCTTCACTGTCAAAATCTCTTTATTCCTCCACTCACTTAAGAACCCTGAACTTGTTTCAATAAGTTGACTGCTAGAAAAGAACTGATGAGCTAAATTGTAGGAAGGCAATCCTGGATAAGAACAGCTCAATGGGTAGTTCAGCTTTGGAGTGACAATGCTTTCAACCCAAATGAGCCAAGCTCCGAAAGGGGACTTAAGTCATTGTTGCAGATCACTAGGAAGAAATTTTGGGTCAGACAGACCTCCCTGGTTCAAGTTCAATCACATTTATAAGTAGAAACTTATTGCAGTTATTGCCTGCATTATGCCTGTCTTGTGGCTGGTTGCTTGGGCTATTTTGTAACAGAGAGAGGAGATAGAAGAAGTAGGTTGCTACTAGGAAATCTTTCATTCCATATTTTTGAATTATGTGTAATGGGGATTATGTGGGGGGGGGTGGAGGGGGCGGTTGTCATAGGTGATGGGTCACTACAGTTTTCTGGAAGGTGTCCAGAGCCTTAGGGTAAGTATGGTGATCCTTCTAGGAGCACACTTTTTTTTTTTTCTTGGATATGTGAGGAAGATAATTACAGTGTGATTATTCATTGAAACATTAATTTGTATTTTGTTTTTGAAGTTGTGGGAGCAACAGAAGGAATGAAAGCTATTTGTATTTTTTTTTTCTGAATTCTGAGAAGGCCATTGTGTTATCTTCTTGCACTAGCAGCTTGAAGATAATCTATTCTCTAGGTTTCCTTTCAAAATCCTAAACCCCTTGAAATTCTGCTGAGGGCATGTGTGTGTATGCTGGGGTGTAGGACTGTGGGGATGAGAAGCAGAAGTGGCAGAATGAGGCAGTGCTGTGGCATAGTGGGCTGGGCCTCCAACTGTGGCGTTGGCATCCTATATGAGTGCCGGATCGTGTTCTGGCTGCTCCTCTTCCCATCCAGCTCTCTGCCTGTGGCCTGGGAGGGCAGTGGAAGGTGGCCCGGGCACTTGGGTCCCTGCACTCATGTGGAAGATGTGGAGGAAGCTCCTGGCTCCTGGCTTTGGGGTGGCTCAACTCTGGCAGTTGCAGCCATCCAGGGGATGGAAAACCTTTCTCTCCCTCTCTATCTGTAACTCTACCTCTCAAATAAATGAAATCTTTAAATTGGATCTTCCTGTTTAAAAAAAAGTGGCAGAGAAGGGCTATTCTTGGAGTCCTGAGCAGAGGTGGAGGTCTGTTGGGAGCTGGGGTCCCTTTCCTCAGGGGAGCCTGGTTTGGGTGCAGGCCAGCCTCAGCAAAAGCCTCAGTGGCCGAGCTGAGGCTTGGTGAGGAAGGTTTGGCGCTTCCTTGCCGCCTAATTCCATGGGCCGTGCACAGTTGGGCAATGAACCCAGCAGTGGTGACCAGTACAAACCAAGGACTAAGGGTACTTACTTCTCTAAATCGTCTATTCCAAATGCCCAGAGAAATAGATGTGGATGTAGAGTTATAGGCTGGAATAAGACAATTTTCTGCCCATCTGGGGTGGGGATTTTATGGAAAAAAAGCAACAGCTAATATTAGATGAAAATATAGTGTATTAGTTTTCTATTGTTATATAACAAATCACCCCCCAAATTTGGCATCTCAGAACTGTAGTTAATTTAAGCTTAAACAGGTGCCTCTGGCTCAGGGCTTCTTTGTTTGTTAAAGATTTTATTTATTTTTTGAGAGGTAGAGTTACAGAGAGAGAGAGAGAGAGAAAGAGAAAGGCCTTCCATCCGCTGGTTCACTCCCCAGATGGCCACAACGGCCAGAGCTGCGCCGATCCAAAGCCAGAAGCCAGGAGCTTCCTCCAGGTCTCCCAGGCAGGTGCAGGGGCCCAAGGATTTGGGCCATTTTCTACAGTTTTCCCAGGCCATAGCAGAGAGCTGGATTGGAAGCTGGATTGGAGCAGCCAGGACACAAACCAGCGCCTGTATGGGATGCCAGCACTGAAAGCAGTCTTAGCTCACTAGGCTGGTCCTCAGGGCTTCTTCAAAGCTTGTAATCAAGGTGTCAGGTGAGGTTGAAACCATCTCAGAGCTTACCTGAAGGAGGATTTGCTTTCAAGCATACTCACATGGCAGCCTTAGGGTTTCTCTGGATGTTGGCCGGAGGTCTTGGGAAAGTTGGACAAGGGTATAAACACCAGAAAGTGGGCTCCTGGGAACCATTTCGGAGGCTGCCCACTGCACCTGCATTTGAGACTGCATATCATTTCCTCTACATGTGACCACACGTGATTATGAGATGGCACAGAATAGCAATTTGGGGGATTGTTCCTTTGTGGACATTGGGAAAGCTTTGCGTTCATATGGCTTCTAGTTGGTGCTCTACCTCAGGGCCCTGACTACCATTTAAGGGGCTATGAAAAGACTGTAGCTAAATGAGAAGGGAAAGAAAACATGTTTTGCTGTGTAATGAGGAAGAGACAAAGGGGGCATAAAGCATGGCCCTGCTGTCAGATGTGACATGGTTAAGCTGAACACTAGGGGACAGTAGAAAACAGTGCTAGATTTAATTAAGCCAATGTTCACAACAGACGTTTATAACAAATACTGCTGGTACATGGGTGGGGCACTGCTGGATGTCGGAGGTCCTAACCTAGTGTTGGAGGAAGCTTTGGAAGAGGTGAGAGGGGACCTGCAATTGTGGGGGTGGAGGCGGGGACAAATGTGGGTAGGGACGAGGAGCAGGAAGATTGACGTATTGGGAAGCTGGCTTGGTAGGAGGGCAGATTTATAGGCCTTGGGTCCTGTTTGTTTCATTATTGCTTTCGTCTTCATCTTCACTGCGTCTTCTTGGGGGGTCTCCTGTCCCCCCAAGTGGCACTGAGAGCCCATTGTGATCTTGGTGAATGCAGCTGATCATCTGAGTTTCCTGTGGGTTTGGCACTCATTAACCCCTTGTCTGATGTCGCACTGCTTGCTCCTACGAAGCTGAAAAAGAGGGCTTTTGCCTTTACCCAAAGTAGCCTTTGGGGGCAAAGAGAAATCCACTGGGACAAAACCAAATAGGTTCTCCCCCCAACCCCAAAAAAAAGACTTTTAATCAAGTATCTTAAGAGAATTAACCTACCAGATGTTTTGAATT
The DNA here is from genome assembly GCF_051225735.1 of Oryctolagus cuniculus. NCBI lineage: Eukaryota > Metazoa > Chordata > Mammalia > Lagomorpha > Leporidae > Oryctolagus > Oryctolagus cuniculus. The sequence goes on along the minus strand of NC_142868.1, from coordinate 159,245,348 downwards.
AATCAACGGGCTATTCTGCTGGAAAGAGTTAATGCACCACAAGGAACACACTTGCTTTAGAAGCCCAAGGAAGCAGGGGTTCGTGTGCAGCCCCCAGGTCTAAGGTTCTGCAACATGATGGGCAAAGAGACCGAATTAAAAGTTTTCTGAACTTTGGGTTTTGGGTTTTGTAAGGAAGAGGTGATATCTTTTTCTTTCATTTCATTCCCTAATGGCTTGTCAGAGCTGGATGCCACACTCGGGGGATTTAATGAGTTGACATGTTCACAGCCTAACCTGGTAATTAATCATTACTCCGTTTGGGGCCAGTGTGGGCTCCTCTTTCCTTCCTGATCTGGAGCTGCGGGCAGGAGGTCTGGGCTCTGCTTGTCTGGCCGTCACAGGAGTCAGCCCTGGGTGTTATCGCAGAAATGGGTGGCTGTGATCTGGATCACTTCTGAGGCCAAGGTAGCAACGGGGCATGAGGTGAGTCTGGTGGAGCCGGGTTAGCCTCAGCAAATTTAAGAAGTTGTAATCTGTGTCTCTGTTCACCCAGAGGAACCTGGTCCTTTTGGTCCTTTCCTCTCCTCACAGTAAGAAGTTGGTTGAATCAGGAAGTTCTGTATTAAAATATACATTGATAATTATTTATCTGCTCATTTACTTTCTCACTCAATTACTTAAATTATTTTTATTTAACTTGAAATTCTAAATGAACATCCATCTATTGATGTAGGACCAGACCCCTCTTACAGTTCTGTGTTGACTTTCTTGTATTAACACCTCCACAAAATGCATCATTTCTGATCTCAGGTTTTTAAAAAGCGGAGTGAAAGGTATAGACATGTGCACTTAATATTTTATGATTTTGCCCAAGCTTGTGGTTGTCTCACATCGAACCCCATAGAAGTTTTCATTAGCATGTTACAATGGAGATTTTTCAGAGGGTTGTGCTTTAGTTTTTATAGAAACAATCCTTCCTTTTCACACCTCCATTTTGTCAACAAACACCGTATTTCATTGAATTAGGTACTTACATTATCACATGAAACTAACAAAACACATTGGGAACAACTTCCTCTTGGAAAGTATACAGCTCACCTGGTAGATGGAAAGATGTGTTTACTTAGTACTTGCTCCAAGTTCCGAGTGCTGTATGTTTTAAGGGGAGTGGGGGATGTCAGACTTCTTCAGAGGGTCACATAGGAAATGTTTTCAGGTTTGCTGGCTGCAGTGTTTCCTACTGCCAACTACTCAGCTCGTCCATTGTGGCACAAAAGCAGCTGTAGATAAGGTGGAAACAAGTGGGTGTGGTTATGGCTTGATACAGCTTTATTGAGAAAAAGAGGCAGCAGATGAGATGTGATCTGAGGGCTGGAGTTGCCAACCCTGATGTAGAATATTGGTCGTGTTGAAGTGGATTGAAGGAGTTGCTGTTCATTGTGATCCGATCCACTAAATGTTGAGCACCGGTTGTGTGCGTCGTGTGGTGTCTGGGGTGGACAAGGTAAGGGTGTGGCTTATTCTTCCTAGCTGTAGCATGATCCATGCCTTTGTGTTCATTCTGCTGGGAGCTTCACGTTTCTTCCATGCCTCTTTCATCTTTTGGAAAATTTTCGTCTTCAAAACACATCTCAAAAATCACCTCCTCCAGGAAGTCTTTCCTGTCTGCCAGGCCAATTTGTACAACCTTTCTTTAGGCTGCTGCTAAATCATAGTTCAATCCCTATCATAGTCCTTATCACACTGTATTGTAAAAATAGCTTCTCTCAATCTCTCTCTCTCTCTCTCTCCCCCTCCCCCTCCCTCCCTCCTTCCTTCTCACTCTCTCTTTGTCTCTGGCTGAACTCTGATTTTTTGAAGGCATGGACTGAGATTCAGTCATATCCATAAACCTTTGTAAATAGCAGGTGTTCAATAAATGTTGAATGAATGATGAAATCAATATGGTAAAGTGTGAAATAAATATACTATTTGAGCAGCCTTTCCCATAATTTATATGTATATTTATATGTTCCTATAATTTATTTTAACCTTCTCAATTTTCTCTCTTTTTATTTATTTATTAGGAAGATGGATGGGATGTGGCAGCTGTTCTTAACAAATTTTCTAATGGAAATTAAATTTATTATTCATGTAGATTAAAAATAAAATTGATATATATGTGCCATTTTTTAATTTATTTTTTAATGATTATTTATTTGAAAGAGGTACACTAGAGAGAGGAGACGCAGAGAGAGAGAGAGAGAGAGAGAGAGAGAGAAGTCTTCCATCTGCTGGTCCCTCCCCAGTTGGCTGCAACGGCCAGAGCTGTGCTGATCCGAAGCCAGGAGCCAGGAGCCAGGAGCCAGGAGCCAGGAGATTTCTCCAGGTCTCTCCCACATGGATGCAGGGGCCCAAGGACTTGGACCATCTTCCACTGCTTTCTCAGGCCATAGCAGAGAGCTGGATTGGAAGTGGAGCAGCTGGGTCTCAAACCAGCGCCCATATGGGATGCTGGCGCTTCAGGCCAGGGCATTAACCTGCTGGGCCACAGTGACGGCCTCAACATTTTTTTTTAAATATTTATTTATGCTTTGAAAGAGCTACGGAGAGAGGGAGGGAGAGAGAGAAAGAGGGAGAGAGAGAGAAACAGAGAGAGAGAGAGAGAGAGAGAGAGAGAGAATGAATCTTCCCTCCTCTGAGTTACTCCCTGGATGGCTGAAATGGCCAGAAATGGGCCAGACTGAAGCCAGGAGTCTGGAGCTTCATCCGGGTCTCCCATGTGGGTGTCAGGGGTCCAAACACCTGAGCCATCATCCACTGTTTTCCCAGGCTGTTACCATGGACCTGTACCAGAAGTGGAGCAGCCAGAACCTGGAACAGTGCCCATATAGAATGCCAGCATCGCAGTTGGTAGCTTTACCCACTACAGCACAACGCTGGCCCTGTATATGTATCCTTCAAGTCAAACTGTACTACTATTTTTGTGAATATCATTCATGGATGAGATTTTCTACATTTTCACTTCCTTTCTTTTGCAAATTTCTCCCTTGAAATTATATATTTACGATTTATTTTCAATTTTTAGATTAACATGTAATACTTAAACATTTTTAAGGAGTACAGTGTAACTTTTTTTTAATTTATTTGACAGAGTTAGACAGTGAGAGAGAGAGACAGAGAGAGAGGTCTTCCTTCTGTTGGTTCACCCTCCAAATGGCCGCTATGGCCGGAGCTACACCGATCTGAAGCCAGGAGCCAGGTGTTTCCTCCTGGTCTCCCATGTGGGTGCAGGCACCCAAGCACTTGGGCCATCCTCCACTGCTTTCCTGGGCCACAGTAGAGAGCTGGACTGGAAGAGAAGCAACCAGGAATAGAACCTGGCACCCATATGGGATGCTGGCGCCACAGGTAGAGGATTAACCAAGTGAGCCATGGCGCCAGCCCCACAGTGTAACTTTTTTTTAAAGATTTATTTATTTATTTGAAAGGCAGAGTTATAGAGAGGCAGAGGCAGAGGCAGAGGCAGAGAGAGAGAGAGAGAGAGAGAGAGAGAGAGAGATCTTCCATCTGCTGGTTCACTCCCTAAATGGCCACAATGGCCAGAGCTGTGCCAATTCAAAACCAGGAACCAGGGGCTTCTTCCAGGTCTCGTATGTGGGTGCAGGGGCCAAGGGCTTGGGCCATCTTTTAGTGCTTTTCCAGGCCATAACAGAGAGTGGGATCAGAAGTAGAGCAGCCGAAACTTGAATCAGCACCCATATGGGATGCTGGCACTGAAAGTGGCGGCTTCACCTGCTATGCTACAGCGCCGGGCCCAGTGTAACATTTCAACACATATTCACAAGCACAAATGACCATACCAGGAAGCCAGCATTTCCATTTTCTTAAATTTCTTTGTGCCTGGAGCTGATCTCCTCTTCTATTCCAGTTCTTTATATAGAATATAATACATCATCATAGCCACCCCACTGTGGGGCAAATTACTAGAACCATTATGTTTACCCTACTGTATACTGGTCCTTCTTATCCAACCCTCCCACCAATCCCAGCCTTTATTTTAAATTCAGATCATATATATATATGTACATATATATGATATATATATAGTATTTGATATTAGCATATAATAGTTTTTAGAATATTTTAAAGCTTTCATATATGAGAACATTTAGTATTTGTCTCTGTATCTGGTTTAGTTCACTTAATGTAATGGGCTCCAATCTATTTTGCTGCAAATGTCAGAATTTCACTTTATGGCTGAATAATATTCCATTGTGTGCCTATGCTACATTTTCTTCATCCATCCATCCATTCATGGACACCTAGTTGATTTTCTATCGTGAATGGTGCTGCCATGAATGTGGGAGTGCAGATATCGCTTTCATGTGCTGATTTCATTCCCCTTGGATATATACTCAGAAGTGGGATTGCTGGGTCATAGGGTAGACCTATTTTTATTTTTGAGGAACTTCTATACTGTTCTCCATGTGGCTGCATTAATCTGTACTCCCACCAACAGCATGTCAGGGTTGCAATTTCCTTCACATCTTCATCAACGTTTGTTAGCTTTCTCTTTGTGGTAACAGTCAGTCACTCTAACTGGAGCAAGATGATATCATGGCTTTGATTTGCATTTCTCTGATGGCTAGTGATTTTGAGCATTTTTTCAAGTATTAGTTGATCATCATTGGTATTTCTTCCTCTTTTCTTTCTTAAGATTTATTTATTTATCTGAAAGGCAGAGATACAGAAAGAGAAGGAGCGTGAAAGAGAGCGAGAGATCTCCCAGTTGCTGATTCACTCCCCAAATGGCTGCAATGGCTTGGTATTTGCTAGGAGCCAAGAGCTTCATGGGGGTCTCCCATGTGGGTGCAGGGGCCCAAGGACCTGGGCCACCCTCCATGCTTTCCCAGGCACATTAGCATGGAGCTGGATGGGAGGCAGAGCAGCCAGGACTTGAATACTGGCACTGCAGGCAAAGGCTTAACTTGCTATGCTACAGTGCCAACACCATCTGTATTTCTTCTTTTGAAAAGTGTCTGTTCTGAAGCTTTTCCCATTTATTAACTAGATTGTTATTTTTTATCTTGGAATTTTTGAATTCCATATTTATTGTGGATATTAATGGTCACATGAATAGCTGCAATTCTGTTGGTTGTCTCTTTACTCTGTTTATTATTTTCCTTGCTATGCAGAAGCTTCTTAGCTTGATATAATCCTGTTTGTCTATTTTTGCTTTTGTTATGTGTGCTTATGGGGTCTTATCCAAAAAAATCAGTGCCTATGCCGGTGTCTTGAATTGTGTTCTCTATGTTTTCTTCTGATAGTTTCATAGTTGCAGGTTTTACATTTAGATCTTGGATGCATTTGGAGTTTCTTTTTCATATAGGGTGAGAGGTGGTGGGGTGGTCTGACTTAAATTTTTGGCTTATGGATATCAGTTTATCCAGCGCCTTTTGTTGAAGAAAATGTGTTTTTTCCAAAGTATGTGTTTTGTTCCTTTTTCAGATAAGTTGGCTGTAGATGTGTGGATTCATATCTGGGGTTTCTACTCTGTTCCTTTAGCCTATGTATCTGTTTTTATTCACTACATGCTGTTTTGGTTACAATAGCTCTGTAGCATGGTCTGTGAAATCTGATATTGTGATGCCTCCAGCTTTGTTCTCTTCATTCCAGATTGTTTTGGCTATTCAGTGTCTGGTGTTTTCATATGAATTTTAGGATGGGTTTTCTACTTCTGTGAAGAATGCTGTTGAAATTTCAATGGGAGTTGATTGAACCTGTAAATCACTTTGGGTTGTATGGGCATTTTAATATTAATTATTCCAGCCCATGAAAATGGGAGATCTTTCCATTTTTTGGTGTCTTCTTCAGTGTCTTTTGTAAGTGCTTTGTAATTTTCATTATATATGTCTTTCACATCCTAGGTTAAATTTATTTCATGGTATTTTATTTATTCTTCAAATGGCCACAAAGGCCAGAGATGTGTTGGTCTGAAGCCAGGATCCAGGAGCTTTTTTGCAGGTCTCCCACATGGGTGTAGGGGCCAAGGACTTGGGCCATCTTCTACTGCTTTCCCAGGCCATCAGCAGTGGGCTGGATGGGAAGAGGAGCAGGCAGTAGTTGAACTGGCACCCATATGGATGCCTGCACTGCAGGCAGATGCTTAGCTCGCTGTGCCATAGTGCTGACCCTATTATTTAGATTTTCTGTATCTTCATGATTCAATGTTGGTGAGTTATATGTATTCAGAAACTTAATCATTTCTTCTAAGCTTTCAAATTTGTTGACCCTTAGTTGTTTATAATAGTTTCTAATTTCTGTGGTATCAGTTGTAATATTTCCTTTTTCATCTCTGATTTTATTTATTTGAATATTCTCTCTTTTTTCTAGTCTAGTTAAAGATTTATTGATATTACTTATATATTCAAAAACTAACTTTTCATTTCATTAATCTTTCATATCATTTTTTAGTTTCTATTTCATTTAGCTCTTCTTTAATTTTTATTATTTCTTTCCATAATTTGAGTTTGGCTTGTTCTTGTTTTCTGAGGACTTTGATATATATATATATATACATATGTATATGTATGTATGTATATATATATAATATATATATATTAGGATGTTTACTTGGTATCTTTCTGTTTTTTCAGATGTGGGCATTTATTGCTATAAACTTCCCTCTTGGTCCTGCTTTTGCTATATCCTATAAATTTTGGTATGTTGTGTTTCCATTTTCATTAGTTTCAAATTTTTAAAATTTGCCTTTTGATTAATAACTCAATTTTTATTCAGGAGCATGTTGTTCAATCTCTGTGTATTTGTATAATTTCTAGAGTTTCTTTTGTTGTTGGCTTCTAATTTTATCCTAACATAATCAGAAAAGGTATAAAACTTGACTTTTGAAAAATTTGTTGAGACTTGTTTTGTGGTCATTGAGAATGTTCCATGTGCTGATGAAAACAAAAATATGTGAACTCTGAAGCTTTTGGGTGGAATGTTCTGAAAATGCTAAAAGGTTCATTTGGTCTATAATATAGTTTAGTTCTCATGTTTCTTTGTTGATAAAAATGTACATATTTATAGGGTAACATGGGATATTTTAATACAGGTATAGATTGTATAATGCCCAATCATGGTTAATCTAGCTACTCAAACATTTAGCATTCATTTATGATGAAATCATCCAGAATCCTATCTTCTTTTTAAATATAGAAATATACAATACATTAGCATTATCTATAGTCATCCTACTGTGGAATAGGAGAGCCCCAGAATCTGTTACTCCTATCTAGCAATAACTTAGTATAAATTAGTCAATGTTTCCTTATCCTTCCCTCTCCTTTCCCTCCCCAGCCTCTGGCCATACCATTATACTTTTTTTTTTTTTAAAAGCAAGATTTATTTATTTGAAAGGCAGAGAGAGAGGGAGGGAAGGAGGGAGGAGAGAGGGATGTTTTAGAAATATCTACACTATTTTCCACAATAGCTATACTAATTTATGTTACCACCAACAGTGTGCAAGAGTCTCTTCTCTCCTCATCAGTACTTTTTATTTTTTGTCTTTTTGATAATAGCCAGTCTAACTGAAGTGAGTTGATATCTCATTGTGGTTTTGATTTGCATTTCCCTGATGATTAGTGATGTTGAACATTTTTCAACATATCTGTTGGCCATTTGTATCTCGTCTTGTGAGAAATGTCCACTTAGATCTATTGTCCATTCTTAATGGATTATTTGCTTTTTGCTTTTGAGCTGTTTGAGTTCCTTGCATGGTATGGCTATTGACCCCTTGTGAGATGTATAATTTGCAGATGTTCTCTCCCACTTTGTAGGATGTCTGTTCACTTGGTTGATTGTTTCCTTTGCTATGCAGAAGCTCTTTAGATTGAGAAAATCCACTTTTCTATTTTGTCTTTGTTTCCAATGCTTTTGGGGTCTGATAAAATAAAATTCTTGTTCATTGCAGCATTCTGAAGTGTTTTCTCCATGATTTCTTCTTGCAGTTTCAAAGTATATAGGTCTTACATTTGAATTTTTAACTTTCACATATTTTCATTATGATAATTGTTTTTCTTTGTCGCTGAATGTGGAAGCTTAAAGCATCATTTGGAATGCTGCTCTTACGGTAATGAATTCTTTCAGTTTTTGCTTGTCTTAGAAAGTTTTATTTCTCCTTCATTAATGAAAGATAATGTCTTTACAAGATAATTTCATTACTAGGCAAAATATTCTTGCCCAGTAGTTCTTTTTGTTCAGAATGTGAAATTTATCATTTCTGTTTCACCTGGCCCATAAGTTGTCTGTTTCCCTTAAATTAACCTGGTGCTTTTCTCTTAAAAATTTTAGGATTCTCTTTGCCTTGTACTTTTGTAGTTTTGGCTGTAATGTGCTATGGTGAAGATCTTTTTTGGTCATTTCTACTGGGGGGGGGGTTTCTTACTGGTCTTCTGTATTTGGATATTGATATCGTTGTCTAGATTGGGGTAGTTTTCAGCTATTATTTCATTAAATAGGCTTTCTGTTTCTTTTCTCTTCTGCCTTAGGAATTCCCAATATGCAAATATTCCTTTGTTTAATGGTGACCAAAAAAATCATGGACATCATCTTTATTTTTCCCTCCCCTCCCTTCCCCTCCCCTCCCCCCCCCCACCTCCTCTCTTCCCCTCTCCGCTCTTCTCAATATAGGCAAGCATATAGAATAAAATTGATAAGGTTTGTGAGCTGGAAGACCATGCCTTCTCCACGCCCCCTGTGTAATCTCATGCCCCTACCTGACCCCACCTGGGCACCACCTGCCCACCAGATCATGTAACCACGCCCTTTGAAGAGCATATAAAAGATGCGGAGCGCCCCAGAACTGCTCTCTGCCTCTGCTTCGCTGCCCGTGATGAGCTGCTTATAGCTGCTCAGAACCAGACGCTGCTGCACGTGGCTTTTGGCTTGCCTTCTGCTTGGTGTGGATTCCAGCTGAACGTCCAGACTTTCCCTTCTCCCTTAGATTAGACTAATGCCCTCACTCTTCTATTTCTCTCACTGAATAAAAGCTTAAAAAAATGGACCTGCTGCCTGGTCTATTTATGCCAGTATTCAGAATTGTTCTCTGAATATGTGGCAAGAACCCACACAGCTTATTAATATTTCAGATTACTAATAAGCAAATTGGTAACACTCTTCTCTTTTCCTTTTATTTGGCCTGACTGGACATAGCAAAAATCTGTCTTCAAGTTCAGATACCCTTTTTTCTGCTTGATCTAGTCTGTAATGAGGGCTTTTAATTGTGTTTTATTTATTATTTTTTTGAAAGGGAATGAGAGACACACATGGAGAGAGAGAGAGAGAGAGAGAGAGAGAGACAGAGAGAGAATGTCACATCTATTGGTTTACTCCCTAAATGCCTGTAATAGCCAGGGCTGGACCAGGCTGGAGCCAGGAGCCCAGAACTTCATGCAGATCGCCTATGTGGGTGGCAGGACCCTAGTATGTGAGACATCATGTGCCGTCTCCCAGAATGCATACTTAGGAAACTGGATTAGAAGTTTAGAACCTCTAACTTAAACTTGGCATTTTGGTGGGGATTACAAGTGTCCCAAGTAGCAACTTAACTGCTGAGCCAAATGCCTGTATTTTTCTTTTGGCAAATTTAATTTTTCATCTCTAAAATTTGGTTCTTTTTCAAGATCTCTGTCTCTGCTGGATTTCTCATGTGTCTCATGCATTGATTTGCCTAATTTTGTTTGTATTCTCTTTACCTCTTTATCCTCATAATCATTGTTCTTTAGCAGGAGTTTCATAAGTCTGCCTTTCTTTGGGAGCTCGAGATTGCCTGGGGAAGAGGAGACAAATCCTGGGAATCTCTGTGCATCTTGGAAGCTCCCCTGTAATCAGGAGTTATTAATTGACTTGCTTTCTCATTTGCTTATTTTTCTATATAACTATCAATAATTCATTCTCATATATTCCCCTAAAGCTGTAAAATTCTCTTTACTTGATTTAAACAAATAAAACAGTCAAACGATTCTTTCTGCTTGCTAGGATTCTTGCCTCTGGGAGCCTTCCATTCAGTTACCTCGGTGTTTACTGGGCACCGTTTCTGTTTGCTGCACTTCCTGCCTGTGTTGGCATCCCTGTTCCTCGTTCCCACACCTTCTTTTATGTAAAAATTTATTTATTTACTTTGTTTAAAGAAAGAGAATGGAGATGAGGGGTAGAGAGAAAAAGTAGATCTCCCATTTGCTGTTTCACTCCCCAAATGAGCACAGCAGCTGGGGTTGGGCTGGGCCAATTCCAGGGGGAAGACACTCAATCTGGATCTCCACCCTTAGGGTATCAACAGTTAATATTGTCCCATTAACCATCAACATAAGACTTTGGGGTGGGGCCAGCACTGTGGCAAAACTGGTTAAAGCTCTGGCCTGCAGTGCTGGCATCCCATATGGGTACTGGTTCAAGACCTGGCTGCTCCACTTCCAATCCAGCTCTTTGCTATGGCCTGGGAAAGCAGTAGAAGATGGCCCAAGTCCTTGGACCCCTGCACCTGCATGGGAGACCCAGAAGAAGCTCCTGGCTCCTGGCTTCAGATCGGCGCCGCTCCAGCCATTGCAGCCAGTTGGGGAGTGAACCATCAGATGGAAGACCTCTCTCTCTGGCTCTCTCTCTGTAACTCTTTCAAATAAATAAAATAAATCTTAAAAAAAAAAAGACTTTGGGGGCAGGCATTTGGCATGGTCGTTGAGAAGCTGGTTATGATGCACATAATCCCTATCCGAGTACCTGGGTTCCATATCCAGCACCAATTCCCTCCTCCAGTGTCCTGCAAATAAGCGCCTTGGCAGGCAGTGGTGCGGCTCCGGTAATTGGATTGCTAACACCCACTTTAGTTCCCATCTCTCAGCTTTGGCCTGGCCCAGTCCTGGCTGTTGTGGGCATTTGGGGAGTGCACTGGCATATGGGAGATCTCTCTCTCTCTCTCTCTCTCTCTCTCTCTGTGTATCCCACTCCCCCTTCCTGCATTTAAAGAAATAAATAAGAAGCAAAAAATATGACTGAGGTTTGATGTCTGCTTGAGTTTGGGGAGCTGAATCCTGTTCAGACCATAATAGGTTGCTGAGTTCCAACTGATTCCTCTGTTGTTCGTGTGTGTGTGTGTGTGTGTGTGTGTGCTGACTTGTTTCATGTTAACAGACTTATTGAGTGTAGTGAATGCATCTCCTTGCATTTGGTACAGTGACTCATCCTCATTCTCTGTGGTACAAGTCTCTCCTTTCTCCTGACCTGGAGAGGAGTCTCCAGAGTTCTGTGGGGAACCCAGCTCGTCTTCCTGGGGATCTGCAGTACAAATTGCCTTGCTTTCTAGTTTGGGTTCCAGGTCTTTCTGGTCTGCTAAGTCATTTTACTATGAGTCGCCTGCTTCCCAGTTTCCACATTAAAGCATTGCTATCATTTTAATGGGAATTGAGGGAAGTGGAGAAAAATACGTATGTTTAACCTGTTAAGTTTAACCAGAAGGCATATTGGTTGTACTTGAGCGATATTAATACCACCAACTCCCACTACTCATGTGTGGGCCCCTTGGAGTCTTTGTGTGCATGTGAGTGATGGTATGAGACTCTGTGTGTGCGTGTGTGGATTTGGTTAGAATGAGAATACACGTGTTTGCTAAGGCGCTCTAAGTTGAGTGTGGAATGAGGGATTGGCAGGTGGGGAAAGGATGGGAAGAGGAAGGAGGTTCGGGCTGTGCTCCCCCACGGTTCAGCGTGCTGGCGTTGGAGGAAACCGCAGACCTGCTCCGCCCTTGCTCCTGAAGCGAGCTGTAAAAGGCTCTGTCTTCCTCTGCGGTGGATCACTGGGCCCTCTGAGGCTCAAAGGAAAACCATGTCCCTTCCTGTTAATTCACACGTCTCCCATTCACATCTTCAAGCTTGGCGGAAAGCACACAGGCTTCCCGGGGTCTTTGTGGCTCCATTTCCCAAGCTTCCTGTATCATTTCAAAATTATTTAAACAGTTTTATCTGCCTTCCTCTTGTTTGTCTTTCGTTACAGGCCCTTGCCACGAACCCAGTGATGGGTGAAATCTCTCTTTTCCTCTCTGGAGGGGTCATCTTCCTTCCTTCTCTCAACCTGTCCCGCCAGCCCATCTCATGAAAACAGAAACACGGGGAGCAGGCTTGAGCATACAAGCAGGAGATTTCACACGGCTTTGCTTCCTAGTGGCCCTCAGGTGTCTCGGAGACCTCACTGGGTGTGTTCCTTCTTTCCAGGGAGTGCTCTCTGCTTCTGCTTCCTCCTTGCATAGAATCTGAAAATCCAGAATGCCCCTCTTTCTACAAGCACTCAGCATCTCTTCATTTCTCTGCTGCCTTGTAAGGAGGGTCTCACTTGCTTCTGTGCGGCAGATGTAGAGGCCATGGCATGGGGAGATGCACTGTCTTTCTCAAACACACAGATAATGAGTCGCAGAGCAATGATTTGAATTTAGCTGCTGTGTGTGTGTGTGTTTTAAAGCTTTGCTTTGGTTAATACACTGCATTGCCTCAGTGTATTTAATCATTGGCATGTTCATTTGTAATTCTTTGTGAAATTGCTTATATACAATAGGGCACATAAACTCTTTTTGATGAACCTATCTTGGCATTTGATTGTAAAAAGGTACAAAATAGATTCTTGCTGAAGTAAGAGTTCAGCTCTGAGAGTAGAAAGGCAGAGTCTTCCTTCTTAGAACTTACCTCCTGTGATCCTGATATCTCTCATGACCATCTCTGGAATCAGGGAAAGCGAGACTGTGGGACTCTGGTGTGGAGACCATGAGCCAAACCTTCCGTGGGCCTCACAGATGTAAGCATTCAGGGAGTTAATAGAAAAGAAGGTTTACCAATTCCCCAAGTGTTGAGGATTGAACAGAACTTGGCTCTCCAAACTCACGCAGATGTCTAAACTCCAAGTCTCAGTACTGAAGGTTTGTGGTTTAAGGGCAGAGACCTGGTCTGAGTGTGGTGTGTGAGAGGTGGGTCTGGTGGGAGGTTTCTGGGTCATTGGGCTGTTCTCTCAGAAGGTAGCTCTTGCACGAGGGTTGGTTATGGAAACCAAATTCAGCCTAACTTTTTTTTTTTAAAGATTTATTTATTTATTTGAAAGGAAGAGTTACAGAGAGGCAGAGAGAGAGAGAGAGAGAGAGAGAGAGAGAGAGATCTTCCATCTGCTGGTTCACTCCCCAGATGGTTGCAATGGCCAGAGCTGGGATGATCCAAAGCCAGGAGCCTGGAGCTTCCAGGTCTCCCACATGGGTGCAGGGTCCAAGGACTTGGGCCATCTTCCACTGCTTTCCCAGGCCATAGCAGAGAGCTGGATCAGAAGTGGAGCAGCCAGGTCTTGAACCGGCACCCATATGGGATGCTGGCTATACCACAGTGCTGGCTCAGCAGCCTTTTTCTTCTGCTTCCAGCCTCACTGTGGAATTGCTCCGTCACGCTTGCTATGCCATTACCAGACTCCACAAGTCGCCAGACTGATTCTGAGCTGTGAACCTCTAAACCATAACCTGAAATGAACCTTTTGCTTCTCAAGAAGCTCCTCTCAGGTAGCTAAAAGAATGAAAAGCTGACTCATACACATTGTAATGAACATGTAGTTATATCTGATGCAAATAATGAAAATATTATTCTTCATTTGTTATAGATGGACAAACGGATGGGAAAAACTTCCTTTGTTTCATTCTTATACTTTTTTTGTGGTATTCTATGTCAGCTACCACATACCAGAGAAAACATATATTTGTCTTTTTGGGACTGGCTTATTTCACTGAACATAATGGTCTCCAACTGCATCCATTTCGTTGCAAAAGACAGGATTTCATTCTGTTATATGGCTGAGTAGTATTCCATCATGTATGTATACCACATTTTCTTTATCCAGTCATCAGTTGATGGAACATTTGGGTTGACTGGTTGATTGCATATCTTAGCTATTATTAATCGATCTGTTATAAACATGAGAGTCCAGATAACTTTCATATGCTGATTTCATTTCCTTTGAGTAAATTGCCAGGAGTGGGATGAGTGGGTCTTATGGTAGATCTGTTTTCAGATTTCTGAGTAAACTATTTTCAAGGATGTTTTTAAGAAATGCTATTTTAGGGTGGACCTGAATGGTACCTCCAGTTTCTAAGCAGGTCAGGTCTATTGGATGGAGTGAGGGTCTAAAGACAGAGGGAGGAAAATGTAATATTTTTGTATTTCTGAATGCCATGCAGCCAGACACTGGACAAGGGGTTGCGTGCACATGACCCCGTCTAATCCTCACAATAGTATCAGAGGTTGTTTTTTTGATCTTCACAGTACAGTGAAACTTGGAAAGGCTGTGGAACTTTCCTGTTGTCACAGAGACCATCAGGTCATCATTAACTGGGTCCCTTTCATGCAACACGTGACAAAGTTGATTTTCAAGCCCAGGGCTGTACAACTTTAAAGCCTGGAGGACTGCATGTCGATAACCTTTTCCTCAGAGTCTGTGATGTATCGTTGGGACTTCGGTGGCTCCCTAGGGACTGACCCCTTCCTGGAGATCCCTGTCCCTAACAGAGCACGCTCATGGCTTTTTTCTCTCTGTGGAGAAGAAGGTTCAATCACGTGTTTGAGGAGCTGTTTCTTCAGTGGCTACTTTAATAGAGGATGTTTTTTTCTTCCTCTGAGTCCATGGACAGTATTTTTAATTGCTGTACTTTATTCCCCAGCATGATAAAAGCCCGGCTAGGAAAGTCATAAATGTTAAAAATTTTATTCATCTGCTAAAGTCTTTGCCTCAGAGTATATTCTGTTGGTTTGGATCTACTCAAAAGTATTATAAATAAAAGATTTAAAACAGAAAATGTGTTTGATATGAAAATTCAATAGTTAAGTGGCCCCACAAAACTTGCCAGATGTTTGTGTGGGAAGCTAGTGGTTCAGGTGGGTGAGTATTCATTGCTTCTGAGAGGGTATTATGGGCTATTTGGGAGCCATGAGATAAAATAAAATGAGAGTCTCACTCATCTGTTTTGGGGGAAGAAAGTGTAGTGGCACTGACTTGGTAATTAGGGAAAAATACCCTAAATATGTGGATGCATCAACACGCAGCTCTGCTTTCTCACAAACATCTCATCTTAAGGATGATGCCCCCCTTCCCCATTTTGCTTATGATGCTGTTTTTTTCCTGGAGAGCTCAAGCTTTCTGCTTAGAGGGTAACCTGAGGGGAAGTTCCCTGGCCTGAGCTTAGAGTATGTGATTCTGGGGCCATTTCTGGAAGCACACGTTGGCTATTGTCATAGATGAGGTGAATGAGCTGCTTTCCACGTCCAAGGACAGCTCCCTAGGGACAGTGCACAGAGCCACATAACCTGCTCAGGACTCATGAGATCCAAGTGGGAACTGGTTCTGCTCCCTTCCTGTACTGCACATGGCCATCAAACGTGTCCTTCAGTTTGTAGTAGGAACAGTTTCCAGGGGCTCATTTTCTTGTTGTTTCTGCTGAAAAAAAAAAAAAAAAAAGCCATCTATTTTCATTCTCCTAAGTTTTCTTTCTAATTGTGCTGAAATGAAATGACAAGTAATTCTGGATTTACCTAAATGTTTTTGTTTCCTTTTTTCCTTTAGTACACATCAGACACATTTTAACGTATAGGCATTAACTGATACTCTGCCCAGGAATTGGTTTGGCACTGTGGGGAATACAAAGGTCCTGGAGTAATGCCCCGTATCAGAGTGATGTAATTAATATAATCCAACAACCAGAGGGGAAAACAAGGAGTAAGCACACCAACTCTCATGCTGCAGCCAGTAGATGCTCTGGAGTGTTTGTTGGTTGAGTGACTGAAAGAAGACAGGTGTCCAGAGGCCTGAAATAAACAGAAGGAGGTTAAGTGAGGAGGCTGGATTTAAGCTGGACCTTGAAAGGTCCGTGCAGTTAGATAGATAAGAAGGAAGTCCTACCTAGCAGGGGAGAACATTGCACAGAAATGAGGAGTTGAGCAGTGGCCTGAATCATGAGTGGATAAATTAGAAGACCTATCTGGATCAATTGAGAGACAAATCTGTGAAACTGATACATTCCTGCCTCTGCCCTATATGTAGAGAGGGCAGAGACATGCTTCTGTAGAAAAGTTACCATGTATAAACCCAGGAGGTTATAGGGTACATAAATACACACACACACAGGCACACACACACACACTGTGTGTGTGTTAATGAATAGAGGAAATGTTGAGTCCCTAACCTCTGGCACCAAACATTGAATAGCTTGTGTCAGCATTTTCTTGGCATGAATTTTCTCCTTGCAGGAGTTTTGCATTGTATTTTAAAATTATGCAAAGAGGTTTTTAGCAGCATAACAGGAATGCTTAGTTATCCCTTTATTGGGGAGTAAATTAGACGGTTATAAAGTTAAATAAAGCCCAGAAAGTTCCAACTGTGTTTTCTTAAAACCCTTTGTCAAAACAAATAGCCTTGAAGTGAACATAAAAACTTAAATGGCATTGGCTCTAATGAAACAACATGGAGCCTAATGAAGTTGAAGTGCCGTGAGAGTCTGGGAAGGCTGGGCTGCCTTTATCTGACTGCAATGTTTATGTCCTTGCACGTCTCCTAATCACAATGTGGCAACGTCATTTGGAGAAAACGCTTTAGGAAAGATTGTCAATAAAAAGCAGAATGACACAGCCTCAAGTCAACAGTGCAGAGTACCCTATGAAATCAGATCAAAACAGTTGTGTAGGTTAGGGGGCACTCTGGTAGAAGAATATGATGGGAGACACCTCTGATCTTATATTTGGGTAGATTGAGTATTTGGCAACATTGACAAAGGGGCTTTCCACTGATGCAGGGGCAGCATCTTGAACCCTACCTGTTGGAAATGAATGTTTACCATTCTTTGGGAGACCAGGACTGTGCCTTCTTGGTACCAGCGAGTCCTCATCCTTCCAGGCATCCACATTGGGGCTTTCCATCGTCGTTGGTGCTTTCCTCTTACGTCCCAAAGAGGGACTAGTTTATTGCTTCTTCTCTCAATGCTTTTAGAATACTTCTCATTCATGTCATTGCTATGGACACCAGCATTCAACCCATCTTCTTGATCCTTATCTCTGGACTAGGATTCTTTCTGATGTTGGGTTCCCAGCTTTCATCTCATCCTGCCCACAGTGGTCAGCTTCGTCATCCTAAGCGCCATGTTTCTGTGTCCTTTGTCGCTCCCTGTTTTCGTGGAGGAGCAACACAGGACCCTGCGCTGTTCTTTCGTCTGCTCGGCCCTCCCTGGGTTTGCTGCTGGTTCTTCCCGGGTTGGCTACTATCCCTTCCACCTCCGTGGAAGGGCAGTTCCCCCTGGCCGCATTCCCCACTTCCGCAGGGGAGCGGCACACCGCCGGCCGGCTCTTCTCGGGGGCTGCACAGATGTTCCCTTAGATGTTCCCCATAGATGTTTTTCATAGATGTTCCTGGTGCATGCCGTCTCTCTCCTCCTTTATAGTCCTTCTCCGCCAATCCCAACTCGGCTGCCCACACGCCGAGTACGCTGCTCTCCTCCAATCAGGAGCAAGTCCTACAGTTTATCAGTTGAACTGGAGGCAGCTGTGCGGAAGCTGTTTACTTCTCTCCCAGCGCCATATTGTGGGAGAGCAGATGCATAGAATAAGTCCTAATTCGAGTAACTTAGTCTAGTCCGGATTGCTCCCCACAGTCCTTCAGCTGAACATGGCCCAGGACTGGCCTGATTGTCAAGGCCGTTACCTCCCCAGCTTGGCCTGCTTTCTCAGCTTCATCTCCTGATGCTGCCTCTGTGAACAGGGGAGCATGTCTACCTCCGGACTGCCATTGCTCACCTTCTACTTTAAGGTGGCTTCTTCTTGACCCCTTTTCTACTTAAACATGACCTTTTCATTTCCTTATCAGCCCTTTGTCTAATGGTTGCCATATTTAGGATACTACTTTTTCCCCCTCACTACTTATGCAGTTTCTTGCATGGCAATGGCTTGTAACTTTTTCACCTACCCCTTTGGGGAACTGAGGAAGGCCTTGAAACTTTGTCCCAAATAAAACAAATCTAAAAGATTGGCTCCTGAAGCCCCATTCATATCCTCTTAAAGAGAACATTGGCCTTAAATTAGAAATCCTTGCTCAAGTTCTAGTTGAAGTTCTGAGATCTCCATGAAACTCCCCTGTATCATGCTGGCTAATAATTGTGACTCCCCTACCCCTCCCACTTCCTTCAAAACTCCACAGAAATGAATTTTATCTCACTCATTTGCTACCTACTAAAGCCCACTCTCGATTTTTCTGTCTGTGCACATGCCTCATTTCCCCAAATAAACTAAAAGCTCCTTGAAGGCAAAGTCCTGCTGTATACCTCTTGGGATTTTATATAATTCAGTTCATGTGGCTTTGATCAGCCAAACACACACACACACACACACACACACATACACACACAATCAGGCAAATATGGGAGTCCAACTGGATTCTAACTCTAACTCTAGTTGCTGCATACCACATTCTGGAGAGACCTCTGGTGTCCATTGGATTAGTCAGAACTGATGATTCTGGAAGGGCTTTTGGTACAGGAGTAGGTTTACTGGAGTGGTTACAAGAAGGGCTGCTGGTTCTGACATTCTGGATCTAGCAGGAGCAAAGGTAGCTTGCCATGTATTTCAGGGCTCTGGGGGATGTACTAGAAGACTAGCACTCAGAACAAGACTTTGACGAAACTGTGAAGATGCTGAGTGCCTTAATGGTGTGTCCACTCCACACTCAAGTCTGCCTGTTCTCTGACAATGTGAAACTGAGCATCTCCTCTCCAAATCCAAATTTATGCACAAGAAAATCTCTACTAAAGATTGTTTGGTCACAGCCTAATTCTTCAGGATTATTTATAATTTATATATTATTTATTCTTGTTTTTAAAAATATGTATTCATTTATTTGAAAGAGTTACAGAGAGAGGGAGACACACATATACACATACATACACACACACACACACACACAGAGAAAGAGTGAGGTCTCTCATCCGTTGTTTTACTCCTCAGATGACCATAATGGCCATGACTGGGCCATGCCAAAGGCAAGAGCCAGGAGCTTCATCTGGGTCTCCCATGTTTATGGCAGGGGTCCAAGTACTTGCACCATCTTCCACTGCTTTTCCCAGATGCATTAGCAAGGAGCTGGATCAGAAGTGGAGCAGGAGCTGGCGCTGTGGCACAGCAGATTAATGCCCTGGCCTGAGGCACCGGCATCCCATATGGGTGCCAGTTTGAGACCCGGCTGCTCCACTTCTGATCCAGCTCTCTGCTGTGGCCTGTGAAGGCAGTGGAAGATGGCCCAAGTCCTTGTGCCATGCACCTGCGTGGGAGACCCGGAGGAAGCTCCTGGCTCCTGGCTTTGGATCATCGCAGCGCCAGCCATTGTGGCCAACTGGGGAGTGAACCAGTGGATGGAAGACCTCTCTCTCTCTCTCTCTTTATGCCTCTGTGTAACTCTGATTTTCAAATAAATACATCTTAAAAAAAAAAAAAGAAGAAGTGGAGCAGCTGGGACATGAACTGGGTCCCATATGGGATGCTTGTGTCACAGGCAGCAGCTTCACCTGCTATGCTACAACATAGCCCAAACACCTGATAATGTATAAATGTAGCTCATACTTAAAAACACATTGTGCAACAGCTTAACATTTGTACCGTCCTTTTCATCACACACACATACACACATACATACCCCTGGAACTGGCTTCTGTATAATGGATCTACAGTCTGGTAATGCTAGTGATTCACTGAGGAAATCCTGTTTTGCAAACATCTCCCAAATATTCTGAGCTGTGACATTGTCATCACAATGCCTTCGTGTTCTGTAGAGAAAGAATATGCAGTAGTAGGGAAGAGATGATAAGGGGCTGAGTGGGCAGTACATTATAGGTTCAAGGTTAAGGCTTGGTATAGAAACAATAGATGCAGGAGTATTTTTTTAAAAAGCCTCAAAGCAGAAAAAGGTTTTATATATTATAGGCAGCCCCAAACAGTGTCCCTTAAACTAGCCTGGGTTACAGAACCCTTGGACAAGCTGATGCGCTTTGCTTATCCCAGGCTCTTTATGAAGCACCATAAAATGGTGATATATTTCACTCCAGCAGGCAAACAAGGAGCAATGTTTCTAGCAGAAATCATACTTATATTATATGTATGCAATAAAATTTCACTATCAAAAAACTACCTGGACCAATACAAAATGATGCATGACATCTCAGTGGGGAGGAAGGAGAGGATGAGCTCTCTAGTTTTCTGGCAGAGAGAGTGTGAGAGAATAGATCTGTAGACAGTAGTCATGGCTGCATCCCTCCTGGAGCAATGACCCTGAGGAGAAGTGTTGATGGTAAAGTGAGTGACTGCTCAATAGGAGTACAAAGAGCTCTTTCTAGGTTTTTGCAGAGCTACGTAAAGCTGGTTCTGAATCAACCAAGGAATGAGCGAGGGGTCTCCTGCAGGGCTGTGATGGCCATTCAGGTGGGATGGGATAAAGGAATGTGACTTGTTTTTGTTTTTGACAGGCAGAGTGGACAGTGAGAGAGAGAGACAGAGAGAAAGGTCTTCCTTTACCGGTGGTTCACCCTCCAATGGTCACCGCGGCCGGCACACCACGCTGATCCGATGGCAGGAGCCAGGTGCTTCTCCTGGTCTCCCATGGGGTGCAGGGCCCAATCACTTGGGCCATCCTCCACTGCACTCCCAGGCCACAGCAGAGAGCTGGCCTGGAAGAGGGGCAACTGGGACAGAATCCGGCGCCCCGACTGGGACTGGAACCTGGTGTGCCGGCGCCACAAGGCGGAGGATTAGCCTAGTGAGCTGCAGCACCGGCCTTCTTGACATACCTTTATCAAGTCCTGACTGCAAGAATTCCCCTTCACTGTGTTGGAATCTGGCATAGGTGTAGCCTATTGTTAAGTTGCTGGTGATCAAAGAAGCTGCCCTCTATTTGGAGTATGCTAACTAGCACACAGGCACAGGTGCCAGGGGCTGGAAAGAAGAAATACTCGTCCATTTTCTCCACAAACTGAAGAAAGGCCATCATCAATTAAGTTCATGCGAGGAACATCTGGGTTGAGCTCCTGCTGGGTGGCACAAAAGTTGAGACCTGTAAAGATAGAACCACCCCTCTAAAACTTTAGTTGAATGTGAATCACTCTGACGTCTTTTTTTAACTTCATATTTCATTTATTATTTTTTGAGATAACATTTTTAATTACCATAGTCAAAAGCTTAATGACTCTACTAAATTAAGAATACAAGAAATGAGAAGTAAAAAAAAAAAGACCATAGTCCATCAGGAAAACAGGCAAGGGCTATAAATAATAATCAATGGAAAACATGTTGAATTTCACTCATATAAAGTAAATTTTAAAGTAGTCATGAAATCATTAAAACTATAGTAATTTATAATTCCTACCAATTTGTCTGACAAAGATTGAAAACAAAACTTAACAAAATGCTACATTTGCAGACACTTGGGCATTTCTCCTTCTGTTGGCCATTTTAGCAGCTCCATATAAGGGAGAACATGTGGTACTTGTCTTTCTGTCACCGTGGCACCTGGTTCAACATGCAGACTTTGGGGTGGGTTCCAGAGTTTGCATTTCTAACCAGCCTCCAGGTGATGCCATACTGCAGGTCTACAGAGCACAGCGTGGGTTGCAAGGATGCAGAGTGTTTGGCTTTCTCTTCCACCTCTGCTTCTAATTTGCTGTTTTTTTTTTTTTGACAGGCAGAGTAGACAGTGAGAGAGAGAGACAGAGAGAAAGGTCTTCCTTTTGCCGTTGGTTCACCCTCCAATGGCCGCCGCGGCCGGCGCGCTGCAGCTGGCACACCGTGCTGATCCGATGGCAGGAGCCAGGTGCTTCTCCTGGTCTCCCATGGGGTGCAGGGCCCAAGCACCTGGGCCATCCTCCACTGCACTCCCGGGCCACAGCAGAGAGCTGGCCTGGAAGAGGGGCAACCGGGGCAGAATCCGGCGCCCTGACCGGGACTAGAACCCGGTGTGCCGGCGCCGCAAGGCGGAGGATTAGCCTAGTAAGCTGCGGCGCCGGCCGGCTGCTGTTTGATCTTTAACCACTGAAGAAGAGAATGGCTTTAGCATTCCTGGGAAGAACATTTGTTGTTTTGCCACACAGTATACATTGCTTCTTCCTGACAGCACTTTGATATCCTTTTGGGGGATTTACTGTCCTCCTTTGTGTGCAGTTACCATGGGTATATTATTCCCTGGGCCTTCTGTCTCATCATGGAAGCTGAAGGAGACTCTTGAGATTCTGTTTCCAAGACCTTCCTTTCCCATCCCAGGTACAGCAAGAATCAGGGAAAGTCCTAAGCTGGTCTGTTGGTTTTTCTCTCAGGACTTTTGAATCTTCAATAGAATGAACCTAACGAGGGAGAACAGTTGATGTTCATCTGTTCCGGCTGTGAGACAGGTTGAATGGGCATTCAAACCTTTTGGATCCTCCTCATCCTTGTCTTTTCCAACCTTTGTTCCCTGGTCTTCCCTCCTGTCCTGTGAGCAGCCCCATAGCTTTCCAGAAAAATCTCTTGTTAGTGACCACTTAAGTCCAGAAAGTCCATTCCTGTTGTTTGTAGCCAGAGATTGATAGAGTCCTCTAAGTCCCTTGTGAATAGAGGAAGGTAGGATTCAGTCCTGAGCAGCTTATTGAGGAGTTTTATCACCGTTGTCCGTATGGAAGGAAGAGGCAGCAGAGTATTTTCCTCAAGGAAAAGAAACTGCTTTGAAGTCTCAGACATGGGGTTGGGAGGAGGTGACTCGTGCTGGGGAGCCATGCAGGTACTTCCCGCACATTGGTGACTGCGGTAGTGTGAGAGAGATATTCTCCCAGAGAGCCAGGCGGGCACGGAGCATTTTAAGTGAGGAGTGAAGCTTCTAGTGGGGCTTTTTGAACCTGCCTGTCCTTGGAAATGCTGGGAAGTATGTATATTATGCTTACTTTCACCCTATCCATTAGTGCAAGGAGTTTTCCCAGGAGCTCCAGAGTTTCTTCTCCAAGATTGAGAATAATAGCCAAAAGCCGGAGGAGAATATTCTGGAGAGAAAGACCATTGCTAAGCAGTAATGGAGCCGATAGCTCAGTCACCTAGAATTGCAGTTTGAAGAATGCAGACAGCTGACATGCTGCCCTCATTACCAAAATGAGGCCTGGAAATGCCATATGCATGTGCCCTCCTTGCTAACTTGTGCGGGAGCAGCCAGCAGCTCATTAGCTAATTTGGGTCGCTCTTCCTGGTCTAGCTGCCGTGGACATGGCGTGTTTGTCAGAGCCTGCTAGGAAAGAGCTTGCCGCTCCATTCATTCTTCACCTTTCATACCTCCACATGGGGGTTTTTACCTCGGAGTTTTCAGTGGCCCGTAAATGACACTTTTCTATTAGCACTTGTCAGTTCTCACGAGTCAGAAAGATGAAGGACACAGACCTAGCAGCTTTGTGGACAAAATGATATTAAAGGATGTCGGGTGGACTGCTGGCTGGCAGGATTTTCAGAGCTTCACTTCTGGTCCTGGTCTGACTGCAGGCTCTTGTCAACAAGGGTTGCACCTGCTGTGCTAACTTCTTCCCCTGGAAGAACAGAAAGTGTGTAGCCTGCAAAGATAAGGAAGAGTGCAGCCAATGTGATTCCGAGCTGAATTATGTTAGAGTTTTCTATATTCAAGTTTTTAGTGACAACCCAGATAGTGCCTTACCCCCTTTGCAAACAATTTTTCAGTGTTACATTACCTTCTTTGCTCCCTGGACAGTTTCTTGTTACCTCCATCAGCCTCAGTCTTCCCTGTTTTCCTTCCATATCTTCAGTCCCAAGCGAAAAACGCAGGTAACTACCCTGCAGGTGATGTTCCTAGAATCCTGACTTCAGTGTGACCTGCACAGCCTGAATGCTGAGTCCTTGTCTGCCATTTACTTTGTGCTTTCAATCAGTCTGTGGGACCATTTGATGAGGAAGGGTCTTGGTTCTGCCCAGCACACGCTGCCTTGGCAGAAGTGGGGGGCTCTCCTTTCAGATACAGTCCTTCTCAGGCCCTTTAGTTTTCATAATAGAATGTCTCTTATGAAAAAGATATGAAGAGAATGTTCCCCTTCAGTAGGTTATTACAGGAAACACATCTGCCCTGGGATATCTGTACTCTAGGTTCCTACTGGAGGCCATGACCTTGAACATGCTGTTTAGTTCTTAATCGAAAGCTGAACTGTAAAAATGAATTTCTTAGAGCATTGTTGGAAGGTTCTCAGTTCTCTAGAAGCCCCCAGCTATCCCCGAGCACAAAGCAGCCTATCAAAGGACTGAGTGCTTCGGAATCTTTTAATTTTTTATTTTTTAACTTTTATTTGATGAATATAAATTTCCAAAGTACAGCTTATGGATTACAGTGGAGCTTCGGAATCTTATAAACTACATTTAATGAACTGAGGTTATGCAGTGAGGATCCCGGAAGAAGAAACCATATGAAACTTGCCTATTGTACTTTTTGAAGTGACATTGGTGAGGGCATTGTCAACTATTTGCCACTGTGCCCCATCATAAGGAGCATAGGAGACATAATTTTCAGAACTAAATACTAGGAAAATCTGCCTTTCTCCTTAATAAATGGAATTTGAAAATTTTTATGTTTGTTGTACAATCAATATATACCTTTAAGCTTTGACTGCTTAGAGTAAATTTGCAGGGCTGACACTTTGGCATAGTAGGCTAAGCCTCTGTCTGTGGTGCTGGAATCCTATATGGGTGCTCGTTCGAGTCCTGGCTGCCCCACTTCCAGTCCAGCTCTCTGCTATGGCCTGGGAAAGCAGTAGATGATGGCCCAAGTGCTTGGGTCCCTGAACCCATGTGGGAGAACCGAAAGAAACTCCTGGATCCTGGCTTGTGGCTTTGGGTCGGCTCAGCTCCAGCCGTTGAGGCCATTTGGGGAGTCAGAAGACCTTTTTCTCTGTCTCCCTCTCTCTGTAACTCTACCTGTCAAACAAATAAATAAAATCTTTCTTTTAAAAAAAGGTAAATTTAGGACACTTAACATTTGCATATGACAGTCTAATGTTTGTTTTTATACACCCATTTTGCCGATGGTTTAAAATACTGTACTATCCTACACTTGTTTTCATTGTTTGCTATAATCCCTTTATTTTCAGTGTTTTCAAAATTGCCTTCTTTTGTAAAGTTGTAAACCCCTTTGCAAGGAAAAGAGTATATGTAAATTATTTATTTAAATACAGGAATTCTGTTTTTCTCGTAGAGGATAATGTTCTGGCCACTGCCCACAGGGTAATTTCTGGCCTCATGCATGATGTCTGCCTGTGTCCCTCAGGCCTCTGTCCTTAGTGAGCTTTGAGAAAATTAAATCTGCATTCCTCCCTATACTACCTCGTTTCTGTCCTTGGCCACCACCAGTATCCTCCCTGGGCTATCTCTTGGTGTCCAGTGCTGTGTGATGCCCCAAGTCCACGTCTCTCTATCTGACTTCAATTCTGTGCCACCAACTCATAGCTTATATTATTCAAGGTTTCTAGTTCCAAATCTGAGTCTTCCCCTCAAGGCTGTAGCGCTCATGTTCTCCCAGTGCAGTGAATGGAGCCAGCAGCCTGAAGCCACCTTCCTCAGAGAACTGGGAAATGTCCTAGACTTTTCTCTTACCCTTTTGTTCTTTCACATCCAGTTCATCTTCGTGAATGACTGAGTCTCCCTCTGAGACACATTTTGGTTTCCTGTCTTCTCCTTCTCTACCACTAGTCCATCTGTCACCATTTCTAGCCTAGCCCTGCACAGTATCACCCCAGCTCATTCTGCACACAGCTCTCAAAGTGATGTTTCTAATATATAAATCTGATTGTACCAGCTACTTAAAAACCTTCCACAAAATCCCGTTCTTAGGAAACGTAGTTCTAACTTTCATGCATTGTGTAAAAATTCAACCACAGATTGTGAAATGAAAGATGGAATACCATTCCAACCTGATTTCCTGCTATTTCAATCTTGTTTCTATTGGCCATCTTTATATTTCACTATTTTGGATCACTCGCTTGACATTCTCTTTCATAAAATGTTTTCTTTTTTAAAAAATTGACACAAAATAACTACATGTTTATGGAATACCATGTGATATTTCAGTACATGTATATAACCTGTAATGATCAGATCAGGATAGTTGGAAAAATTCGTCATCTCAAATATTGATCTTATTTTGTTGTGTGTGTGTTGAGGACATTGAAAATCCACTTTACTACCTATTTTGAAAAATACAGTTAGCTGTTGTCCACCAGATACTCTACTGTGCTTTAAAAATTGAAAGCTGGTCCTCCTATGCAGCTGCATCTTTGTTCCTCTTAACTCTCTTCTTCCTATTCTTCCTTCTAAGCCCCTTACTAGTTTCTGGTGACTGGTATTCTAATTCTAATTCTGTGACTTCAACTTGTTAAAGCTTTCATATAGAAATGAGTTTGTCTTCTGTGCCTGACTCATTTCAATTAACATAATGTTCTCTAGTACTATACTAGTTGCCACGAATGATGGGATTTTATTCTTTTTTTGTTGTTGTTGCTGTCAAATGATAGTCCATTGTATGTGGGTGTTTGTGTGTGTGTGTGTGTGTGTATGTGTACATATATACCATTTAAAAAATCCATTTATCCACTGATGAAAAACTAGGTTAATTCCATATGATGGCTATTGTGAATATTCTTTTGGTTTCTTTTTAAGAGTAAACTTCCTAGCATTTGCTTTAAATAAAAGCCAAGTTGGTATCCTCTCAGCTTACTTGTCATTAGCCATAACTCTTTGGTACCATTGTAACTAGTTTAAATCAATTATGTTGCCCTAAAAGAGTGGAACAAATGTACATTTGGGTGAGAAAATATGAAGAGAAGTGAAAGTTCTGACCATGGGGTGTACAGTTCTGGGTAACTCTATTATCTCTCTGAGGTTGGAGTATAGAGGACAGTATGAGGGCAAAGAAAGAAAGAAGGAGTTACCTTACTGGTCTAGAAGACGAACTTGGGTTGTGCCAAAACTTTTCTGAAGATTAGTGCTTATTTTGAAATGCTTCAGCAGAAGTTTAGTTATTTATTGAAATGATTCTCTCGTGTATGTGGACTCTCTGTAACAGATGTTGTAAGTTGGAGGTTGGGAAGCATTTGATGGAAAGAGAGTAGTCAGTCAACCAGCCTTATACAGGGAGTCATGCTTCTATGTAGAATGTTTTTCAATTCAATATGACTCAGCAATCATTTGTGGAATAAATATCCCAACAGACTTTGAAGGGATATTTATTGTCATGGTGGTGAAAGCCATCTCTAAGAAAATCAGAGTATATTAGCATCATGTGTTAAGTTAGAAGAATCATTTTGAACTCATAATCTCAAAAGGAATACCTTTTCCAGCTCTACCATCTCCAAATGGGGGGGGAGAAATAGTCCGTAGGCCCCTATTTATTCTCAGATGCTCCCCTGTAGTCCCAGTGTTGGACCCCAGGAAGAGCCAGGCCTTTCCTTAGGGGAAAAGATTCTATGTCTTGGCACAGGAAAGCTCAAGAATATTCTATAGTTTTTAAAAATTTACCTTCAAGGGTAAAGGGAAAAGGAATCAGCTTATTGGACAAAATTATAATAATCTGAGCATCAGAAAAATACTTTTTGGAAGCAACTTGGATTTACAAAAAGTCAAGAGTTCAGAATTGTACTCAAAACATAAAGATTGATATAATAACCCCCCTAAAACTTACTCATATTCCAAAAATAAGAGTAAATATAGTAGGGCTTGTGTAAATTGTAGTTTATTTTAGCAATCAGGAGTGTGTTGATAAATATGTATGTTGTTTCATCTATTTTTTATCTCTTCTTACAGTGTAGAGATGAGAAGAGTTAAAAATGTTTTCTGAAGGGGCCTGCATTGTGGTACACTGTGTAAAGCCACTGCCAGAAATGCCAGCATCCCGTATGAGCACTGGTTAGGGTCCCGGCTGCTCTACTTCCAATCCAGCTCCCTGCTAATGACCTGGGAAAGCAGAAGATGGCCCAAGTCCTTGGGCCCCTGCCACTCACGTAGGAGACTTAGATGGAGTTCCTGGCTCCTGGCTTTGCCTTGTCCTGGTCCCATTTAGGAAGCAGACCAGTGGATGGAAGATAACTCCCTCTCCCTCTCCCTCTCACTCTGTAACTGCCTTTCAAGTGAATAAATAAATCTTCAAAATGTTTTCCCAAATAGTACTGGAAAAATAATAGAAACTACTAAGAAGAGGAATAACTGGTCAGTAACCATAGGCTCACAATATGGAAAGTGGGGCTCAACATGTACTGGCACAATGACTGTGCACAGTAGCTAGGTTGAGAGAGAGAGATTGGAAGCACGTGGCAAGGTTTTCAATGGGCTAGCTCTCTTGAGGAGGAGAGGTAACTGCACAGACTCAATCTCTCATCTCCCAGGAAATGTAACCTCTGGGTGGATTTACTAATCCTAATAATATAGTAATGAGGAATATAAGATTTTCTAATAGCACAAACAGGCCAGGTCATTTAGTATAATTAGAAGACAAAGATTCATGCTGACCAAGTGAAAGTTAGAGAATGTAGCACATTATTCAAAGAGATGCTAAAACCTGTGTGAAAAGTGTGATCTTAGCATATTATTGACATAAGAAGGATTTTTGGTCTGATGTGGGATTTGGTTAAAATAGCTGTATCAGAGTCTATGTCAGATCAACCAACCAACCAACCATCAAACGACATGAAACAAAACAACAATGGACCAATAACACAGACATTGAGAACTCAATTGACTAGTCAGATTTTGTTTTGGAATAGGAAGTGAATATAATAGGATTATTTACTGCAACCCTAGGAAGATATAGAATTTAAATTGTTATTAGCACTAAACATAGTTTCAGTTTAAGCTTAGTAAGTTTTTTAATCATTATGATATTTTGCAAGAGTTTTGTCTGCTTCATACAGGATCTTTAAAGCATTTATGAGAGTATGACATATTAGATTTATAATTCTAATTAAATATTTAGGAGAGTTTGAGTAAAAAGTTTATATTCAGTGTTTGAATGTTTTTAGAAAGTCTAATTTGTTAAATCAGGCATTGATTTATTATTTGCATAACTAAACTGCAAATTTTGAAGCTGATTGATTCCTTAATACCTAAAGCAATGTTAATTATTTTATAAATTTATAAATGTTATATATTGGGCTTGTAACAATAGTCATAGTGGAAGTTCTTCTCCATGAGCAAAACCATGAAAGAACCTATTTCTCATGACACTATGGGACATAGTTACTGCTCTCAGGTTTCTCTCAAATTTATTATTAGTCATGAGAGTAGTCTCCAAGTAACAGAGTTCAAGGCTTGAATCACGCATGGTAGACACTCATAGGAGGCAAAATTGTGCCACACACAAATTTAGATAACTACATTTGTCACTGTGTTCATCCATGAACTCTTTACTTTTTAGACATTTCTCAAAACAGATTTATTTAGTTATTTGAAAGGCAGAGTTATAAAGGGAGAGAAAGGGTGAGAGAGAGAGAGAGAGAGACATCTAGTTTACTAGAGGGATCCGTTAGTTCACTCCCTAAGTGGCTACAACAGCTAGAGCTGAGCTGGAGCCAGAAGCTTCTTCTGGGTCTCCCACATGGGTATAGGAGCCAAGGACTTGGGCCATCCTCTGCTGCTTCCCAGGTATGTTAGCAGGGGGCTGGGTTGGAAGTGGAGCAACTGGGACTCCAACCAGTGCCCATACAGGTGGTGGTGGCTTGACCTGCTATGCCACAATGCTGGCCCCTTGAAAGACTTTTTTTTTTTTTTTTTAAAGATTTATTTATTTGAAAGAGTGAAAGAGAGAGAGAGAAAGAGAAAGACAGACAGAGAGATCTTCCATTTGCTGGTTTACTCCCCAAAGGCCTGCAGCAGCCTGGGAAGGGCCAGGCCAAAGTCAGAAACCTGGAATTCCATCTGGATCTCCAGTGTGGGTGATAGGGGTACAATTACTTGGACCATCACCCACTGCCTTTCCAGGTACATTAGCAGGAAGCTGGATTAGAAGTGGAATAGTTGGCACTCAAATTACGTACTTTGATATGGGATAGGAGTGTCCCAAGCAGTAACTTAACCACTGTATCACAACACCTGCCTCCAATGAGTTCTTTAAAAAATTTATTTGAGGGCTGGCATTGTGGCATAGCAGGTTAAGCCTCTGCCTGCAATGCTTGCATCCCAAATGGGTGCCAGTTTGAGTCCCGGCTGCTCCACTTCTGATCCAGCTCCCTAATGGGTCTGGAAAAGCAGCAGAAGATGGCCCAGGTTCTTGGACTCCTGTACCCATGTGGAAGATCCAGAAGAAGCTCCTGGCTCCTGGCTTTGGCTTGGCCCAGGCCTGGCCATTGTGGCCATTTGGGGAGTAAACCAGTGGATGGAAGATCTCTGTCTCTCTCTCTGTGTCTCTCCTCCTCTGTAACTGGGTTCTTCCTTTAAAATAAAATTAATTAATTTGACAGCAAATTTGAAAAGGCTTGACTTAGGGCTGGTGCTGTGGCATAGCGGGTGAAGCTGCTGCCAGCATCCCATATAGGTACCAGTTCAAGTCCCGGCTGCTCCACTTCTGATCCAGCTCCCTGCTAATTTGCCTGGGAAAGCAGCAGAAGATGGCCCAAGTGCTTGGGCCTCTGCACTCACGTGGGAGACCTGGCTCCTGACTTTGGACAAGCCCAGCTCCGTTGCAGCCACTTGGGAAGTGAACCAGCAGATGTAAGGTTTCTCTCTCTTTTTCTGCCTCTCCCTCTCCCTTTATGTAACTCTGCCTTTCAAATAAATAACTCCTTCTTTAAAAAAGGTTTGTCTTTAAATAAAAAGAGAGTCAGAGATCGAGTTCCCATCCACTGGTATATCCCTTCCACACCCTCCCCACCCACCCAAGATGTCTGCAGTGGCTGGACTTGGGTCCGGGGCTGGAGCCAGGAGCCAAGAATGTGTTACATGTCTTCCATGAGGGTTGTAAGAACCCAGTTACTTGAGCTGTCACTGCTGTCTGCATTGATGGGAAGCTGCAGTCAGGAGTTGGAACAAGGAACGGAAACCAGGCACTCCAGTCCATATGCCAGTGTCCATGTGCCAGTGATTCCAGTACATAAATACAGAACTTGACGGAAATCCTCCATAGTTAGCAGGGTTATCTTTGGAAAGAAAGGTGTGTTTGGAGGTGAGGGGCAATAAGGCCCATGTTCCATTTTACACTACTGTCCCTGACTTAGGATGTTTGGACTTAATGATTTTTTTTGTCTTTACAGTAGTGTGAAAATGTTACACAGTTGGCTGGCGCCAGGACTCAATAGGCTAATCCTCCACCTTGTGGTGCCAGCACACCGGGTTCTAGTCCCTGTTGGGGCGCCGGATTCTGTCCCGGTTGCCCCTCTTCCAGTCCAGCTCTCTGCTGTGGCCCGGGAACGCAGTGGAGGATGGCCCAAGAGCTTGGGCCCTGCACCCCATGGGAGACCAGGAGAAGTACCTGGCTCCTGCCATGGGATCAGCGCAGTGTGCCAGCCTGGTGCGCCGGCCGCAGCGGCCATTGGAGGGTGAACCAACGGTAAAGGAAGACCTTTCTCTCTGTCTCTCTCTCTCACTGTCCACTCTGCCTGTCAAAAATAAAAAAAAAAATAATAAAAAAAGAAAATGTTACACAGTCAGTAGCAACTATAACTCAACTTTTAAATTTTAACCTTTTTCCAGGCTGGTGACATACAATACAATCCTCTCTTGCAATGCCTGGCAGTGGCAAGGAGCTGCAGTTCCAAATCAGCCATGTGACTTCCAGGGCGACCAGCTGGTACTCTAAGGTATGCCATGATGCGGAGTTCCATTATTCTGTCTGGGAGGTGTAGTAAATGCATTCCACTTACAATATTTTCAGCTTACGATTTGTTGGGATATAGCTTCATCATGGATCAAGAGGCATCTCTGTATACACCCATATATCCATCTGTATGTATCCATATCTGTATCTGTGTCGATATTTGTGTTTATACCTGTGTCAATGTTATTATCGATGTTGATGCCTGTATTTGCATTGTTTTGGTCTCTAAGTTCATATAGTGGTCATCTAATACAAATTATGTTTTCTTAGAAAAAAATAAAGAAAACTTTTCTAGAGCTATGGTGTGTTAGCCCAGTCTTGGTTCTATTAAAAAATAGTCACTCTTGGTGGAATGAAAGGGAAAGCAAGAAAGAATAAATGGCTGCTCCTTGGCCCTGGTTTCTTCCCTCATCTCCTACTTTTCCAATATGCCGTGCAGAGGGAGGGAGTGTCTGGCTGTGCCTGTGTGTGCCTGCCCAACCTTTTCCCAACTTCTGGAGTCAAAATAGATCTAAGTAGATGGTGTTAATGTGAAATGTTTACTCCAAGGTCTGGCTTTCTGGTGCTGGGGGCTGTCTCCAGTGCTGCCTGGTGTGCTTTGCTCCCCTGGGGGGAATAGCACGCTGTCTAAGGCTCTGCTTTGTACTTGCTCAGAGTGGAGAGCTCCTCATGCTGGGGCCTGGACCACAGACCATGAACCCAAAGCCTGTACTTGGTTTACCGAATGAAATAATTCTGCCAAAGGAATCTGTTGGGGTTGGTGGCCTTATTTCCTAGGGGGGAAAAAGATGAATAGTCGGCTTTAAGCCCTTGCAGTGCTCGGCATTGGCTTATGCTGATTAAAAGTTGGTGCTGGCATGGCACTGGCACCTTCTGGGGACATGAATCACAGCTCCCACACAGGCAGGTTGTTGAACAGAGAAGCCAGAAATGTACTGACCACCAGCACCTTGCGGCTGTCCCCCCATGTTTTCCACTGGCTATTCATTTATCCATCAAATAGTTGTCAGCTTTCTGGACTCTGGTCTGTGCATGGAATTCATCACCAGGCACATAAAAGCTCACAGTTTCTGTGATTTTCCCACACTGCCCTCTCCTTTGCAGCTTCCCACTCATGGTCCCTGGCTTGCTTTCCTCCTGCTCCCTTGGCCCTGCACCGTTGCTCCCCCTAGTGACTGTCCTGGGACTCAGTTGCTTTGAGGCACTGCCTCAACCACAGTTCACCTGCCCCATCTCACAGCTCTGTCTACAGATTGTGATGCGTCTGGTTGCTTGGCTTGGTCGTGGCCCACAGAAACAAAATGGAGCTGGCCAGCTGATTAGGATTTTCCAGACAACAGAAGGGAGCTAAGGAGTTCGCTGGGGCCTGGGTTAAGGGTGGGAGGAGGTAGGACTTCAAAGATTCATTCATTTATTCATGACAGAAAAATGTAAAAATAAATACAGATTTAGTTAGATGAGAAGTACTTTGAAAAGAAATGGGGGAAAAGGATATTGAGGTAGGAGTACGGACAGAAATCGAAAGAAGGAGGAGTTCAGAGGAGGAATCCAAAGGCATCAGTTGGGGGAGCATTGGCACAGGGAGTTAGGCTGCCACTTAGAGCACCAGCATCCCAATATTGGAGTGCCGCTTCCAGGCCCAGCTACTCTGCTTCCAGTCCAGCTCCCTGCTAATGCACCTGAGAAGGCAGTGGAAGATGACCTAAATGGTTGGGGCTCTGCCACCCACATGGGAGACCCAGATGGAGTTTCTGGCTCCTTGTTTGGGTCTGGCCCAGTGCTGGCTGTTGTGGCCATTTGGGAAATGAGCCAGCAGATGGAGCAGCTCTCTGTCTCTGTCCGTCTACCTCCTAAATAAATAAATAACTAGATCTTTTTTTAAAAGGACATCAGGTTGCAAGTCAGCCTTGTGGATTGCTTGGGGGGAAGATATTCTAGACAAAGAGAAGAAAGAGCAAAGTCTCCAGGAGATACCGTGCCTGGAATGTTGCAGAGGAGTGAAAAGGCCAGGACGAGCTGTGAGGAGAGCCGAGGCATATGCCCTGCCATTCATGCGTGGCCACAGTGTGTGCTGTCCTCGTACGAGGTCCTCTCTGAGGACTGCAGCTCTCACTGCCAGCAGGCCGAGGAAGACTTCCTGCTGGTGGAAATATCTCATGCACGAAGGTGGGCGCCTTCTGAGTGCAGCACAGGTGGATCATGTCATTCAGAGACTTTTGAACAGGTGTCATGTGAGGCTGACAGGGAACAGCCAAGGCTGCCCAGGGGAGTTGGGGAAGAGTTGAGGCTAAAAGTGTGAGGAGTTTTCCAGGCAGAGAGACAAGCGTGTGGCCTCATGACATGTGCAGAGAATGCAGAATGACGTGCTTTGGCTCAAGGCAGCAGTGTAAGGGTGGAGAGGCAGGATGCGGGCAAAGAGGGGAATGGTGAAGCAGCAGATTAGAGGGGGCTTATGTGATGCAGTAATGTGGTCAGATTTAATCTGGCAGGCATGGAAACAATGGATGGTTTTCAAATCGGGAAGTATGACTCACTCATTGTACAAATGAAAATGATTGTCACTCTTATGCCACATCATCTAACAGTGGGTGGGTTCTGGATCTAGACGAACTGTGTTACTTCTTACATAATCTTTTTTTAAAGATTTATTTATTATTTGAAAATCAGAGTTAAACAGAGAAGGAGAGACAGGGGTGTGAGAAAGATCTTCCATCCACTGGTTCACTCCCCAAATGGCCTCAATGGCCAGAGCTGGGCCAGACCAATGCCAGGAGCCAGGAGCTTCATCCAGGTCTCCCATGTGGGTACACTTGGGCCATCCTCTCCTGATTTCCCAGCCCCACATTAGCAGGGAGCTGTATTGGAAGTGGAACAGCCAGGACTCAAACCAGAGCCCATATGGTATGCCAGCATGACAGACGATGGCTTAACTTGCTGTGCCACAATGCTGGCCCCATTCTTACATAATCTTAACTTTCCTGGTCTGCAAAGCAGGGGTTATATCTAAATTATCTACCTCACCAGGGTGCTGTGAGGAAGAAATGAGTTAATGTATATTAAGAACTGCAGTCTGCAGAGTACCTGTTATCCCTACTTCCATATCTGCATGACCCAGGAATGGGATGGGTTGAGCTTACAAAATGAGCAGGCAGAAAGCTCCAGGGGAAGATGCGTGGTTCCAGAGTTGGACGTCAGTTGGAATCTTGGCCATACCAGCTGGGTGACCTTGGGCCATGTGCAGGGCAACTCTGATAATCGGTTTTCCCACAAGTAAAATAGGCTCATTTTTACTCCCCAGGATTGGTATGAAGATTGGAGACCATGTGTCTGACATGCCTGCTCCTGTGTGTGGTCCATGGGAGGAGCACCATAACCAAGAGTGATTGTGGTGAGCACATGGTTACATGGAGACTTATGTGGACAGGATCGTACAAGACAGGCTTACTGATGCAGACTAGGAGGTGCCAAGTGGGCAGCAGCTTTAGAAGTGAGGGTGAGTTTGTGCTTTTCCTTCACCCCTGTGCTCATTTGCACCTGAGGCATACTCTGCATCTCTGGATGGAGGTATGCTGTGGACATACAGAGGAAGGGCAGCTAGTGGGCTGCCTAGGGCACTAGGCTCATTGAGGCTGATTTGATGCAAACTTTGGGTCTGTTCATCTAAGCTAATGGGCTGTAGCCCAGCTGATGACTATTGATTCAGACAAGCCAAAGGGAAATAGAGACCAAAACACGGATTCATGTAACTAGCTCATCATTGCCTGCTACTGAGGGGGAAAGACTTATTTTGTCTGAATTTAAAAGGACAATTGTCCACAGTGATCGAATTCTTCAAAAAAACTTATCTCCCTCTTCTGTTTTGTTTCAGAACACATGGAGCCACATTTAAGAGACAGAAAGAGAAAAAATTACTGTCCAGCTGCAATTTTTCATTTGGCAGGCGGCCAGCCATTTTCTCAGAATTTGACAGAATATGATCTCTCATTTAACTGGCTTTCTAATGCTACCCCTGGGCAAGACTGAAATGAATCAGACCCTGGTGCAATCATTATCTTGGCTGAAGATCCACACCTACCGTTCTTCCTACAGACTGTTCCGTGTGGCCACAGTGGACTCCGAGAAAAACAACCAGAAGACAATGCACTTGCCAAGCTGAAATAGGGCTCATTGCTGTTTCCAACAGGACTGCCTCTCTTCTGCCTTTGAACAATTCTCTACAGTCATTAGTCATTCATCCATTCAGTAAATAATTAAGCACCTGGCATGGCGCATAATGCAAATAGTATAGTCTATGGTCTGTTCCCTCAGGGAACTTACAATTTAGTAGAAAAGATCTCATGTAGTAGTGCATAAGTGGATGACAAATAGTAAGAGGAGGGTTTGAGAGAGGGGGAAGGGAGCGTTGCCATGAGTGTGTCCTTTCATGGAGCAGGTAGAATGGTTTGGATGGGGAATTGAAAGAGTAGGGTAAGCAGAGATGGAGATGACAGGGGGTGTGGGTGTGTATTCTAAACCTGAGTGATGGGAAGAATAAGAATGATGTGTTCTATAATTGCTTTTAAAATTGAATCGAGATAAGTATCATTTGGAGTAACACAGTAACCATCCAACAGCTTGAGTCCTTTGGAGATGCTGCCTAGGAGATGGAGTAGGAAGCTTGTGCAATATCCAGGCCAGAAAGAGGGTGTTTTAGGTGAAGTTGGTAGCAATGGAGATAATGAGAAAGGGCAGGATTCTAGACATATTTAGATTTTCCAGTCTCATGTTAGTTTCAATATATGATGCCTTCTTAGAAGATCCCTGATCTGTAGTTTTGGAAAAAAAAATACCACTTAGGGCTGCTCTCTGTGTCCTCAGATACCTCTGCCATGGAACACTGCCCTTTGAGTCATGGCTGTGCACCATTTGCTGCTGTCTTCAAGTTGGGTCACAGAGCCACAGAATGAGAGGCCTGGTGCTTAGGGAGTCTCTGGTCTAAACCTACATTTTGTGGGTCAGAAAACTGAGGCTTATAGAGAGGTGAACTGGTTTGTCTAAGATCTGACGGGTGATTTGTAGTAGAGTAGCACTAGAGGCAGGTGTCCTAATGCAGAGTCCAGCGGTCTTCCTACATCACCGACCCCTTCCTCATAAAGAAGCCAAGACGTGCTTCTCCCTGTGGCAAAGATCAGCTAGCGAACTCATTGACTCTGGGTCCAGTTAGTCTACATTTCCCAATTTTGGCTGAGTTCTATACCATGGGATGTAGGTGGAAGTGTGAACACCAACTGTCGAGCCTGGCCCATAGACATTTCTCTACTCAAGCTCAGCCTCTTTTCCATTTGCTAACTAGACACTGATGTCCAACGCAACCTTGGAAGTAAGATATTGAAGATGGCAGAGCATCCACTACCGAGCATAGTGAATCTTGAATGGGAGCACTTGGAGGAGCACTGAACCCAAATCTGCTGGAAATGACACCAAAGGTAGAACCCAAGAAAGGAAGCAGAGCGTGAGGTAGGAATGTCTTGGCAGCTAGGACAAGTAAACAAAGGGGACCTCCAGGGAACTGGAAGAGATGCAGGATTACTGGAATGCAAGAAGCAGGGTGGTGCAGACACCAGATTAGGAAGCCAGATGGTGGTGCATATATTGAGAAATTTGGATCAACCCGAGGGACCTTAGGAACACTTGGAAGGATTTTGAGGAGGGGAGTAATGTAATCAGAATTTTAGAAAAAAATCATCACTGTGCCTGCCTGGAAGAACTGATTGGAGTGGATAGGAGTGGAGGATAGGAGACAGATTTAGCAGCTGTCTAAATGTGTGCTTTTGCCTAGAATGCTCAGTCACCAGGTGGAAGATGTTTGGATTTGTCTAGGGTCATAGACAATGTAAAGGGTACATCAGAAGGCTAAAGGACATGAGACCTATCAACCCTTACTGTTCTGTCTTCTGGAACTCCAGTTCTCTCAGCACAAATTCCCCTATATCAGGGGTTTGCAAACTCTAGCCCATGGGGCAATGGATGCTGTCTGATGCCTGTTTTTCCATGGCTCACAAGAAAAAATTAGAAGAGAATGATTTTTCACCTTATGATAATTATACAAAATTCAAGATTTGTGTCTATAAATAAGGTTTCATTGAAACATAGCCACATTCACTTGTTTTTATGTGGTTTATGGACCTTAAATTCCTCATGCTTCAGTGACAGAGTTGAGTGATTGTGACTGTGAATGTTTTAAGTTCTTATACCTAAGATCCAGTCTGATTTAACAGGACTGGGGGGTGTAGCTTGAGCTGGATTTTGTAATACTTCTCTAGTGATTCTACTCTGTATCCAAGTCTGAGAACCCCTGAATAGCAGAAGCCTAGCTGTCCCTGAGGGCATCTTTTCAATAGACACTGTTTGTTTCACATCCTACACTCCTCAGAGCAGGATGTAGATTAGCATCTGTCTGGCTTCTAGGCCATTAATTCCTTTCCCTGTTGCAAAAAATATTGTGTTTGAGGCTTAGCCATCTGGCTCTGTACTCTGTCCCTATAGTGGTTTTTGTGGGTGGATTTCTCCACCTCCATTATTCACTTATCTTACTACCTGGATCACTGTCTAATTCCTGATAAAATTCTTGATTTCATCATCCACATTGCTGAACCATTCAATGCTTGAGAACTTAAGTAGTTAAACCTACTCATCTTTAATGATTATTTTCTTTCTTCCTTCTCAACTGCAAAATTTCATGGTCTTGCCTTGGAGTCTGCCATCCCCAGGAGCTGCCATCATGTATGAAATCTCAACTTGAAACTTGTGACTCTCCAACCTTATTAATTCCATCCTTGCAGCTAATTTGCTGAACGTGCCAATGAAATCATCAATACACTGATCCTTCCTGTCTCCCCTTCCCCTTTGATTGCTTATTCTCAGTCAACCTCTGGTTTCTCAGCCTATTTTTACCTGCCAGGATTCCATGCTTATCTGTATAGTCATTGCTCTACAACTTAGAGATGATAATGACAGGACAATGACCTTATAGAGTAGTTATGAGAATGAAAAGTGTTAATTTGTTTAGAGTATATGTGACAGTACTTGACCTACATAAAGAAACTCAGTTGTTACCTGAATGTTGGTGGAGAAAAGCATACTTGCAAGCTGACTAGTTTTACTTGAACTTGTGATCATGAACCTTAAGTGAGCATTCCATTCTGCCAGTGATCCTACTGTGGTTCATTGATAGATTAGCTTTCCTAATCTCGAGAGGACTCTTCCACACCACCTATTTTCTCAAAACTCTCACTCATTCCTCCTCATTTCTAGGCAATGACATTAAAGCAGGAGGTTTTAGAAAGTTCACAGAAAATAGAATTAAAAGGTAAGTTTATTCTGGTGCAAAAAATATTTGTAGCCCAGGTGTAGTGTTCTCATAATTCACACTTCCCATAAACTTTTTGAAGAGCCTTCATATATCTAGAATAAAATCTAAAATATGGTTCTTGTGATGTGTCTATATTCCCATAACTTTCTAAACATTCTTTTAAAATATTTATTTTATTTATTTGAAAGGCAGAGTGAGAGAGAGAGAGAGAGAGAGAGAGAGGGAGGGAGGGAGAGTGGAGAAAAAGAGAGAGCAGTATCTTCCATTCACTGTTTCATTCCTCAAGTGGCCCCAGTGTTTGGGGCTGGGCCAGGCTGAAGCCAGTAGCCTGAAACTCCAACCAGGTCTCCCACATAGGTGGCAGGGCCCAAGGACTTGGACCATCTTTTGCTACATTCCCAGGCCTATTAGCAGGATACTATGTTAGAAGTAGAGCCCTGGGACCCAAACTGGTGCTCATTTGGATGTCTGCATTACAGGTGGCTACTTAACACACTGCACCACAGTGCTGGCTCCTTTTGTAACTTACTGTATGCAGCTTTCTTCCTCAGTCTCTGAACTTGGGCCACATAAGTCTACTTTCACTTCCCAGGCTTTCTGTCACTAAGGGCTTTTGCATGTGTACTTTCCTCTGCCTGGAACACTTTTCCCCCACTCATTTCATGGCATTTATTCAGTATTTTGGGGGTGAGTCAACTTCAAATAGCATTGTCTTAGATTACTCTTTCTCTTTACTCTATCAGTTTGCTATTGTTGCCATAACAAATCGCCACAAAATTAAGTTTTAAAGGATACAGACTAATGATTTTAGAGTTCTGGAGCTCAGAAGTCTGAAATCAAGGTGTTGGAAGGGAAGAATTCTTTCTGGAGGCTCTAAGGAAGGATGTGTTTCCCTTCCTTTTCCAGCTCTGGAGGCTGCCTAAGTTCCTTGACTCGTGGTTGCTTCCCCTTATCTGCAGAGCTGATAACAGTAGGTCACGTCCATCTCATGCTGCCATCTTTTTGACTCTCCTTTTCAATTTTCTCTTCTACTTTAAAGACCCTTGTGATTACACTAGGGCCACCCAGATGACCCAGAAGAATCTCCCTCTTTTTTTGGTTACCTGTTAGGAGCATTAATGCTATCTCAACTTTAATTCCCCTTTGCTCTGTAACCCATATATTCACAGGTTCTAGGGACTGAGATATAGACAGACATTTTGGGGTACACTGTTCTGCATACTACACTGTCTAAAATGTGTCTCCTGGATATGCTTTTGCTTAGCTCTTATTTGCTTTCATGGCCCTAATCACAGATCTGAATTTATTTATTTATTTTTTCGCTTTTCTTTTTCTGTCCCTGATCAGAATAATGGAAATCTATGATAAGGGCAGAAATCTGTCTTTTTTGTCTTTGTGTCCTTAACAAATAGAAGAAACGCAAACAAATGTTGGTTGAGCTAGCTGATGAATGAATAGAGGAAGAGTTATTGAAAGGCTGGGTTATGGAATTTCAGTTGGAAGTGGATGAAGAGGAAACCTTGAGGAGGTGATGTGGACCCAGTCATCAGAGGAGCAGGGAAGGAAAGCAGCTGGGAAGAAGCGAAGCTGCGGACTGACAGTAGAAGGTTGGAATGTGTAACATCACTGGTGGAACTCACTAAGGGCAATTAAAAGTTTTATCTATTTATCTGTACTTATTTGAAAGCGGGGAGGAGAGAGAGTTACAGAGGTTGTTGGTTTGAGCCCAACACTCCCTTCTAGTACCTTAATGGATGCCAAAATTAGTACAAACAAGTAGGTTGCAAACAAAGGACATATGAACCACTTGGCATTGTTTATTGGGCCAAGATGGGGTAAAAGGAAGTGAGACTTCCTCCATCTCTTTACTTTGGGTGGTAAATATAGTTCATGCTATTAAGTGATTAAAGAGCTGCCTGAGTTACCGGCACTGTTCTCTTGGGACTGCATCCCTTTGAGGATGTCGGGCTGATGGAATGGGTGAGACAGCTGCACTACAGACCCAAGCGAGGAAGATGATAAATGTCCAATCTGGGGGCAGTGTGGTTTCTTCTGACAACTCTTCTGAGAAGCTCATATTTCACAATTCTCACCACAAAGCATGGAATGAAAATTGAAGCTTTTATGTGACCATGATGAAAGAATCTTTTACTGTTTGTTAACTCTACACGGTTGGGCATGCTGAAAATGAAATAGAGATAGATTTGACAGTTGCTTGCTTACAGTATCACTAATGCACACCTTGGGAGCTGGAGTTACAGCTTTGCCAGGGTTCTGGCTGGTCAGAATACTGGGGAGGAGAGGAATCTAGACAGCTGAGACTGGGACATCTGTGGGAATCCTGGTCACCTGGAGAATCTGTCTCCACACTGCTCTAGGATATACTCTACTACCATTTCCTTATGTGAGAAAATGGGCAAGTCTCACTCCTCTCTAGTAAAATCATGGGATTAAATTCTAGCAAGAGACATGTAAGTGAATGGTATAGTTTCCAGTAATGCATTTTCCAGTTTATTTCACTTTGCTCATTCTTTTTTGGTGTAAGTTTTTCTTTTATTTATTTTGAAAGTCAGAGTTATTGGGGGGGGGGGGCGGAGACACACACACACACACACACACACACACAGATCTTCTATTGATTGGTTCTTTCCCCAGATGGTCTCAACAGATAGCACTGGGCCAGGCCAAAGCCAGGAGCCAGGAGTTTCATCCAGGTCTCCCATGAAGTTGGCAAAAGGCCCAGACACTTGGTCCATCTTCTGTTGGATCATCAGGAGCTATGGGACATGATGAAGCACTAAGGTAATAGAATCTGGGTTGGTAATGCCATGGACTGTCCTGCCAGCCCTGGCTACCTTCCTGGGCACTTACATGAGAGAAACACACTCCTGGCTTGCTTAATCCACTGTTATTTGAGATGTTTGTGATTCTCAGCTGCCTATTCTTATTCTTCATGTTTGTTGACCCAGTGAGGGGAAGAAGAATCTAGAGTTTTTCTAGTAACCTGCCTTATGAATTCTGATTCCTGT
Source organism: Oryctolagus cuniculus (assembly GCF_051225735.1). NCBI lineage: Eukaryota > Metazoa > Chordata > Mammalia > Lagomorpha > Leporidae > Oryctolagus > Oryctolagus cuniculus. The sequence continues at coordinate 159,203,105 of NC_142868.1, read as the reverse complement.
TTCTATGACACTGGCTTCTAATGGTTTAGAGGTTTGGATACCTAGAAGTGATATTCTTTCATCAGGAACAGGAATGGGTCCACTGATTAGGAAGCTGGCCACGTGAGGTTCCTTGTACCAATTGTAGACAGGAAAAGGTGGTTTTGCAGTTACCTATGGTGATGTACATTGATTATCAAAGAGAAGAGAAGTGGCTGCTACATGAAAAAAAAATGGGCACAATCAGAGGAGAACTGTACTGTCCCATTCAGGTGATCAGTGTGTCGTTGCTGATCTTCCTATGGGAAAGCCTGTCAAGGGCTCAGACCTCTTGGAAGAGTCTCTGCTCCTGTTGTGACAGGGCCTCAACTGGTTTTGTCAGAGGTTCTGGTCAAAGGTCAGAGGAACATGGAATGAATCTTAGAGGTGATGATGAATTGTAAGCACCAGCTATAGTTTTATCGCCAGCTAGAGAAACGAGCTATAACCTCTACTTCATCTTCTTGCTAGCTACACACTATGAACAAGTTTTCCTTTTATTTGTTCTTTTCTTGTCAGGTTACTTGAGATGGTTCATCATTTAAACATATTTATTTATTTATTTTTCAGGCAGAGAGACACACAGACCAAGATACAGACTGAGAGACAGAGATCCCATCCTCTGGTTTATTCTCCAAATGTGTTTAACAGTCAGGGCTGGGGTGGGGCTGAAGCTGGGAGCTAGGAACACAATCCAGGTCCCAACATGGGTTGCAGGAACCCAACTACTTGAGCCATCACCACTGCCTCTCAAATTCTGCATTAGCAGGAATCTGCAGAGTCAGAGCTGGGAATTTAACCCAGGCAGTCTGATAAGAGACATGGGTGCATTAACCATGAGACTAAACATCTTGTCCTATGTTTATCACTCGATCCATGTTTATGAACCCTGGAGTTATGATCATGATGGAATTTTTAAGGTGTTTATTTTTACCTGCCTATTATATTTTCCCAACCCCATTTCTAGCCCTTCTTCTGGTAAAAGAGGCTGTACCCCTTACTCCATTCCAGTCTGGGCTTTCAAATAGCCTCACGTGCCCTGGCTTCAGGGATAAGTTGGCTCAATTGCATTCTTCCTCCTGGAACTTCTAACCTTGAGCCAAGGGTGGGAGGCTAGAAGGCTGCCAGAGCTGAATCACCCCATGGCAATGCCCTTGAGCAAGGGTCTGTTTGTTTCTGCTATTGGGATATCTAGTACTTTAATGGTTCGTGTTTTTCATAGCCCTAATATTTCATTCTTGCCATTTTGTAAATGATCTAAGGCTCTACTTTTTTATTTATGTGTGTATTAACCAGTATGATTTTCTACTGCTTGCAGCAGCAAAATAATAATATAGGATTCATAAAATACAAAGTGAATGTGTTTTAAACTCCATCCCTTGAAATTCAGATCCACCCACTTTGTGATTGTCTAACTGGTAGAGGCAGTACTAAGCCCCACAGCTTTTGAGGCATTGTTCATTCCTCTCTTAACTAGTTTATGCTGTGCTCAAACTGCTCCCTCTAATGAAAACACGGGTGCTTTGCCTTTTTCCTCACAGCATGATGAGTGTAAACATGATGGTATAGGCTGGGAAAACGTGAGAAGTCTGTCCACATTGGTCTTGGAGGCAACAGGGCAAAACATGGACAACAAACAAACAACCATTCCTGCAAGTATTGACTAAGACAGAACAAACTGTTCCCCAAATGTATGAGGTAAAACAAGGCAAATTCTGAGAATTAAGTTGACAGGCATATACAGAAGTGTAATTTTTTTCTTAATTAAACTGACAAAGATCTCCAGTTCCACATAAATCAACGGAAAGCTACAAACCTACAGTGCTAAAAGGAAAGACGTTATGAGTTGCTGAAAGGAGAATGCAAGAGAAAAAATGTAATGAAGTAACCCACGCTTTGCTGACTTGATTTCCTTGGGGTAGGTGGTGGTTGGGCTGAGTAGGGGATGGGTGAAGACAAACAGTGGATTCTACAAGTTAATTTCCAGGGTCATCCTTGGCAGGAGGTAGGAGAGGCAGATACAATGGTTCCCTTCTTCCGTATTTTTTCCCTCCCTCTCTTCTTCCCTCCCTCCTTCCTTCCCTCCC